>NW_025335440.1:27374847-27563504 GCF_004798865.1 Varanus komodoensis | reverse complement strand
CTTTCTTCTGAAGTGCCCTAAGGCAAATCTATTTTCCTAGGGTTTTAAAATTTCTAATCTTTCATTCATCCATTCGTGTTTAGCAGTATGTTTTGTCATGCCATATGGCAATTTATGCTCTGTGAAAGCTCTGAGAAGAAGTTATTTCCCATTTATTAATGGTCCTTTTTATTAGGAAGGGTGTGGCTGGTTTTGCTAGCAAGTGGAAGAGGGCATGCTGCAATTCTTCTCTTCTTGCGCTTCTGCCCACTTCATGCAGCACTTTCTGTTTTGTACTGATAAAATAACAAGATGGATAAAGAGTATCATGGCCATCTCACCCTCTTTCACTGTCTCTGCACTTGCACACACACTAAACTAATCTTCAGACTGCTAGGAGAGCTGAATGCACTTGACCGCTGCTGGAAGTCCCCTCCTGTAAATGCAACAGCATTTCCAGAGCCTAACATGTTGCTCCATAGATGTGGCTCAGTGTTAGCATGTTAGCCAACTTCAGCCTTCAAGATGGCCTGGAAGCACATTCAGCTAGAAGGTAATGGCTTCTTCTGGGCATCAGATTTCAATGGATTTTGAGCTGGACTGCTTTACACAGACCTGAGGTTCATATGAAGCAAGGCAAGGAGCCTCTAAGACACCTGAGATGAACTGAAGCTCCGCCTCAAGCTCAGCAGAGCTTCCAGGGAAGATTCTTCTGGTGCCATTGCCCTGCTTGCTTTGTGAATGCTGGTTGGTGCTCTGGGCCAGGGTGGACAGCTCTTGTAATCATTGATGTGCAGCCCTCACATCATTTCCTACTGCTTCCTCCATCGTTTCTCTTCCTGAAGAAAATTAGTTGAGAGCCAGCCAGCCAGCCAGCCAGCCAGCCAGCCTGCCTGCCTACACTACACTTCCTGTCTTTTCGAAACACTCAAAGTTTGTGCAGTGTGGCATGTGCAGGTGCTACAGCAGTGGTCCACAGCTCATGATCTGCCAGCCACATGTGGCTATGAGACTCCTCCAGTGTGGCCTACGAGACTGTAGGGACCTACCCACTTACTGTCCAATTAACCATGGGATTGTATGAATAAAATGCAGCTCAATTACACCCTCAGAACTAAATTCCTGCTTAAAATTACAGACAGCCCTTATCCCTTCCGCTACCCCATTCTCCTTTCTCACCCAACATTAGATTGTAACCTCCCTGGGGCAGAGAGCCTAAAAGAACAATGATTAGAAGTAATAATCTGTGCATTCTATTCTTCACTGAATGGCCCTTGAATCCATTTTAACTGTTCTATCTTGGATGACCAGGGGCCCCCTGGGCCTTTTCATCTAGCCAAGAGACTATTTTACACAATTGGGGATTAACAACCCATTTCAAAGATGTTGTCTAACAGACCATTTTCTTTTTCTATATATTAATGATGCCATATATATTTAAAATCTTTAGCTTGAAGGTCAAATAGAAAAACCTTTAGGCACACAAGAAAGAGAGGAACACAGAACATTACCTTCGAAAGGTCATTAATCTTAATTGAGTTCATTCTTCCTCTTCAAAATACATAGCGAAGTTTATTTTCAAACAATGGTACTTGATATCGTGTATCGTTTTTACTGTGAAAAGTATATGGAATTTGGAAAGGTCAACATGCTAAACTTTTAAAGGCACGGTATATGTCTTTAATTTGTGGAGTATGTACAAGAAATAAGACATGACAGGAATGTGTCATTTCATGATTTGAGCACATAGTTTATTTATTTGTAAGTATTTATTTGTTTTGTAAGCCGCCCCGAGGCTTCAGCGAATGGGGCAGCATAGAAATTTTTAAATAAATAAATAAATAGTTTATTTATTTTATTTATACATGATAGTTTACCCCAGCTCTCTAATATGTACAGATTATGAATGAGAATGAAGGGATTATAGTAGGGTCAGAAGAATAAACAAGCATTGAGAATTGTTCTTGCCTCACCCAGCTTTCCCAGTTTCCAACAATCACACACACACACAAACGCTTGCGTGGAGAGACAGACAGAAAGAACAAAACATTTTATGTGAGGTTTTTCTACACAAGGAAAGTCACCCTTCCTTGTATGTTCAATATGGTTTAGTATATATATTCAAGTCTTTCCAAGGACTGGAACAGTATTTGGTGTGCTCCCAGGGCAGGGTCTTTTAAATGATGACTTCCTTTCTGAAGATGTGGACAGAGGTCTAGGACAAGGGGAAATGCCTGATCAAAACTAGGTTAGAGAAAGCGCCTTTGTGATCATCAGAAGAGGTAACCGATCAGTGTTCTACATCACCAACTTCTCCCTGAGGCAGAAGGAGCTGCTTGTGCCCAATCTTGATTCACTTTGATGCATTTTTCTTGTGTCCCAAAAGGAGTGACTGCTACTCCTAATTGGTTTCTCTCCCCCAGGATTGTTTGTCTGTCTCTCTAAGGCCTTTGTTTTAAGTGCCCCGTGGGGGCGATGCCTGAAAAGCAACACAGAAAGAAGATGAAAATGACCCTTTGTCCACCTACACTGGAATTAGTCAAATTAGATTATTGGTACCCAGACAGGACTCACATTCCATGACAGTTTGTAAGTGGATGTTAAATTCCCAAAGGGGTGGCATTCTATTAGCAAAAAATGACCGAAATATATCTTGTTCTTCTGCTAGTTGTGTCACTTGTAAGAAATATTGCAATGTGTCCCAGACTTACTTGGCAAATTTTCATGCAGAACAGCTTAAAGCTAAAGCAAACTGAGTAACAATACAAAGTTGGATATTTATGAATTCAACAAAGGGTTTGACGCAAACATTTCTAACTTGCCTCACCATGAGAATTGCAATTTTAGAAGCTCACCATGGAAATACAATTTGTAAAGACACCTCCCAGCTGTTGCAGAATTTATTACAGCTGAATTATCTTATCTCAGTGATTTAAGATCTGTTTTGCAATGGAAGCCACTTGCTATTTATTTGTGAGCTATCATTCTAGGTAGTCACAGTGACACTATAAATATTGTGGAGATTGTAATCACCTTTGAGTAATGATCAAAGATCAATTGTTTTGGAAAAAATAATCACTCCATAGTTTCTGTTTTTAAAAATACTGTTGACAATATACAAAAATGGCATTTGCTTTAATTATGCACTACAGCATTGAACCAGAGGTACACACCTGCCATTGTTCTTAAGGATTCCTCATTATCTCTCTCTTAATGAAATTATCAACATGGCCTGGTTCAGCAGCATCAATTGCTTGCCACTATGCATGATGCTGGACCACTGTGGGCATTCCTCCTATTGGGAAAAGTCCCCTTGTGAGCAATCATTTGTTTATGAGCTAATCCTGCTTATATTTCAAAGAACCTTGGTTCCTTTAGCCCAGTATTGTCGTCATCACCTGGCCATGGGTGTCCAGGCAGAAGGCCCTCTTAGCCCTCTGAGGAGATGCTGGGGACTGAACCTGAGACCTGCATGCAAAGCAAGTTCTTGCACTAAAGCTCCTTTTCTTCAGCATTAGTGAATTCTAGGAACCATAAGATCAGGCTGAAATCCCTTGCACACTTACCAGTGAGGCTACCATGAGATCTTTAATTCACTTTACCAAAGCTTGTACTTCAGGATTATTGTGGGATAAAGATCAGCTCCTTTGCACATTTTTTCCCCAGAGCTTTTCTTTTGCTGCCTTGCTATATGTTCCATTGCACAGCCACTGGGTGATGCTGCAGAATTGTGCAAATGCAGAAGAAGTGTTTTGTGACACTATTGTGGTTCATAATACCATGTTTTCCTCAATCTGAAAAAGTTGCAGAAATGATTGCAAAGAATGGGTGAGCCCTGGATGTGGTGAGGTCATGTAAAGGTCTTGAGAACTACCTTGAGTGAAGTATCTCAAGTGTGCCATGAAGGCCTCATGTGGAAAGGCTCTTAAACCAAGTGAAATAGAAGGACTTACATACATTTAAACATGTGTAGGACTAGGCTGTTATAATTCCATTAAGCTCCATCCATCTACTTTCATCTCCAAAGTGAGTGGAATTTCAGGAAGAAACTTAATAAAATAAAAGCACTGTGAATTAGCCACTTCACAAAACTCTTGATCCCTGAAGTTGATTTATCATATAAATAACTGTTTCTTAGAGAGGAAGGAGTTTAGTTACAGAATAGACTTCCTGTGTAAGTAAGGAGCAACTGTTTATACCTAGTTTGAGCCATGTCCCAGATGAACTAGCTAGATTAGATCTGGTGTGTTAAAACTTTATCCATGCGAAAGAAAGGGTGAGAAGAGAACCCAAACTCCCAGAACATTTAATTTTCACCAGGTCCAAACTTAAGAATAAAGCAATTTCAAAATATTCTCACATTTCAAAAGATTGTTGCCCCTAGGTAAGAATTTGCATTTCCACTGAAGGCAAATTTACACAGGAGATGGCTTTTCCCATTTCAGTTAAACCAAATGATGCCTATTTAAATGTGAGTAATTTTTTCCTATATAAAGTGATGGTCATGAAAGCAGACTGATATGATGTGCCAGGTATTCTATGCTGAACTATTTTTCACTCTTCGCTGAACCATGGAGGGGCTCTTCATCTGATGGGACAACCCTTTACTATCCTTTCGCCATGAAATTTGACTGAATGATGTTCATCTCTCTTTCAAGGGTTCAAATACAGACAGATGAACAGTCAGACAGACATTAGCAACAACAAAAATAGGCCCCCTCAGCCAAACTGGACCAAATCATGTAGTTTAAGGAGGTTCAGTTCTTGGAATTTTCTGTATACCACAGATGGGCAGGTCTGCACAAAATTCATTCATTCATTTGTTCAGTTTATGAATCCCCCTTTTTTCCTTTCAAGGAATGCAAAGTGGCTTATATAATGCTCCTCCACCTCTTCTCAATCTTATCCTCACAGCAACAGCCCTGTGAGGTGGCCTGGGCTGAGAAACTGTGACTGGCCCAAAGTCACCCCATGAGCTCCATGGCTGAGCAGGGACTAGAAGCCAGATCACCTGAGTCCCAGTCCTACATTCTTAACCACGACACAACACTGGCTGCCATTGTGTTTTATGATGTTTTTCTTGTTGTCCATATTTTAGATCGAACTTTATGAATCAAACTGACCTCTGATATTAAAAGAGAAGTGTAGAGCTGTAGTAGAAATCATTGGAATTCTAACAGAGAATTCCTGTCTTGATGGGATGAGGCAATGACACAAAAAAGAAAAAGACACAGGTTTAGCAAATATTCCCAGTGGTGATAAGATAAAGCCAGAGGAATAAGGTCATCAAGATCGGTTTACTGAATTCTAATTTGGATTAAAATGCCTGATGTGATGTAGGAGACATAACACAATAGAACAATTGTAATAATGAAATAACATCTAAGAAGTTTTACTCGCTCATCCAACTGGCTTCTCTTTTCTCTGTAAGAGAAACTAGGGAGGCAAAAATATAAGAAAGCAGAATCTAACATGGGAACCAGCTCCTATCACAAATGATATTCCTGCCTTTTCAAACAAAACAAAATATAACCTCTGCTCCTTCACTCCAGCAAACCTGCAGAACTAATCCAGCTAACACGCACTCACTCACTCTAAAGGGCCATTTTCCGGCACTCCATTTCCTACTTTTCCTACACTTGCGTTTGTGTGTGACACTAGATTATGTTCTCAGCACAGTGGAAATTATGCTGTGTTCATTAGCATCTGCCTAACTGTGATTAGGGACTGCAGGTGGCGCAGTGGTTTAAACCTCTGTGCTGCTGGGCTGGTTGATCGAAAGGCCACCATTTCGAATCTGCACAATGGGGTGAGTTCCCATTGCTCCGTCCCAGCTCCTGCCAAACTTGCAGTTTGAAAGCATGCAAATGCAAGTAGATAAAAAGGTACCACTTCGGTGGGCAGGTAACAGCGTTCCGTGCACTTTGGTGTTTAGTCATGCCGGTCACATGACCATGGAGACTGTCTGCGGACAAACGCTGGCTCCCTTGGCTAGGAAACGGAGATGAGCACCACCCCCTAGAGTCAGGCATGACTGGACTCAATGTCAAGGGGGAAACCTTTACCTTTACCTTTAACTGTGATTAGTACATTTTCCATAAATCTGTGACTGTGCTCTCTCTTAAATGGAAAGAGTTCTAGTGTAGATCTCCTGCTTATATTCAGCTTGTCTCCTTCTATGGTCAGGTACTTTCCCTCCCTTTCACACCTGAGAGAATCATGACAATATTCAGCTGATTATAACTCGACACACCCAATATTTGCTTTCTGTATAAAGTGATTGTCATTAATGACTGAATGATTACATACAGTTATATTTTAGTCATCTTTGTTCCAGATGGGAATCATGGGAGTTAAAATGAGGGCCTCAGATCCATTCACAGTGGATGGGAATCAGCATGCCAAGTTTTGCTTCTTTCTCTTTTTCAAAGTTTGCTAGGACGACCTCTTGCCCAGGCAGCATCTGTTCTTTTCAGCAAATCCATTTTCAGTAGAAGCTGGCATTTAAAAATCTGGCCATGGAGAGGGGAACTAAAATGTTGCATTTGTTTGGGGTGTCCTCATTGAACTTCGAAATGTGGCTCTTTTTCTTCATTAAAATACTTTCAACTCCACAGATGCATCTCTGTGGAGCTGGCATAATGGATGAATCCACACCAAAGCATGTACTTCTGATTCTGGCAAACAGCGCCAGTCGTATATCACACTTATGCCCTGCTGCAGCTTCAAATAGCAAATGGCAGACCTCTTAAGGATTTCCCCCATGGTTCTGCTAGCAGGAGACTCCTTGATTGTATAGTAATCTGATCTGACCAGATGGTGATGAATCCCAGTATCAACACTGAATGGATGCTTTCATATCTCTCCTGCTAGGATTCCTCATTTCAAAGAGGAGCAATTCTGCTTTAGACCTATCCAAGTTGAGATCTTTGTTGCTATCAGTTTGTACAGAAGTGCACATTTCCTAACATTGCTAGCAATAACTGCAGTTTCTCAAAGTATCTCCTTGAAGAGGAGCTTCGATTCAGGTTTGTAAAATTATGTTAAATGATCAAGAAGAACACTGGCAACTACATTTTAGAACTGCTCACAAAGGTATGAAATACCAAGCCTATATTCTGAGAGCTACACCTGAGATTCAGACTTACATGGAAAATGGAAGGCTTCTTTTTGTTGTTTCCAACAAGGACTGGGCAATGTATGGCGCCCCCACCCTTCATGCCAAAAGTCCTCTGCATGTGAGCAATTCAGACCTCTGGCATGAGTGATCCATCTGTTCCCTAGCAACCTGTGCTATAGGAAAGCAGAGGAAGGAAAAGAAAAGGGGTAGCAGAAAGGGGCAGTGTGCTTGAGTCATTAGGCACATGAGTGAAATGTTCTAGAGTTGGATAGGCAACTTTCTGTGGCCCATGGGCGCATCTGATCATTTGAGGAACTCTCCTGGGCACCAACAAAATGGCTGCTGTGGGAAGTCTGGCTAGTCACAAGGGCACATAACCAGCCCCAGAGACAAGGCGTGGGACAGGGGCTGAGCTTCTCACATAAAACAATCCCTTTGAACCCACAGTTTTTAGAACCAGTGGAACCATACTCCACAGAAGGCAAACTCTACTCACTTGTGTACCCCCATCTACCACAAACAGATTATCTTTATCTCCTTCAGCCTGAATCACCACACAGACATACTCTCTAACCCTGGCTGATCACCCATGCTTGCTCACTCTCGTTCTTTCTCTCTCTCTCTCTCTCTCTCTCATACACACGAAAGCCCCCTCCCCCACACACACTTCACCTTGGGGGGCACCAAGAAAGCTGCCTGAGGATATTCCCCATGTTTCCTGCTCCTGTTTGAGGGCAACCTTCCCAAATCTGACATGCTGCCAGGACATTTTTTAGAATACTGCTCCCACAATCCCTACTCAGTATGGCCTTTGGCTAAGGATGATGAGAGATGGAGATGCCAGATGGAGGAAGACCAGTATCATTGTAGGGAATGCTCTACCTGGGCTTACACCTCAACATTTTCTTATGATCAGTGACACATTGTGATACCAAAGCAACTAAGTTAATTTTGCTATCCATGAACTGAAAAAATGAACTAGAATCCTAGCAAAAACATTTTTAATGTCACCATATTTTGCCATATCTATGCTGGAGACAAAAAGAGAACAAATCTAAATAATAAAAGTTCCAAAGTCCAAGAGATATCCTTTCTGAGTGGTTTCCATTAGAATCAGGAAAGGTTACAATGCAACCCTATATATACAACCCTTCTAACCCTACTTAGAAGTAAGGGTTATTGAATTCAGTGGTGCTTAATCCCAGGAAACTGTGTACAGGATCACAGCCTTAGAATGCAAGCCTATGCAAGTTTAGATGGAAAACAGGCTTATAGCATGTTGCAGGTGATCCAGTTGGCTGGAACATGCTGGAAGTGATATGCCTTTTCTGTCTAAACTTGGACTGCACCTTTAGTGTCCAGATGCAAGATCTTGACAAGTAGGGTTTGTTTTGAAAATCAGCCATCGTATGTTGCTTTGTTTGGCCTGTAGAACTAGTTGATGTTCCATGTGAGAAATCTTGACAAAGTAACATTCTTTGGGTCCATTTTTAGATCATTGACAGAGGTGGAAAGAGTTGAACATCCAGCAAAACAATCATTTGCTAGGACCACATTAAAGAAATATGAGTTTCCCCTGATTCAAATAACAGAATCATAGAATCACACAATAGCAGAGTTAGAAGAAGCCAGACAGCCATCAGGTTCAACCCTCTGCTATTGCAAGACACCAAGGCAAACCATTCTTCTCAGATGGCTGCCCAGTTGCATCCTGAATGCCTCTAGTGTGGGAGAGCCCACAGCCTCCCAGGGTAATTGGTTCCATTGTTGTATTGCTCTGACAGTGAGAAAACTTTTCCTGATAGCTAACCTGAATCTGGGTTGTCACAGCTTGAATTGATTGTTCTGTGTCCTACACTCTGGTATCTGTGAGAAGAGATCTTGACCTTCCTCTTTGTGACAGCCTTTGAAGTACTTATAGAGGGCTATCATGTCCCCCATTAGTCTTCTCTACTCAAGGCTGAACATACCCAGTTCATTGTTGGTTCATATTTAGCCTATTGTCCACAATTACTCCAAGATCTTTTCTTTTTCAGTTCTGTTGAGGCATATATTCCTCATCTTGTATTGAGGCATTCGGTTTCTTTTTTCCTAGGTGAAGGACTTGGCATTTGTCCCTACTGAATCTCATTTTGTTGCTTTCAGCCCAGCATTCAAGCTTATCAAGATTGCCCTAGATCTTCATTCTGTCTTCACTACTCCACATAGTTTTGTATCATCTGCAGATTTAATTATCGTTCCTTCTGCTTCATCATCTAAATCATTAATAAGGACACTGACGAGCACTGGGCCTAGGACTGAACCCTGCAACATCCCACTAATTACATTTCTTCAGTTTGAGAAGGTGCCCTGATGAGCACTCTCTGTGTCTGATTTAGCAGCCAGTTTTGGGTCCATCTAATAGTTTTTCTATCTAGCCCACTTTTTGCTAGTTGCTTATCAGGATGTTGTGGAATACTATGTTGAAAGCTTTACTAAAGTCAAGGTAGGCTATGTCCATAGTGTATCCACTGTCCATTTGGGAGGTTACCCAATAAAAATGATCACATTAGTCTGACAGGATTTATTCTTGAGAAATCCATGTCAGCTTTTATTAACTATTGCATTTCTATTGAAGTGCTTGCAGACTGGTTTTTAAATAATTTGCTTCAGAATTTTCCAGGGATTGATGTCAGACTAGCTTGTCTGCAGTTCCCAGGTCCATCTTTTTTCCCTTTCTGAGGATGGGGAAGATTAGCCCTTCTCCAGTTATCTGGCACTTCTCCTGTTTTCCATGATTTATTGAAGATATTAGCCAGTGGTTCTGAGAGTTCCTCTGCTACCTCTTTTATGACTCTGGGATGGAGTTCATCGGGCCCTGGCGATTTGAACATGTTTATTCCTTCTAGGTATTCCTTGACCATTTATTTGTCAGTCTTGGGTTGCCATCCCTTACTTTCAGTTTGTACTTCCTTTTCATTGTACATCTTCTTGTGGAAGAAGAATAAGGTAAAGTAGGAAATGAACCTAGTCAGTGTGCTAATGACAAAAACACTGATTTGTGTGTTTTTGTCATTTGTGTTTTATTTGACAAATGAGTAAGTGTTTTGAGAAGTTACTACTATTCATAACATATCAAACTGAAAAATTCTGGGATAATTTACTTTTTCCCATAGTTTCCCATGCATTCTCTTATTTATTTCGTCATAGCTGAGCCTCCCTGGGCACTTTCTCCCTGGACAATCACTTGCACAGGTGAAAGCACAAATTGTGTTGTGGGCCTGCCAGCTGGCTGGCCTACAATATGCTGATGTCCACACCTTTCATTCCTGACTTTCATGTGTGTTGGGAACCTGTTGTGTTTTTGGTTGTATGCAGGTTCAGCAGAGTTAAGCACCGAACAGCAGATTTAGTTAAGAAGCAATTGCTTGCTGGATCTATTAGAATCCACATGGGGAGGCTTTTAGCAAAAGGTAAAAATGTTTATTTGCTCACAAACAATCCATATGTGACTTGCATGGAGAGAGGCGGGTATGTTTATGTGGGGTATCTTGCTTCAGAAAGGAGGTCCCTTGTTATGTGGTGAGATTAGAAAGAGGAGAAAGAGCCATGCTTCTCTCCAGGTGAGGGAGAAGAGAGGGAAAGAAAAGGGACAGAAAAGGCACAGCTCGAGCAGCAAGGTCAGACCCATTTTGCCTGTGGCCCTTTTAACCCTTTTCCTTCCACTCTGATTAGTGGACAGAAACATGCAATGTTAATGCAGGCAATGTTACATGTACACAGCAAGGTGTTCATCAGAGAGGTCTGCAGCAAGAGGCTACATCTATTCAGCTGAATGTGCATACAAGCCTCCAGCAGCTGGGAATCCTGACAATGCAGGATGCTTATGTGGAGGAGGCTTCTAACTGCATTCTGCTCAAAATACTTAGACCCCTTTCAGACACTGGCACTGAAAGCACAAAGCTGGGAATGGGTGCGGGGAGGGCTGGTGCTGGCTGGGATATTGTGGCACTTCTGCCCATGAACAGACTTTGAGCCTCACACATTCATTCTGAATGGCTGATGAGGGATTATGCTCATATTTTATTTAATAGGACTTATTTAATATCTTTTTCTGATGTCAGTCCAGTCTGTTCTCCATCTCAGGAAGACCATGTTCTTATATTGTGCTTCCTAGAATGAATAATTTGTGATGCTCTCACTGATGTTTTGTGTTTTATTTAGACCCTTTTCACCTTCAAGATGTTGTTGGCCTTTTGCAAACTTTTGATTAAGATCCTTTGGTGATGAGTTTCAGTGTGGTGTGATATTTCTTAAGAGCTCCAGGTGGGATTTTAAAATGTTAAGTTGGTTTCCTATAGGGTTTGATTCCTTTCTCTCCCTTAAAAGAAAATCATGTTATTGAACTTGAATATTTTGCAGAGTTTGCTGCTCAGCAGTACCTTATTTAGATGATGGGCAATTGTAAAAACTATTTGAACAAAAAGAAAAAAGAGAAAAAGAGGCAAATTGAGTCCCATATGAGCCTTACAAAAGCTGCAACATATTTGTAACAATTAGTCACAGTGATCACTGTGAGATAAAACACTAATAGCACTTTCATCTTTCTACAACCCATGGATTGACCATTTATACAGATCATTAGGAATCTTAATTAGTAAGTGTGCAATGGAGTATGAAGTTTGCATACAAGAACAGATGGGAAATTTGGACTTAAAACAATAAAAATAATCTCTTTCAATCATCCAATCAACTGAAAATACTCAGCTTCTAATCATGTCTCCTATCAAATTGACTTAAATTAGCTTCATATTCTTCAAAATCATCAATATTATGTGTGAGGCTTTGTTGTTGTTTATTTACAAATGCTTCTTTAAAAGATTATTCCATAATGGTGAGCTCGATTTAACATTTGCATGTTAAGTCTTAAGAAAATCAAAGTGACTTACTATAGTTTCATACCTTGTCCAAGTTTTCTTACTTCTCTGTCTCTTTTTTAAAGACTCTTCATCAGCAACAAGAAAGTGTGATGAGACCAAATAAACTATATAATTCTATGTTAATTGGGTTAGGGAACATGCCATATTCTTTCTCATCAAGTGCAGAACAAATTCTGCGTAACTCTTCTGGGAAGAACCAGAGGTCACATCCGACAATCAAATGGATGGCAGGAGGGCCATTTATTTAAAACATTTATATCTCAGCTTTCCTCAGAAGAGCTCACTGCAGTTAGCAACACCAAAAACAAAAACAAATAAACCATAAAATTAATCATTTGACATACCAATTGGAATATATAAGAAGACATTAGCAATGCAATCCTTTGCATATTTATGCAGAAGCAAGTCCGACAGTTAATGGGATGAACTGCCAGGAAAATAGGTATAGGATAGCAGCATAAAACATTTCTTGTATTTCATTAATAATTTTAATAATTTAGTTTTTAAAATTAACATTTCCTGCTTTGCTTCTAGGCAGAATGTGCCCAGAAATTGTGTTAAAAATCAACATGCTTGGATTCACATCTCCAGCAATTCTACTTTGCTAAGTTATAAATATGTTTCAATCCATATGGTGTAAATTTGTATTGTGGACACATTCTAAAATGCAAGTAAAAGAAAAAAAAGATGTAATGTAAAGAAAATAATAATTATAAATTATCACCCTGAATTTTTTAAAGAAACTTCTTTGTACACATAAGAATAGATGAAAGTTGTTATCTAGTTGACAATGGAGCTATTTTCTGGATTTAATGTTATTAACAACAGGTTCTAAAAAGTTGATGGTTCATATTTTCAAAAGAGAGACCTTATTGGTGGCATGTTCTTCCTGGTGATAGAACATTAAAATAAGTAATGCCTAGCTTTATTTTTAAAAATAAGAGTTAAAATTCTCTTCTCTTCTCTTCTCTTCTCTTCTCTTCTCTTCTCTTCAATAACCACATCTGAGTTTATATGTGGACATAACAAATTTTAAATCCTTTTAAACTAGATGCAGACCTGCTTCAGGGATTTAGCAAGATGCACTTTCAATGATGTTGCTTAGCAGTAGCCAGAAGGCACTTACCGTAGCTCCAAACACATCCTTTCCTTATTTTCCTAGATGAGCAGGTCATAAGGAAGAAAAATCGCATCATATGAGGATGAAGATGAAGGAGAACAATTCTTTGTCTTCTTACCCCATTAAATGGAGATACCCAGTTTAATATACATTAAGTTGAAGTTAGAAAATGTTTAATGTGAATTAAGTTGTTGCCATTGGTGAATCCAAGAGTCCCATTTCCTCATTCCTGTGTCCACAAACAAATTACATTTCATTATTTTGTATAATACAATAATTCTTGAGTGCACAGAAGTGGAACTCAGTCCACACATGCTGAATCTTCAAATGGGTCACAACTCAGACATATAATTTATGTCCCTTTAAACAGTAGCAACTGGCAATGCCTTATTTAAATCAATTTCAGTGGTTCTTCTGAGGCCTCTGAAGCACTTCCATTGTCTTCACCACTTTCACAGTTGTATCTGCTGATATATTTCTTCCTTTTTCCCATGTAATAGGAAGAAACCATGTATTTTCAATTTCCCCTAATTTCTTCAGGCTAAGTGTAATAAAATAAGCATCTTAATATGTTAGTAAAGGAATGCCACCCATCACTCACACCATAGTTGAAAGGAATCAGAGAGTGCCACATAGTACCATGTGGGAACAGACTTGACAAACTCTGGTTAATGTAAAGATCATGGAGACTTTAATTTCTAAAGCTGCCATTTTCAGAATTGGCAATACTCACACTAATGGTACTCTCATTATCTAGTATGAGTGCCGTACGCTGAAGTTTTAGTTGCCAGGAAGAAAAAGCAATGTAATATCTAAAAGAAGACAAAAGAGAAAGCTTTATTGCTCAACATACTCAAATCATCAACTTCCCTGTTCAAATGTCATGCTTGAATGGGGAATTCCCACTCATACAGGTGTCAGCAGTATATGTGTTGTCACAGTCCCTAACATACTGATGCCCATACTGAACTTGCCCTCTCCACTCCTGAAATTCCCCCGTTGACCAGGAAACTCTGAAGGCAGCTTGTGAATGTGATTGGTTGACCACACATATGTGTAATCAGAGCCCTGCTCCAATTACACTTATGTCGTTGGTTCACCCCACAACAACTATGTAACACGAGGCTACACATGTGATGACCCCTGGACCCACAGGCATCTCAAGGTATAGGAGAGGACTCTGATGAAGATGAAGACTGACTAATTTTCCAGGGAAGGACAGGCAGTTCTCTGTTCTGAACTGATCAGAAGACAGACAATTTTTTATAATCTTCTTAGGCATATGCCACAAATAAATATAGAAAACAATAAATATATAAAACTAAACATGGACACATAGACTGAAAATAGTTCTTTGCAAATACCCTGGACCAACAGAAAGATTAACAAGTGAGTTCTAGATCAAATCAAGCCATAATTTTCTGTAGAAGCAAAGATGATGAAACTGAAGCTGTCAGACTTCAGGCACATCACAAGAAGGCAAAACTTGCTGGAAAGACAGTAATGTTAGAAGTTGAAGGTAGAAGAAGAAGGAGGAAACCAAATATGAGATGGGTTGACTCCATAAAGGAAGCCACAGCCTTGGGTTTACAAAAGCTAAGCAGGGCTATGAATTATGGGACACTTATGAGGGCTTTCATTCATTGGGTCATCATAAATCTGACACAACCCTAGATTTGTTTGTTTTTCCTAGAAAGGTCTCTCCTTTATCAAATCTGGCCATATTGGATGCCCCTGGCTTCCCCTTTAAAAGGGAGAGCAGGTGTTTTATCCTGATTTATTTGCATTGTAATCCCTTAATGGTCTTTTTTTTCTGAGAACATGAGAAACAATATAGTGAGTGTTAGCATTTTTATATGCTTAGCTTAGGAGTACCTGAATGGATGTCTCTGTGTTGAGGAACCATACATTAATGGAAAATGCCCAGATACCCAGAATTTTTGCTGATGCAAAGGCTCAGGACCAATACAAATAGATCTAGCAAGAACTTCCTTGAGACTGTGCTGCAAGGACATTCATGAGAGAATGAGCAAAGATAGGACAAAGATGACATGAATCCAGAAGACTCTGGACAGCAAAAGCATGAAGAGGGCAAAAACAGTGCCCCCATCTTGCTTATGGGGACCTCTATTCCAAAGCAGCTTCCATACATGTTGTACAATTGCCTCTTCAAAGACTGCACTGGTTTGCCTATGATAGATAGTAGGAAATAGAAGGCATGATCATTGTGAACAGCCAATTGGGAGTGAATGAATGTATGCATGTGATTCAGAAATAAGCAGTTATTTGAATATATTTGTACAGAAATGAATGCAGCTTGTTGCCTTTTTCCAGTACAAGGTCTCGAACCAGCCTTCGTAAAATCACCACAACAGTTGGAAGTAGCATGCATTTAGATCGTGCATAGCTTCAGACTATCTTGTTTTAACACACACAAAATTCAGGAAATGATGATGTGGCTCACAAACTTAGAATTCCCAAGTTTGTGAGCCCTGATGACACACCTGTTCAAATATAGCACCTGTTCAAATATTATAGCAAATGAATTTTTCTCCTAGGGCAGGGGTACCAAATGGCAAGGCTGCTGAGGGCAGATCCATTCCCCATTGTACCTGGGTTCTGCACATGGATCTTATTTAAATTGACCCACAGTGTTTCATTCAAAGCCATAGCGATCTGATCCGGTGTGTAAATAATTTATTGTAGCCATACTAAGATGTTCGCTAATTAGCCCTTCACGTATAGATGGGTGGGGGGAGGGTAGGACTGTTCCCTACAGCTCTACCATGACATCCACATTCCCTCCAGCCTCATCCCTAGAGCAGTCCCAGAGGCTGTGCTTAAGCAAGCTACCAAGCCAATACATGGTATAGTGAACACCTTTGTCTCAGAATTACTTCCAAAAAGATAACATGATTCATGAGGTTCTCCCCAATTCTGTCCAGATTAATGTAAAATTTAGTGTGCTTTCTTGAACTTTGGCCTTTTCTAGGCCACTTTTTAACATTCTTTCTCTGTGGGTCATCATTTAATGATGCTTACTACCAAGTTTTCCCAGTCTTCTTGTTTCATTCCTACCCATTTTAGCTGTTCTGAAATCATATAATGAGTAATATGATGGTGCATGTTACATTCAGATTTCAAGGGAAGCTAGTGGCAGAAGGTTGTTCGTATCAACGATTGATTTCAACCAATATAGAAACAAGCCCCATCCCATGCTTGTAGTATCTGCCGGAGTTTTTTTTCCCCATTCCAGTAAAGGTCAAATTACTCTACAGGTGAGCTGCATCAGATGAATTTTAGATTACTCTGTCTTGAGGTGCTCTGCAATATTAATTTACAGCTGCCCATCAAGGTTTAGCACATTGACCACCTACTTGGCTTGGTTTGCTTGCTTTCCCCTCTGGGAAAAAATGCCGCTCAGAGAGTTCACGTTTTTTCTTCGAACAGTTCAACAATATAATCTATACCATGAATACATGGATATATTTGTCTTACTGATTGCTGCCAAATTTACCATCAAGTTGTTGCAATCTTCTAACACATCCATACATGTTTATATTGACATATCATTATCATTATTGTAGCCCTTTCCTTATCTTTCACACAAGAGAAAGGGGGAGTAAGAGAAAAGGATATGAGCTTTCCAACTTCAGTGTTTCATAATTGACCATGCAGGAGAGTCCACTGCAGTTGACTTCGTATTGGTACAAAGAAAGTGCAAATGATTTAAGAAAGCCTGCTTGGAACATCTTTACCCACTGTACCAAGATAACTCATGCTTTCATCTTTCCACGATGTTCTGATGCAGCTCAGGTAGATAAGCCAATTTTGCTCCATTTGACTAGCTTGTTTTCCTTGCTTGAACAGGTATAACTCACCTGACCAAGAGAGAAATTAGTGACGATATGGACAGACCCAACTCAGTAAGTCTGGAATTTAAGCATTATTGCAATTTATGGGTTGTGGCCCTTAAGCACTGCTCAAGCCAGACAACATGAAGTGGTGCCACAATATATATATTTATTGCTCAAATAGCATTAGAGAATAACTAAACTTGAGAAAGATAAACAGGACACCTTATTACATATGATAAAATTGGAATGATTAGAAGCACAGCAGAAACTGTGGCTGGCATATTTCTAACTAAAATTAATGTCTGATTCTACTTAATCAACAAAACAGCCATTATTAAGACCGGTAGCATTGTCAGAGCTTAAACAATTTTTTGGGTAGCTTTCTCATTCTCCCACAATCTTTCTGCTCACCTGGAGCAAAATTCTACCCTTTATAATGTTCTTCTAAGTAGCATTATTTCCACTTCCTTATCTTAACAGACATCCGTACAGGAGACTCAAGGAGGCACTTCAGACCTACCCATAGCTTCCACTCATAGTTCCAGCACCTGACTGCAAGGATATCTTCCCAACCCTTTTTGGTTGGTCTGGAATGGTCTGCAGTGGCCAACATGGCTGGATACTATTCACTCCATCTTACCTAGGCTCATGGTACCTCCTTTTTGCAATAAGTTGCAGGTCTCTGCTAAAGCTACGCTGGCAGTGCAATACAGAGGTCTGGCTGAAGTCAACTCAAGGTCAAACACCTTAACAAACTGATTGACTAGTGCTTTTTTAAGCTCAGGTGCTTAAAAAATGAAGAATCTTTGAGAATCTATCTCAGAACTGGGGACGGGTGATTCCTGGACAGTTAGCAGGTTAAAACAATAAATTCTTCTAGAATCTCCCACCAGAAAAAAAGGGGGGGGCTGATGGGGATATACTCCCTTGGGAAAGGAAGTGGGTGGAATGAAAATGGCTCAGATAAGAATGGTTTGCATGGATAACTTCTATAAAGCTGAAAAGAAAAGCTGCAATGGATGAGAACTGCACTGACCTTGGAGTCACCAGCATCCCTTGCTTATGGAACTTATAGCCCAAGGCATTTGGAGAGCATCGGGTTGCCATCTGCTTCACTTCAGCAAGGTTGCTCCATCAAGTTCCTTACCATGCTCCCAGGGCTGCTGAGCCAAAGGCTGAAGGAACAGGACCAAACTACCAGCAGCTTTTAGCTTGAAGCTTTTACTGCCAGTAATCAAGTCTTAGGGGGAAAAAAGTCAGCCTTTTAGAGTGGGGCAAGCACTGCTCCAAAGCTGGAAACTTTGAACTGATTGGTGGTTGGGAGAAAGTGGTGTGGCCAAGGGAAGGGGTGTGTGGTGATCTGGGGAATGCTGGAGAGCTGAATCATGACTCTTGGGTGGGGGGTAGCCCTAACCCCTAACCCTAACCGCAGACCTATACTGTGTCTTGGTTCTGAAGAGACAGGGTTGGAGGATAGGACCCAAACGACTTAGAAACAACCCTGCTTTCAGAGATGTCAGCTCACACATGATAACATTGCCAAAAGTAGAACTAATCATCCTGCAGAAGGCAACGTTAGTAGATTTTTTAAAAAAGCACCTTTGATAAACCACATGATTGGGGAAATGCTATATACTCTACCTTTCTTTGATTTTTTTTTCTGCAGGAAGTTGTTAAAAGCCAGACTTCTTTATTCAGCTTTCAAATATCTTGATGCTTATCACTAAGAAGGTCTGTGGAGGTGTTGGCTTTTTCTTTCATTCCTGACCCAAAGGGCACTGGTGTATAGCAATACTTGCTTTCTTGTTGGAATAGATGAATTTATCGCAACTTCTGGCATTGAATCCCTCTCTCCTGGGCTCAGCACACAAATGCATCTCCTGTGCATGCCACGTAAATGTATTATCAAAGGAAAATTATCTGGAATACTGAACTGTCCCTCCTTTTTATATTGAAAAGCCAGAGGCTAATTTTGTGCTGATAACTGAAGGCTTACAAGGACAATTTCAGCAAGGAGAGAGGGACTTGCATTCTGGAGAGTGATGTGATGGTAATAAAAGTTTTGTTTTGTTTGCTTATAATCTGAATTTCTTTCAGCCTCCCATTGGCCTAAATGTATGGGGTCCACTAGCCTTGTCCATGCTTCTGTGGCCCTGTATATGTAGAGAGAGACAGAGACTTTCTGAAGAAGGGATTCTTTGAGGCGTTCCATACTACTTTGGACACTGATTTTCCAGAATCCTGGATTGCATAGTGAACCTCCACTGATACTGAAAACTCTTCCCATTGGAAAAACCCCTTCACATGTATGGCGGGGATAGTTCTAGGGCTCCCTCACTTCTCACACATTTAGACCACATAGCTTCAGACTGTTCTAATGGGGCTCTTGTTGCATATATGAAACGGGAGTTCCTTCTGCCTGAATTCACCAGATGAAGAAAGGTACACAAAATGTGGCAATGAGAATGATGACAAATGATCGATGAAGACAAGTGTGAGTCTGGAAGTTTCTTCCTAATCCCCAGCCTATCAGGCAAGGTTCTGAGGTGGTGCAACAAGCAACAAGTTGTGTGCATCTCCACATCTACTCTGCGTGCTCTGAGGAGGCCACACCAATAGCCACAGTGGCCACCCTGGCTTGGATTTGGGTCTTTCTAATCTCACAATTTATTTTGCATGCAAAGCAGGTAAGGAAAAGTAGCTAAGGTGACTTTTTGGCCATCATGGGGTGGGAAGGCATGGAAGGGCATGGTGGGAACTCGTTACTGCTAGCTATGGTGCTTCCAGGTGAGAGACATTTGCCACCCTTTCAGTGCTCCCTAGACTCCGGAACAGCAGAGAGCTCAATTTGGAGTCCCAAGTCAGCCAGAGCCTAATGCAGGTGCTTCCACAAGGCCAAGCCCTCTTCATGGCTGCATCCTTTTCTCACAACCGTCATCGTTTTCTAGACTTGTCATTTTTTTCTGTTCTAAAGGGTTAAAAGCCCTCACCTAAGGTTCAGTTACTGGAAGTAAGAATTCAGGCCAAAATATGCTGGCATCTGTGACCCCAGCCCTTTGCCTTTGGCCTTGCCCATTCCTGGGGTCCAGCCCGCAACAGCATCTCCAAAATTGAATTTGACCCTTAGGATGAAAGGGTTCAACAATCCTGTTCCAGGGCCTAGAATGAGGGCAGGAAACATTTCCCTCACTCTGATTGGCCTCTGGGAGTACTATGTCATCAGATAAGATCATCATAAATCCAATCAGAATGAGGGCAGTGCTTCATGCCCTCACTCTAGGGATAGCTGGGAATATTGGGATCTGCCAGACACTGGGTGATGAAACATTCAGTAGCAGGGTGGAAAGGTGATCCGATGCTTTTCAAAAGTTTTGGCTCCTCAGAGACCCACTTACATTTCCCCCAAAGCAATTCCAAAAATAACTTTCTACTCAGTCCTGAAATTCAGTCAGTTACACATTCTTGGAAGATACTAAGGAAAGCCAAGAATTCAGGAAGTTGTCTCAAATGAGCCGAAAGCATCAACGAACTTTTTCACACTGGGGTTGGCCTACCTCTGAAAGTAATTTATGTGTGTAATGTTTCTTAATTTCTATGGTCATAACACATGTATTCTAGTTTAAGCTATTATAAATATGTGAACAGTGCATCTTGTCTCCAACAGCTGAACGAATCAGCTTGATTACTTGATATGAACTGCTATAGGCTTACCCAATCAGACACGATCTTGGAGAACAGTCCAGGTCCAGAGTTTTTCTTTCCTTTTTTCTTTAAAGAATCAGCTAGTAAATCACTGAGTGTTTTCATTCTGCTTTGTTTTGAAAGAATAATTCTAAAGGCGCTATGAATGAATCACTGTCTCCAGGCGGAGAACTTGCAAAGGCCATGACATGTTTGCATATTTAAGGTTGTGTTGCAATGCCGAAAATTAAACCAGGTCCATTAAAATAAGCATTAACCTTTCAAAATGTCTTACTAAGTTCAGCCCCAGGAAAACAGAGGGGAGGGAGAGGAGCAGGCAGAAAGGGCAGGAAAAAGTCAGAAGAAGCCTCCTGAACGCAAAGGATGAGGCAATTTGCATGATCCCAGTTGAACTGCAAGGTGAAATGGATACTGAGGAATGCAGTGGCCTCCCCGTGAGGACTGATTGAAGCGAGAGGGTTTCTAATAGGCAGCACCTTGAGAGAGAGAGAGAGAGAGAGAGAGAGAGAGAGAGAGAGAGAGAGAGGAACATTTTCCAACCATCGAAAGTTTTCTTTATTTAAAATATTTAAGTTCTGCTTTTTGGCAGGCCTCTGAGCCTGTGGGGCTTGTTTTCAGCTTCAGGAAAATGTAGGCAGAAACACAAAATGGCTGCCATAGAGGGCATGACCATTCAGAAACTGTGGGGCTTATTGCCCAGCTCACTATGTGCTTTTCTCTCCAGGTTGTGTAGGTGGTTGCTGAATATGCATAATTTCTGACACACACACAGATGGAGAGAAAACTTACACACATGTAAACAGACGGAGGGAGAGAACGAAAGTAAAAGGAGAGGGAGAAGGAAGTAGAGAGGTAGCACCACCATGTAGTAGTAGTACAATTGGCATATATTGGTGCTCCAAGTTGTACAAACACAAATGCTTTCCATTCACACAGTAGTACCTCTGGATTCCAGACCTTGTACAAGAAGTGGTATTATCCTAAGTGATTTCTTTTGTACCAGCAGCCAACTATTGCTGCTCCAGAGGCCTAGAGCCCTAATGAATTTGTGGTAAGCAGTGTGCCAGGGCTTTCCGGAAACGATGACTAGGAGGTTATCGATGGGCAATATAAAGCTTTATAACATTGCAAATGGCACGGAGAGCACACATTTCCTTCTGCTTTCAAAATCCTTGCTCTTGTAGGGTGCAATATTGGAGGAAGCTTTAGGACTCAGCCAAAGACAGATTTAACAGAGTGTTTAACAGAGTGCTTGGTTCCAAGGTGTGGGGAGGAAATCACTAACTTCCAAAAGGATGAGACCTATTAAGAGGTTGTTAGCTATGACTGGCAAATGAAACCCTCAGTCTGAATATCAGCTGCTTGCCAGACGTTAAGCAGGAGAGAATTTCCCCTTGTGTACTGTGACGGGCTCCCTCGGCTTCGGTCTGATCTGGCAGGATGCTTCCGGTATTCATGCCCTTTGTAATTGGCAGGCAGAACTGCAGGATGGACTTTCCTTACCTAGCAGGGGATGGTGTAGAAGCTACACCAATTCCGTCTGCTTCCTGTCTTTTGGGGATCATGCATGTCTGCCAGACCAGCGTGTTATGTTCCACAGCTCTCCTCCACTCTCAGGCCAATTCTAGGAGAAACTTTTCAAGTATGAGCCTGACAGCTGGCATTTGCTTCTCTCAACATGCTTGATTTAATTATGGTTAAGGTTCACCTTCAGCCTCATTGGCTATGCTGGAACGGATTCAAGACGGAAGGTGAATCTTTTTACCACCTCTGTATTTGCAGCCCACTCCCAATGACCTGGATGGGCTATATTGTCCTTACCATTGCAGCAGGGTCCTTTCCACAATGTGGCAATGGTTCAGTCACGCTGCTCAACAGTGTGACAATGTCCTTATCTGTGGCAGTGTGTTATGAAAAAGGAAAGATTAGAATAAGAATCACAGATAGAAATCTTCAGTGCTTTGATTTGCATTTTAATCATAAATTCCTCTGGCTTATCAAGTACTTACTGCTGCAGCAAGAAAGGGGTCCACCACGCCACTCCAGTCAATCATTTAAAATATTTAAAATCACACATGGGAATGCAAAGAGCATGGCTAAAAGTACCAAAAAAAAAAAAAAAAAAAAGCAGCTGTTCAAATATGGAAGTGATTGCCTGGGGTTGCACTAAGTCTCTCCTTGTCATCATTCAGCACTGTCATAGCTGGCATCAACATGACAAAAGACTAAGAATGCAGTTCTAGCAGCTGACTGCCATTGCCTCAATAGACCTGCCCTAGTTTAGCAGAACGAGGAGCTGCCATTCTGCACAGAACTTCACTTCTGCAGTTTGGCAAGACTGCTAAGGCTTGATTGCAGGTCCTCCTTTGCCGTCTATCCCTATCACGGCAGCGATGATACGTACTGGTATTAATTGCCATGTTTCCTTTAGAGGTTTACCATCTTGGAAAGGAGACCGTATTTGGGCTAACCACAGAGATGTTAAGGTTGCAATCCTAAGTAAGTTTAGAAGAAAAAAGTGGAGCATGCTGGGAGTTGTAGGCCCCTTTCTTATCTAAAATTGCACAGGACGGTGTCTTGAGGATGGCTGCACATGACACTGTGGGAAAGTTATGGGAGCACAGGACAGACTCAGTGGGAAAGCTCAGCCTCACTTTTTCTAGTTTTTGTCACATTTTGCCATACTTGGAACTGACACAGTGACAATTGCCAGTTGATACATGATAACTTGGGCACTAGCAAATTAAACTTTACTGCAGAAATGCGGGGGGGGGGGTGCTTCTAGCAATACCAAGCAGCAAGATGGGGGTACACCACTCTGTCTGCTGGAGCTGGCCTTGCTGCCTACAGATGGGAGAAGATGGAGTCAGTGGGGATGGAGATGGCTGGACAACAGGTTTCTGGAATTTTGATGAGGCCTGTCCATCACACTAGAATGAGATGCAGGCCAACATAAATGTACATGTGGAATGTTCTTGGAACAGGTATGGTTGATACTGTCTTGTTTTAGATTATGCCTGGCTTTTAAGCCCACAAAAGACAACATAGTAATACCATGTTATTCAGGCAATTCTGAATGTTGAAATGGTGCAACATCCACTCTTCCCACTTCCCATATAATGCAAGAAAGAGAAAATACACTTACATATAGAAAGTGCACATCCCTGTCATAACTGCTGCTCTTGCATGCATACTCTCAGACTATTACAAGATGCCATCAAAGCTGGAGTTGGCTTAGTTAGGTGTAAGAAAGAAAGGGCCAGCCCTGAGCTGAACAATAGGCAGCAGTGGGAGCCACAGATTCAGAATGTAGAATAGAATAGATGCAGAACCCTTCATCACGGATGGCAAAGGACATTTGGTAGCTTCAGAAGGATGTTTGCTAATATCTTGGCTGGGTGTATCTATTGATTCCACCAGTGGTAGAAAGGACCATTGCCCTTCTCATTATACAGGGTCTTGAAGTACAAGGACTATGTGAAGGGTAGGCGTGATCAACGAGGATGCTTTTCTGATTTGGCCTGGCCTTACAACCCACAGAACAAGGCAGAATGGGGGAAACCTGCCCTTATATTATCTCCAGGGTGACTGTGGTCAGTGTACCAGATTACCTGGAACAGATGGGCAATTTGGTAGAAGCAAGGCCTTGGATAGTTCCAGGGATGCTAGCTTGCTCCAAATAAAGTCAGAGTCACACTGGAGCCAACCTTGCAGACCAGTCAGGTTCTGGCATGTGCTTGGAGCCTTCCACATTAGCAATGCCCAGAGGCCTCTTGGTGGGTGTCTTGATGATTCTGGTCCCTGGAGCAGATTATCCAGGGACTGTGGTTGTCAGCTTTGGAATGGATGCTTCTGGATTTGGGTTTGTTTATACTACGGGTTCCACTGAACCTTATAGGTCTTCTGCAGCTGTCCCCACTTTAACATCTCAGATTGTGAGAATGGGCATCAAAATGACAAATGTGGTTCAATGTAAGGAACTGTAAAATGATGCACACTGTAACAACTGTATGGATTGGGCACATTCCTCATATAATACAGCCTTCAAAGGTTGTTGGCTTAGATTCTGTTTCGGAAGTGGAAGAGGAGCTGGAATTCACAGCTGAAATGCAAAGACCAGCAGATCCAGAGATAAGCCAGGCAGTCACTGAGCAGTAGATAGTTTCAAGTTCTCTGGGAAGGTTCAGTGAGCAAGTTGGGAGAGGGGAGACCCAAATGGGAGAAGGAGGACCCAGCATCATTAGTCCAGTCATACAATGTCAGGTTAAGAGGAAATACTACTTCACAGAGTGAATAGCTAAGTTGTACAAGATGTAGCAATGGCCACCAATTTGGACAGCATCGGATATTCATGGAGGAGAAGGCCACCACTGGCCCCTGGCCTTGATAGCTGTATGCTGCTGCCACTATCAGTGGCACTCTTCTTATGTGCTCCAATTGCTGGAGAACACCAGGAGGAGGTCCTGCTTGTGAAGTTATGGAGGGAAGCTGGTTGGCCACCATGTAAACTGAATGCTGGACTAGATAGACCTTGATCTCACCCAGCAGAGCTCATTTTCTTCTTATCACATGGACTATTACTTGGCTTCACATGCAATTATTTCTATATGAGGTCTCCATCAGACCCACTGAATGGGGTCAATAACACCTCTCAGCCTTGAATGCTCTGGTGAGGAGGAGGATCCTATTGAGGGCAAATGTATTCCTTCTGCTCCACTCTGAAGCCTTGTGGGCAGCAGACTTCAGCCATTCTTCAGCCTTCTACTCCACTCTGAAGCCTTGAGGGCAGCAGTGTGTGATGGGAAGAGGAAAAGAAGGCCTTCTCTTTCTTCTTTCTCCCCATTCCAGCCCCAAACTTCTTTTGAGCTCTTTAGCCCTACTTACAGAGGCAAGTGACTTCTGGGCTTGTGGTCCCAGCTTTAAATGGAGTATAGACCAGCTTGCATTTAGAGATGTGAAGAGACTCTTAAGCCTCACCTCTTTGGGATGTGCATTTCCATCCCTGCTGACATATTCATAAAGTGTGAAATAGCATTTTACCCAAGGAGGACCTGAAAGGAGGAGCAGAATAATGGAGGTCAGCTGGCGGCTGCCATTTGATGAATACTTTGCTGGCAACTAAGTTTCTCTGGCAAAAATCAATCTAGAAACCTGTTTTGCTGTGCTTCTATTCCATGCCTCAGCAGCAGAGGGATTCATTATATATTGGCTTTGTATTACCAGCCATTACTGGAAGGATGCACTTTTTCTCTCTTTTTTTTTTGCAACACCAGGAGTACTAATACAAGATGCTACAGGAAGCAGATCGGATATTCATGGAGGAGAAGGCCACCACTGGCCCCTGGCCTTGATAGCTGTATGCTGCTGCCACTATCAGTGGCACTCTTCTTATGTGCTCCAATTGCTGGAGAACACCAGGAGGAGGTCCTGCTTGTGAAGTTATGGAGGGAAGCTGGTTGGCCACCATGTAAACTGAATGCTGGACTAGATAGACCTTGATCTCACCCAGCAGAGCTCATTTTCTTCTTATCACATGGACTATTACTTGGCTTCACATGCAATTATTTCTATATGAGGTCTCCATCAGACCCACTGAATGGGGTCAATAACACCTCTCAGCCTTGAATGCTCTGGTGAGGAGGAGGATCCTATTGAGGGCAAATGTATTCCTTCTGCTCCACTCTGAAGCCTTGTGGGCAGCAGACTTCAGCCATTCTTCAGCCTTCTACTCCACTCTGAAGCCTTGAGGGCAGCAGTGTGTGATGGGAAGAGGAAAAGAAGGCCTTCTCTTTCTTCTTTCTCCCCATTCCAGCCCCAAACTTCTTTTGAGCTCTTTAGCCCTACTTACAGAGGCAAGTGACTTCTGGGCTTGTGGTCCCAGCTTTAAATGGAGTATAGACCAGCTTGCATTTAGAGATGTGAAGAGACTCTTAAGCCTCACCTCTTTGGGATGTGCATTTCCATCCCTGCTGACATATTCATAAAGTGTGAAATAGCATTTTACCCAAGGAGGACCTGAAAGGAGGAGCAGAATAATGGAGGTCAGCTGGCGGCTGCCATTTGATGAATACTTTGCTGGCAACTAAGTTTCTCTGGCAAAAATCAATCTAGAAACCTGTTTTGCTGTGCTTCTATTCCATGCCTCAGCAGCAGAGGGATTCATTATATATTGGCTTTGTATTACCAGCCATTACTGGAAGGATGCACTTTTTCTCTCTTTTTTTTTTGCAACACCAGGAGTACTAATACAAGATGCTACAGGAAGCAGATAGCTGTGTTCTTTTATGGGTACTGTGACCTTTTTCACTCCGAGGAATCTAATGCTACTGCTCATAAAGTGGGAGTGGGTGGTGGTCGTGGTGGAGACAGGATGGGGAGATGAGCCAGTTCCTCAGAGATGGTGTTGAACTTGCGCTGATTTCCTTGTTTCCACCACCAAGGCTCTTTGTTTTGCACACTGACTGACCCACACTCCCCACCCTGCTCTTTCTCTGCTGAAGTGGCATTTTAAAACTGACAGCACCAGCTGTCCACCTGCCATTGCCTAGCTGATTCCTGTGTGACAGATGGCACAAATCTCCTGGCATGTATCTGTTGGATCAGAACAAGCAACATAGCGTCTGCCAGATTTCTGATGACTTAGATTTTTACACATTCTGGTTTGCTGAACAGCAAATAGAAAGGCACTTCCTTCAACAGGAAATAAAGTCATTTTGGTTTGGGCCTTTGCCAGGAAAACTAGATGAGGATATAACATTTTTTCTCCTTTCAGGCTCTGAGCAGTAATTGCCTTCTAAAAAAAATATCAGGGTATTATGAGAATGCATCCATTTCTCATTTCCACTATCTTTCATTTGACTTAGGCCCCTGTGCTAGCATACTGGGATGTAGTTTTTCTAGTTCATGACCCAATCCTGTGATTCATTGCATGCACAGAGCAAAAGAAAGGTCCAACTTGGCTTTAGTGGCCACGGCTTAAGTGGCATGCCACTTCTCACAGAAGTAGCACCATTATCATGTACTGAATAACCTTTTTCTTGCAAGCAGTGGGTCCTTGAGCCATGTGAGAAGCTGTTTTTGAGATCTGGGATAGTTTTGGACTCACAGTCTTTGTGATGTTGCTTGGATGGTCACTGTTTGTAATGTGGAAATATATGACATTAAAAATGAAAATCAAAGAGTGCTGGATATGTTGCTGTGCTTTAACAATGAAGTCTTAATGACCATCAGCCATGGATGGTGTAGTTTCATCCTATACTAGTCATTCACTTGGATTAGATGATTTCCAAGGCCTGTCCCAATTCTAAAATGTGATGATCACACCAATGCCCCAGGAACTTCCAAAATAAATTTCTTTATTTTATGCTACAATTGTATTACACTTACACAGGAATAAGTTCCAGTTCGGCTTACTGAAGACTTGTAAAAGATTGTGTTGTTACTCCGGAATTTTCCAGCCACCCTGGAGAGCATCTCATAGGCTCTTACAAGTAGCAAGAATGGGTGCTGAGTATGACTTGAGAAAGAGGGCAACGCTGACTTTCTCTGTTCTATTTGCCAGGCTTCACACCATTTTTAATTAGAGTGTTGCAGTTCATAGACAGAATTAACCTGTCTCCTAATAAATTATTTTATAGTGAGCCAGCACATTCAGCAATACCTCTCCTTACTCACTAAGCAGAGAAATAACTTAACTTGCCAAGTACTTGGATATGTTTTGGTCATCAGATCTTGGAGACTGACCATTCCCTTCCTTCACCCCTCTTGCCTGTATAATAGTGGAAATGGAATCAATGGCTTACCTTACAACTTGCTTAAAATGATAGAGGTTCAGTTTCTATGTACCAGATTTCCCAAACCTGGTGCCCTCCAGGTGGACTTTGGACTACAGGTCCCAGCATTCCTAGCCATTAACTGCCTTGGCTAGACTGATGGGAGTCCTGGTGCAAAAGCTGCCCAAGCTGAAGGATACCAGCTTGGGGATGGCTGCCATATATTAACTGGGTACTCTGAAGTCAGGACCCTGGACAGCGACAAGTACTTTCATTAACAGAGTGTGCCACTTACCCGCTCATGATATAGTAGAAGTTGGCTATGGAGAAAAGGCCTCCACCCCTCAAAGAAAGAAAAAGAAAGACCAAAATTAGATTGAAGTTTTTAAAAAAGAATTCATGAATATTTTGATGAAAGCATCGCAGCAATGTGGGAAGCAATGTATTAAATGGAAAGAACTCATCTGTCATTGTGTGTTTTCCCAAAGCATGAGTTTGAATTTGTGCTTTTCAAATTTTCATATGGCTCATGTCAAACAAAAGATTTCAAGCCCAGAAGTTGCATCTATAAAAAATGAAACAATTTCCATCTCTTTGTAGAACTTGTCTTTCTTTTATTTCCCAGGTGTTCCAACAAGTGAATAGAAAGCGGCACCAGCCTGCCTGCCTCTGTGTGTGTGTGTGTGTGTGTGTGTGTGTGTGTGTGTGTGTGTGTGAGAGAGAGAGAGAGAGAGAGAGAGAGAGAGAGAGAGAGAGAATGAGAGAGAGAAAGATATCTGTGAGATGACCAGGTAAGGGAAAGGGTAAAGCTCTTCCCAGACTGTCTGCAATGCCCTGTAAAATGCAGAGGACAAAGACAATATATCTTTTGAGCCCTTCTTTGCTTGGGCTCCTGTGTCTCTAATTTTAATTTTATATTTATTGTTCCATTCCTAGAGATGATGACCTCATTGGAATGGGTTTGTATGATGTGTATAAGTGCCCTGATCCATGACTGAGTTTGTTCTGCAGTGAAGAAAAGAAACCTGGCTTGTCTCTGATTTCAAGATGGCATAGTCCCTTGATCTCATTGCAGCTCTGCCAAATCTCCCTTTATTTGTGGTAATAGTAACATGCCGATTTTCATGTTTGAAGCTCTTAAAGAGCTTGGGAACACGTTACCTTAAGAAGTGTCTCCTCCCCTATTTACCTACGCAGGCACTGAAGTCATCACCTAGGCATTCCTGCAGATCACCCTGCCGAATGACATAGTACAGATGGCTCCAGCAGATAGGGGCTTTTCAGTGGTGGCACCCTATCTATTGGAATACTCTCCCCAGAGAAACTTGCCTAGTGTCTGCATTATAGGCCTTTTGGTGCCAGGTGAAGACCTTGTATCTTCCCATTCAGGAATCGCTTTAGTGCCTTTATAGTTCAGCTCTAAATGCTTTTAGAGTTGTGCTGGATCAGCTAATCTTGTGGAAACGGACTCCCTCACACTCTACTTCCTACAGCAGCCCCTGGAAATGCTACACAAAGTTAGGAGACTTTACATGATGGGCTGAGCTGTGGTATATGTGAGGAAGAGGTCTGTTAGGGAGTGGGTCACTAGGAAAGCATTTCACCTGGACCACTGGATCTCTGGGGCACCACATGTACACAGGCACTTGCTGAAATAAAAGTGTGGGGATTTCAACCATCTCTGTTGCATCCTATCTCATGGCTTTTGCCACTGCTGCCACCACAGCAGTGCTACTGCACATTTGCTACTGGTCAGTAGTTGCCAACTATCATGGAGTCAAGTTCAGTTTTTTAAAGACAGACCTTCTCACAGCCTCTTGTAAGGAGGCTGCTACTATCCCTTCTCTCAAGGAGGTGTTAAATTTTCCAATGATCCATGATGGGCAAGGATCAAGTGGGCAGGTGGTAGGAGGAACAGAGTGAAGCACCTTACTCACATCCTTGGGCCACAGTACCTGAAACTCATCCAGAAAAATGGAGCTAGAAGATGGTGCTCTGGACACATCCCTAGATGGAACAGAAACAACTGTGGAATCCAACTCACTGTGGTTATGAGCAATTTGTTCCTTGAAGTGCATAGCAAATTCATCACAATGAGTTGCGGAGGGCTTTGGAGTCCTATCTGGTGAACCAGATTGCAAGAGACCCCAAACTATTGGGAAATAGTTCAGCTGGATGGCACTGTGAGGAAGCAATGTAGGTGGCAAAATGCTATAATTTTGCCAGCTTTATTGTCATGGAATAAGCTCAATAGTGACCTCTAAGTCACGATCAGTTAGACTTGTTGCAAGAATGGTGAGCAGTCTCTTGATCACACTGCCTTCAGAATACCCTTTGAACTGGACATTAGGTAGTGTTCTGATGTAGCAAATGAAAATATATGTGACAAATGAAAATCTAATTACAAGAAATCAGATAATTTATCGCTCAGGGAAAAGCCACAACCCTTGAAAGAGTTTCTGAATAGGATATATCATGTCGCTTCATCTGCAATAAAGTCTTGTAGGATACTTTATCTGACTTGGCATCTATAATGCAAATGGAACTAGAAGTAGAGATGGAAATTAGAAATGGAGTCTATTTTCTGATTGGTCATGATTCCATTTGGCCTTGTGCCTTATGATTAACTTTTGCACAGAGACAAAGACATCTGCTTGGAAAGATTGTACTACCACTTGGTAACCTCTCTGTAATGTTGCATTGACCAAACACAGACTTCAGAAATATGTACTTTAGGAATGAGTAACATTCCTGTATATAATCTAGCTTTACAAATCAGTTATCCAAAGCCTTCTTCCAACTGGTGCCTTCCAAATGTCCTGCAGGACAAGTTTCATCACCCCTGACCATTAGTCATGCTAGCAGGGTGATGGGAGTTGTAGTCTAAACATCTGGGGGACATCAAACTGAGGAAGGCTGATTAAATCTAAATATCAACAATTCTCACTATGGGTTTTCGGACTTTTATGATCTACTCAAAAGAAGGGCAGATTCAAAATCCACATAACTAGTATACTGATGAAGTGTTAATTGCCAACTTACTACAGCTTATGGGCATAACTTTATGCCATGAGTGGGCAACTTTGGCCTGGGATCACATTCTGACCCTCAGATCATTTGGTGATTTCCCAGCTTATAGACATTTTAATACTCTAAAGGCTGAAATACCTCTCCTATGGCTTAGTTACTGGTAGTAAGAGCATTGTGTTAAATTGTGTTGGTGTGGTTGTTCTTTTGGGCTCGCCACTTTTGCATTTGGTCTCACCCAGCACTGGGATGCAACCTCTGAGAATTTCTACTAAATGAAATTGAGTCAAGGGGTTCTGCATCCCAGACTTGTGGGCATATCCCTTGGAAAAGTGCTTGCAAATGGAAATTACCACAAATACGAAATGTTAACAGATCTGTCCTCGGCAGCAACTTTCTTCAAGTAATGAGTGCGAAAGGCTTTAATCTTAGTCTTTCTCTTGCTAGTTAACAGTGACCTGCTGTCTTTAAGAATGAAGAGTTAACCAGTACTTGGAGACTTCAATTAAACCAATTATAAGCTGCCCAAAGAGTTTCAGCTATCAGGAAGTATGTAAACAAACAAACAAATAAATAAAGGCTGCTGCATCAAATGCACTAGCAGTAATGCTTAAAGAGAAAATATTCCTCAGGTTGAAAAGGTCCCTACAGAAGCCTGTACACAATATCCAAGGCATTGATGTTTCAGCTTTTTTTTTTTTTGCCCTCAGATTAATGGAGCAAGCCCAGCTTATCATAAGAAGTGCTTTAATTTCCTTTGATGCTTTCATTATGCATCCCTTTGTGCCAGAACTAATTTGCAATAATGTATATGTAATTTTGGAAAGCAAGAAGAAATCCTGTTGCCTTCAGGTTATGATTAACCTGTGGAAATGCTGAGGCATGCATATAATATGGATATGCAAACACCATCAACCTCGTGAAACATTTAAAAAGCCAAAGTAGCAACCCAATCAGCATTTTTACTACCAAAATCTCAAACTGGATTACAAGGAGTTAGATGGATTAATCAGTCATTTTTCACAGCTAATGTTATAGGAACAGTAGAGCTATATCAAAAATAAATTGATTATTGATAAATGGAGTGTAATGTTGAACAAAAACTAAACCTTAAACTTGTCTTCAAGACTTATAGTTAGTTGAATTAATCACTTCTTTGTAGGATCATTTGCTGAGTTTGTGGTTTTGTTTTTTTTTGTTTTTAAACTCAGTTGGACTAGATTGGTAAACATGGGAGCAGTCAGATACAGTGTCCACTGTGGTTCAGGGCAGATGTAAAAGGAAACCATGGTTTTCTGTTCTAGTAACAAACTTTGGTGAGCTTTCTGCTTGTATACTCCACAGCAGCATCTTTTTCTCTTTTGCATCTATGAAGAGACCAAAATATTTGCTTCTGGTTTCAAACAAATCACAGATCTTCAATCTGAATTAAGAAATGATGATGTGTTTAAACAATGGTTGTAGAATAAGCCAAAATCCAAAATCACAATTTGTTTGGGCTGGTTCTCATTAAACATAGTTTAAACAAAACATTAAGTTTAAAGAAAGTACAGTCTCCTAACCTAGGGAAACCATGGTTTATTGTTTATTTAAAATAGGAAGCAAAACATCCAATGTATTCTTTGCAAATATAAAAAATGCAGGGAGTAGGCAAACCCAGATCTCCTGACACCTCATTCATATAGTAGGAAACCATGGTTGCTCTTTATATCTTAAATGGTCCATCACATTTCTACTTATAATTCTGATTCAGCACAACAATTTGAGAGAATGTGCTTCTTAGAACACATGTTATACTATAGACTGCTTCAATCATTCCTTGTTACCTGTTGATTAGAATTTATATCAGGGGAAAATGGTAGAATTTTACCCTTATATTGTAACAGGTAACTGGCCAAAGATCAAGTCAGAGGAGAAATCCAACTTTTTCATGCTGAGCATTTCCACATAAACTCAGAGTCTGGATGAAGATGCAGGAATTCTGGGAAACAGTGGGCAGTGTCCTGGCTCCAAATAATTTACAGCCAACTTTCCTTGCATATAATACATTGCACCACTGCAGACAATGTTGATTCCTATTCTTCTAGTCTAAAGACTAAATTTGGATCTAAACAACTCTGGGTCAGAGAGGATATTGATCTTTACACAAGACAACTGGTAAGATTTACTAACTTCTTTTTCTTGTGTATAAAATCCTGGTAGTGAGCCAGCCTTGCGGACTGAGGATCTGTGTGCATCTGAGCTGTTTATGCAATTTACAAGCACATTCTCATGACACATGGTGGCAGCTTTGTAATAACATATTATGCTAATTTAATCATTTTCTGTTGCATTTGTTTGTAATGTTGATAAGCAAAGCAATATAAATACATAGGTTCTTTTTATTCCATAGAATAGCAGTTGTTGTTCCCTTCCCTGGGTATTTCATGCATCAGCTGCTAAACAGCTGTTTTTCATAATATGAAATTTCTGATGAGACAGGTTTTTATTCAGTTGCTTTTTGCCCAAGGTCCAGGCTGCTGCACCAGAGTAGATTTTTATTCCTGCCCAGAAAGCTACAGTAGCAAAGGTGGCTATTTATTTCCTTTAAAGCATTTATATCCTCTCTTTCCTTCAAATTGCTCAAGGTGGCAACAATGAAGATAAGATCACAAGTTGACAATTTAAAATATACATACAATAACACTAAAATAGCAACAGAAAATAAGGGTAGAGTGACAATAAAAAAAAGAAATCAAACATCCACAGACAATTAAAGCCAATACCATGAAATCGCAATTTCACAGACTTAAAATGAAACTCTTAAGCAATTTATGAAAGGTCATTAGAGAGGAGACAGGAATGGACGATCCAAAGAACGCAGCTCCGAAGCACAGGCTTCACCAAAAAGGCCGTTTCCCTGGTCCAGGTGTGTGCACAGACCTGTCCTGGTGCCTTTAAGCTTATGAACTTAGAGACTCAACAGTCACCTGATGGTTCCTGGCATCACAGAGGCAACAGGTATAGTTCCAGGCATGGTTCCTTCCACACCCATGTCATGAACTAGTCCTTTCCCTCCTTTCCCTGGATTCCAAGACTCAAGACAATCCTTACAAAAGCAGTTCTTTTATTCTAAACAGCCTTTAGCACACCAAGAAGGAGAAGCCTCTGCTCATGTAAAGAGCTGAATCCAAACTGGAAACTTCCCTGCAGCCTCTCCCTTTGAGTCTGGCTGCTGGTTCCACCTTCAAGGGGGCTCTTGCCTTTGGAGAGCAAAATGGTGAGAATGACAGAGCCCCTCCAGCTGAGCAGCTCATCTCTCCCAATGCCTCCTTGTTGGGTCAAGGGTGCGTCAAGGACCACATACGCCCCTCCTCCCTGCTGCAAACCCTTCCATCTCGTCCAAAGCAGATTGACTCGTATGCTCAGTGTGAGAACCTTCACTAAGCAGCCTTGAGAGGACTTTAAATTGCCAGCCCTTGCTTGTTTCTACAGGCACTTCCCAACTGGGCAATGTCTCCCATTGCAGAGCCTGCAATTGAGCAAGGGACTGACTCTCTCTCTACCACTGGCTCCAAGGCTGAGGTGGTGGTGAGAAGGAGCGAGTGTGCGATTTTTCAGCTCTGAGATCAGAGCTCTAGCTCTTTCCTTGGATTTGGAACTCCTTAACAGCTAAAGAGCCAGTAAGGAGTAGTGGTTAAAGAGTGCTGGATTGGGACCCCAGAGATCTGGGTTCTAGTTTCCATTCAGGCATGAAACTCAATGGGTGACTATGGGCCATATGTGGACTCTTAGCCTGACCTCACAGGGTTGCAGTGGTGCAGATAAAATGAAGAGAAGGAGAACCTTGGAAGCCACCTTGGATTTCTTGCAAGAGGAAGAGAGGTGAAACACACATGCAATGCAACAATATGTCACCCTGTGACATAATAAGCATTATGCTTGTTATGAAATATAATAAGCAATAAGCATATTTCTGAGGAAGATGTGACACACAGGATGGTCTGTAGAGATGATCCAAGGAGGCAGCCTCTGCTGGGAAACGGCCAGGCAGTGCTTTAAAGAACACCACTAGCACTTAATGTTGTGTGCAGAAACAACTTGGAATTCCAATACGGGATTTGCATGGTCAGTGTTAACAATATGGCCACAACACCTTGGTCAATGATAGTTGCCAAGCATTCTCCACAGGCAGCTCTAAGTAGAGCACATCACATTAATTGGGCATGATGTAACTAAAGGCATGTGTCACCACCAGAAGCACTTTATTCTCCAGGAACAGGCATGCTTGGCCTACCAATCTCTGCTGGGTAAAATTACTAGAGGCAGGACACCTCTTCTCACTCACCTAGATCATCAGTCATTCGTGGAAATTCCCAGAAGCAATAGCAACTGAAGCAATTGGGGGGGGGGGGTAAAGTATTTATTTAATTTATTTCTTTAAGGCTTTTATAGACTGTTCAATTAGCAACAGCTCTCAGAATGGTGAGCAATTTAAAAGGAAACAATGGAGGAAACAATTATGTTAATTGTCTAATTGTTTAAACCACAGGCTTTAGACTCACCTTCTCCCACTTGGTGCCCTTTAGATTCTTTGAACTTCAACTCCCAGAGAACATGGTCACTATGAGTTTGAGAGCTTGCATCTTCCTAAAATCCAAAAAATCCCACAGGCTCAATGAAACAGAACAGTTTTTTTTTAAAACAGAGCATTGAAGTGCTGGTGAGGAGATCGAAGGGAACAAGATCAAATGCTTCTAGTGGTGAGATCAAGAAAATGGCCTGGGGAGTGAGTTCCAAAATCTGGATGTCACTGCAGAAAAAGCAGTCTCCCATGCACTACATACATTAGTTTGACATAGAATAAGTCTGATAATCAGAAAAGGGTGGCACACAGCCCCACAATGTTTCATTCCACTTTTGGGAAGAGAAGGGTGATAATGATGAGAGCCAGTGTGGTGTAGTGGTTATGAACACAGGACTGGGACTCAGGCAATCTGAGTTCTAGTCCCTGATTGGTCAGGGAGTCAACTGGATGACTTGGGCCAGTCACAGACTCTCAGCCCAACCTATCTCACAAGGTTGTTGCTGTGGATCTGTGCTGTGGATTTATGATTGAGAGCAGAAGGAGAATGATGTAAGCCGTGTTGAGTTCAGTGTAAGGAAAAAGTGGGATATAAATCAAATAAATAAACAAACTTAGTATCAGAGCACTCGGTTTGCATGCGAGGTCTCAAGAATCTCTGGGTAGGGCTGGGAAAGGCCCCTGTTTGATGCCTTGGAGGATCACTGGCTGTCCGTGTTGACAACACTGGGTTAGATGGACCATATTTAGTGTTGACGACCCTGGGTTAGATGGACCAAGTCAGTACCAGGCAGCCTCTTATATTCATCCCCGCCTGCCCTTGTTTAGGATGCACTGGGTCTGTTTTCTCACCATACACACCAGTACCCAGTGCATGGAGTTGCTCATGCACTACAGCTCTGACTTACCAGCTGCCTTGCCTTGGCACCCAGACAGCAGCTAGCAGCTTTGCTGAAATATGCTTAGTGCAGATATTCTGGATTAGGCTGTGAGGGAGAAAGATTTCTCTGGCACAGGGGGGTGGGGGAGAGTCATATCTCTGTCATCTAAATGTAAAAATGTGTCTTCTGTTGGTACTCTGAAGTGAAGCTTTCCCATATTTTTCAGTGGCAACCTAATGCTCACACTGGTTGCTCACCAACCCAATATGAATAGCGACTCTTTGCATAATGAAAAAAGTCTACCCACTTCCACCTCTTATAAATATCAATGAGCATGCTTAATCCTGCCAGCTTTTCTTAAAGAGACAGTTCCAAATAACTGGTGTGGCTTACAAATGCATCATTTCTCTCTTGTATATCCTTTGACTTTCAAAATGTATTTAATTGCATATGTCCTTTGATTTTCTACCATACAGAAATCTCAAGTGTAATTATGCATATGTGCAGTACTAATAATGCCAATAATAACACAGCAAGCATGAAGGTAATTTTCCTAATGGAAATGTGACCCTTCAATGTGACCCACTTACATAAGGAGTTGGTGCTTAGCTCTGATCTGCATAAGATCAGGCAGGTGTTTGGTGGGAGTATCAGTGACTGCTAGGATCTAGTGAACAGAAGTCTTTGATCTGTAGCAAAAGCTATCATAATGACAGTGCAGTATCCAGTATAGCAGAGCACTCTGTATTTCCTGCAATGCCAGAGCCAATACAGAAAGCTGTAATTTTGATCATTAAAACAATTGCTGTTATCAGTGTTCTTTCCCCCTGCCTACATTATGCTGGTGCAATAACACCAGCCGCTCTGCTTTGCTTTTGAAATAGCAGGCTTGTCTCTTCTGAATTCAGGGTCCAATTAAAGCTCAATCTTTCACAGTTAGATAGTACAATAATATGCCACCCATATAGTGGAGGGTGCAAAGGCTGTAGCTTGCTATGTTGAATTTTTCAAAGGACAGGTCAAAGGGGAGTAGTTTTTCCGGAAGCTCCTTGCCCTTATGAACTTCGTAATGCAAGATTTGTGGACAGGGCAGATTAGGACACAGTTCCTCAGCCTATCATTCCTATAATTGGAATTCTCAAGGAATGATCAGTATTGCTATTCTCTCAGGCCTCAGGCAACAGACGCTGGGAGGCAGCAGCCTGGTGTTCGAAGAGCAAGTTTTGTGTGAAGTGGCCTGTTTGTGTTCCCCAAGCTAGTGTTCTGCCTTCAGGTGTGGTAGAAGAGGTCTCATCAGTTGTGTTGAAGAAAGCAGCCAGAGTTAGCTGGCAGCTTTTGAACATGGAGCAGGAACGGCACCATCTTGGTCTTCTAATCAGGTTGCAAAATGCCTTTGGCTGACCCTGGCAATTATTTAGGCATACTATGCCTTGGGACTGTTGAGTTTTCAGAAGAATATGCTGCCAGGTTCCTTCCCTCTAGTGCTTTAGCTTCCTCATGCATTTTTCCTTCCAAGTGAGTTTAATCTGTTCACCCACTTGATACTGTGACAGAGGCTGAAGTCTTCCTTTGGTGAGATGGTTCCTCAAGAAGTCTTCCAAATCTTCTATGCTCTCATCCTTTGGTCTTCCCTCCCATCTGCCTTCAGTCAAATTTGTAGTTTTGATATCTACTGAACACAATGACACCATTCCAAGGCTGGCCTGACCTTTTGTTTTGCTTTTGCACCTAAAGTAGAAATTGCAATTACTGCCCACTCCTTAGGCAGTCAAATTGCATAATGACCATTTAATTTTAATCATTTTAATATATTTTAATATGTTACAGAATCATGGAATCAAAGAACAGTAGAACTGGAAGGGACTAAGAGGGTCCAACCACTTGCTCAGTGCAGGACTTCAAGTTAAACCATCCCTCTCAGATGGTTGCCCAGTTGCATCTTGCATGCGCTACTGTGATAGAGTCCACAGCTTTCCTAGTAATTGGTTCCATTGCTGTTTGGCTCTAGTAGTCAGGAAGGACTTCCTGGTGTTCAGCTGGAACCTGGCTTCCTGGAACTTGAGCCCCTTATTCTATGTCCTGTACTCTGGGATGATTGAAAAGAGATCCTGTCCTTCCTTTTGATGACAACCTTTCAAGTACTTGAAAAGTGCTATCATATTTTCCCTCAGTCTTCTCCTCTTGAGGTTAAACGTGCTCAGTTATTTCAATCTCTCTTCACAGGGCTTTGTTTCCAGTCCCCGGATCATCCTTATACTTCACCTATGCCCAGTAGTGGGATTCAAGGTGGATTACCACATTAAGGACTTATATAATTAAAATAGAAAGGGAAATATAGAAAAGATGAAACTATAATTCAACCAGTTGACTATTATAAAATTATAAAAAATACCAAAGTTAAAGCACTAAAGCAAATAGAACAGAACTAGTCCAATATAGACTCACACATTCAGATTATGCCTCAAAGCCTGCCAGAACAAGGCGCCTCCCTGGGAAGGGAGTTCCTTGGGGCAGCCACGGAGAAGGCTGTGTTCCCCCATCTTTCTGCCAAGCATGTCTGGGAAGGTGGTGGGGCTCCCCAGAAGTTATGCGTGTATGGCAGGCTGAGAAGGGAGGATACAGTCATCCTGATAGCCTGGACCTGAGCTGTATAGGCTTTTATGTCATCACCAGTCCTTTGAAGCTAGACTGGGAACCACTGATGCCCTTTCAGCAACGGAGTTGTGTGTTCCTTGATGCCAGCTCTAGCCAACAGTCTGGCAGCAGCTCTCTGGCCCAACTGGAGTTTCTGAACCTTCTTCAGAGGCAGCCAGTAAAGGAGGCAGCCAGTGCCTCCAATTCTCATCCCAGTGAGAGTGGCCGAGAAGGATACCATGGTCAATGGTACTGAAAGCCTCTGAGAAGTCCAGCAGAACCGACAGGATATGCTCCTCTGGGCTAGTTCCTGATGTGGGTCATCTAGCAAGCCTACCTAAGTTGTTTCGGTCCCTTTTGCTGTCCAGATCAGTCACCTGTAGCCCTTACCTGACTCTGCCTAATTTTATTACTAGGCCTTTATCCTCTTTCTTGCAATGCCACACATAGTCAACATCCATCTTCATGAAACCACTGAGGGCAAAACGTCAGGAATAGTAACTCTGGAATGCCCTGTCTCCATTTCATCACTAATAGCTTCTGCTTCAAGAAATGGGGCTGTGATCCTATGCAGCCCCACCAAAAACAATAGGACTTCAGAACAGGATTGCACTGAGAGAATCCAAGGCAGCAAATCATGAACCGAAAGCATTCCTAAGCGTTTTTGGAAAAAAAAATGCAAGAGAGACTGTTGGTTCTGTGGAGTCAACGCTACTTTCCAGTCTTATGTAGGTCTATTATATTAATACATCTTGAATGCAGATTTTCAGCCCATTGCATATCCACTTTATGGTAATTATTTCTTAATGATTCCATACTGAACACATTTCTAAAGAATGGTATGCTAATGGAGAAGACAGGCACTTTCAACAAAATTAATTCTGTCTACTTCAACTTATGCAGTTTGTATTGTCAAATCCAGTAAACATTTCTAGTATGCCAACTGTGTAGTCAGATTCATTTTTAATATCAGACATGGGCTAAATGGGATAGCTTTCCATTAATGCTGAGAAGAGCAACATGACTGCCTCCTGAGTTCAGTGAAATGGCTCCTGCAATGCAGTGTTTAATGCAAATACAGCTAAGTCCTAAGTTCAATATACTGTAGCCTGTAAAAATGGTTTCCCCCACAACTGTTGCAGACAATTGATTTCCCCAATTATAGTGAGGCTCTTGCTTGCATAATCTCTCTCTCCATCAAAACATATATTTCCTTTTTCAAGCCGTAACTTAAAATAAGGTTCTGAAATATAAGCAATTAAATGGTATAACATTTAAATGAAGTATCTGAGGGTGCATCCTACGGATGTTAGATGCTGTCTGGATGGCCATAGGAGTGTTCCAAGTCCCAGCTCCAGCCTTGGAAACTTGCTCCAAGATTAGGCACTGAACTCAGAGTGTTCTCCCTTGCAGCCAGTGTGGAAAGAACCATACCGGATGGGACTCCGAGTTCACAAAAACAACTGAAGGGGTGGTGTTTTGTGGCTGGGGAGAGGGAAGGAGGGGAGAGCACATCGGTGGTTTCCTTGCAGCATGTCAGCCTCCTTTCCTCACACTTGGGGAATGTTGGGCCCCACCCACCTGGCAGGATTGGTGTGGCAGGAGGCTATCAGTTGTGTACTGGGGTCAGCACAATAGAGCACAATAGGAGGCTTGTCAGCCGCCCCAGGCATATACAGAGTGTTCTTCAAAGGATAGGCTAGCTGCAAGCCGCTCCGCTTTTGTATCAAAATATGGACTAACCGCAAAACCGTCTCGCCTCTGTATCATGCCAGCTCGCTTGCGTAGGCTGTCAAAAACAATTCTCCCTTTGTTTGTAACAAGGTATAAATACTCCGTTGTCCCTCTACAGGGCGTGGCACCCATCCCGTCCTTGTGGGAGAGTGTCGTCCCTGTACAAAAAATCAAAACCTTCTCTTAAAAATACCAACTGGTCTCTAATCTCATCTGTAAAACTGTGGGACATAACAGGGAAATGCACTGTATGGCTGAAATCAGCTGTGTGTGTGTTTCTCGGGGCAGGGGTAGCACAGAGGCACCCTTTGCTTTGCCACCCCTTCTGCCCTCTGTAGGATGCTTGCAAACATTCAGGTGCAGAGGGCCATGGACAGCTTCACTGGGCCGAGCTGCCCATCACATATTTGCAGAACACGTCATTCTTTGGAAGTCATTGTTAGATTTACTTGAATGTATGAATGAATGATCAATTACCTGTGCTCAGGCCTGTTATTAGATCTGGCAATACTCCGGTCATGGAAGCTAAATGGGAAGTTGAACCTGTCATGGCCTGGCTATAACATATTATATGACAGCTATCCTTTCCAGGGGACAAACAGCAAATCATCTCAGCTTAATATTCCACTAATCAGTTTTGTGAAATTCTATGTGATGTGTGGGAGCAATAAATTAAGGACAACTGGAGAAAACGTTTATGGGCAGATGTGAGCAACAGCTTCACCAGGCAGATTATCAACCTTACCTATAGCTTTTCAAATTGTTTCCCAGAACGCTGCCCACCCAGCATGGCCCCCATACATCTACCAGGGTAGTGAATATCTCCTGGCAGGAAGCTTTTAAGTGCCCAGCTTTATCTCCGCAGTTCTGTGGTGTCACAACTCCAAAGTACATGACGCAGGTCACAAATGCTCATGTCATTTGGTCTGGAGGTTGGAGTCTGGAGAACTGTTTCTTGTAGCCAGCTGTTCTTGGAATCTGCACTAAACATGGCGGGAGGCCCTGTGGCTCAGTGGCAGAGCACCCGCCTTGCATGCGGAAGGCCTCAGGTTCAGTCCCCACCATTTCCAGATATTGTTCTGCTGAAACTCTATAGACCGCTGCCAATCAGTGTTGGCAATACTGAGGTGGATGGACCTGTAGAAGACAGCTTCCTTGGGTGCTCTGGTTCATTAGCTTCTTACACTCTAGGCTGTATCCTTTTCATTCAAGGATCAAGTGCCACACAGTAACATATGGGAAGAACAGTAAATTAAAGTGTAGGTAACTGTTGATCCTGCAATATTAGAGTGCTGTGGAAGTATTTTGAGGGAGTTTCACACAAGCGCTTTATTTTATTTGAATAAGTATTGTGGTGTGGAGGTTAACATGTTGGACTGGGACTTGAGAAATTCATGTTCTAGTCCCCACTCAGCCATGAAGTTGACTGGGTAACTTTGGGTCAATCACTGACAGCCTAACCCACCTCACAGGGTTGTTGTGAGGGTAACATGGAAAGGAGGAATTGGATTATAGAGCTGCCTTGGGTTCCTTGCAAGAGGAAAAAGTGTAATATAACGCATGTGATGAGTAAGAATTAATTTATCTCAATGATACAGTTGTAGAGAGAGGGCATCCATGAACAGAAGCACATGGCTTCTGTTAGAGATTCCAAATTATGCTGCCATGATCACAGTGATCACTATTTTTAGTGTACATGTATATTAATAATCTAGGAGCTTTATCTCTGACAAAATGTTGCACTGTGGAGTGCTAATGTTTGGGATGCCAGCCAAGAAACTGTAGGGATTGGGCCCACTCCTTCTATAATGTTGCTTTCAGGGTTATTGAAGTGGTGACTGAACCAGATGAAGAGGAGGAAGGATCGGGATCCAGCTGAACCACCAAGGCTAGTAGACCCAAAGGTAAACTAGGCAGTCACTAAGAATCAGACAGCTTCAAATTCTGTGGGAAAATTTAGTGGGTATGCTGGTGTGGTGGGGCAGCCCCAGTATCATCAGACTGATCAGCTGGTGTCGGGTTAGGAGGAAGGACCGGACTGAGAAGTGTCAGATGCTCCCAGCAATTGGCCCCAAACAGCATGATACTCCTTGGAGGTGGGATTAGGTATTTTCAGTTTGGAAAGGAGGGGTGTTATTCAGTTTGGAATCAACTTCAGCTGCATTTCCCTTGTTGTTATGTGCTGTCAAGTCATTTCTGATTTATGGTGCCCCAATGCATGTCTGCCCTCCGAAACGTCTTGCCCTTGACAGCGGTGCTTAGCTCTTGTCAACTCAAGACTGTGACTTTCCTTCTGGAACCTTACATGCCCTTCCTCCTCTTCTGCCTTCATCTTTCTCTTGTACGATTGTCTTCTCCAGAGAGTCTTGCCTTCTCATGATATGGCTGTAGTATGACTGCTTCAATTTTGTCAAGTTTGCTTCCAGAGATAATTCTGGCTTGATTTAATCTAATACCCACTTATTTGTCTTCCTGTTTGTCCAGGGTATTCATAAAGTTCTCCTCCAGCACCATGTTTTCTTCCTGTCAGCTTTCTTCACTGTCCATCTTTCACACTTACACACAGTGATATATTTCTCTAATGGTCACTATTCCAAATTTGTTTTTGTTTTGTTTTGTTCTGCTGGTTTTTTTTTTTTTTTGTTATAGCTTGCTGAAATACCCATCTTTTGTATTGCAAAAGCCTAGCTGGTCAGTCTTAATATAATGATGCATTTGGATAAAAAGCTTTTGTCCTGATCTGATTTGAAGCAGGGAGAGAAGACTGGCGAACAGAAACATCATTCCATTCTGCTATGGCAGTCTTCCATTTTCTCTTTGTGATGGTTAGTCAGAACACTAAGCACACTGGTTGAATCCTCAATGGGATATTTTTATTTGTTTGTTTGGTTCAGTTTTGTACTTTGGCAAAGTTCAAGTTTCCCCCAGTCCTGTTGATGCCCTGTGTATGGGTATTTTCATTCTAGCAACATAAGCAACTGCACTTGGGTTTGATATTTGTTTTGATATATTTATACATATTTGGTATATTGGGGTTGAAGTTTGTATATTGGACTGAATTCCCTTTGCTAATATATACAAATTATCCCCCATATATCTATGCTTCTTCATGCTATTTAAACCACGTAAAAACATATCACATCTACTTAGAACTGATGGAGTGTAATTCTGGTGGTCTTTCCAGTGTTTCACTTTTTGCTCAGACTAAGTGGTGAAGTCAGAACTCATGTAATTGAAGTCTTAGCATTTTACCAACTGCTACACATTCTCTCTTCAAAGTCAAGCATATTGGAAGTTTACATCAAGGGCACAGTCCATTAAAGGTGTATGTTGAGACAGAAAAAGACCTTCATCTCCCAGCATGCTCCAGCCACTTTAGGTTTCACTTTCATAGTACCCCCATGCTGTGTCTTTACCCCAGCATTGACTTTGAGGTTATAACTAAAAAAGGGGGCTAACTTTAAAATGTGTAATTACACAGTGAATGAATAGGCTTATATGAAAGTCCATATCTACCATAAAATGCTTGTTTTAATCACAGTTCTTGTGATTTCTTGTGAGACCCAGTTTGGAAGTCTTATCAGAAATTTCTAAACCCTACAGCTTGTTTCCTGTTGTATCCAATTTGTAGTTTATTCGATATGTAATCATGTGTTTCCTGGTTCATTTTACCGTTAGCACTGATGTATCAGACAAAACTCAGATCATAGCCAGATGCCAATTTGCTTAAACTAAATTGCTTGGCTGCATTGAGTTCAGGCAGTACATTGGCAGCTTGGTGCAAGGGTAGCACAAAGAGGGATTGGACAATTTTGTCTGATTCCTGTGAGATGTTGCTGTGCAACCAGATCTTTTGGTGGATGCAAAAACACAGAAAGCTACTGCATTCTGTGTCAGACCACCGGCTCCTCTAGCCCAGCCCTGTCAACTGTGACAGGCACTGGACTCCAGGGTTTCAGGGAGGAACCTTTTCTGGCCCAACCTGGAGCTGCCGTAGATGGAGCCCAGCGCCTTCTGCTTGCAAAGCAGGTGCTGCACCTTCCTGCCACCACTCTTCCCAGTGTGTACGAATTAGGGTAGGTAGCAGGAGGAGGGCGACCATCTTCCAACTCCACATCAGACAGTATGTGAAGTTTAACATCAATCATAGTAAAGCAGAATTTGATGTACAGACAATCTGTCAATTGTCAAAGAAAAGGAAAGCCAATCCAATATTTGCTCACTTTCCTTATTCTCTGCTTTCCTTTATGCTAGTCTGTTATGAAGAATCCTAAGGCTGAAAAACTCATCATCACCCTTATTGCTTGGTAGGGTAAGGAGGGTCTATCCATTATCCTGGCACCCTGGAAACTAACATGGAGTTCCCCCATGGACTCCCTCTCCTACCCCACTGAACAGCATAAAGGACAAGATGGAGCCATGCAGGACCCTGTTAGCTTAGGGGAAGCTCAGTAGCCTCCCTGGACCACTGTCTGAGCCGTATCCTCCTTACCCTTACAAGTGGCACTAGCTCAACACTAATTCCTTTCTGTTCCTTCCTTATTATTACACTTATTTTTTCTTGCTTTGTTTTCCAATTTGTTCAGTTAAACTCCGTGCCAGAAGTTTCTGTGCTGGAGTTTTGGAGGGGAAAGATCCTAACTCACTTTGAGCGTGTCTTTTGTAGGCGAGGGATCCTAGATTCAGTTCCTGGCATCTCCAGAGAGAGATAAGAAAGATTCCAGTCTGGGACACTTGGGAGCAGTTGCCAGTTAGGGTTCATTGCTTAGCTAGCGAGATCAATGTACCTCCTATCTATGCCACTTGGTAACAACTGTTTAGTCTCACACAGCCATATCACTAGCCTTCAAAATTGTTTTGTTTCAACTCTACTTATTTATTGTTTTGTTTCAGCTCCACTTTAGTCTTTCTGGCAAAACAATGTCTATTTTACTGCTGCTATGAGATTCCAGTCTTATTTCACTAAAGGAACATTTTCACTATTTTACATTTTCAATTGAATAATTTTTAATTAGGCTTCTACCCTATACAGGGGCGACAAAGCCTACAAGATGGCAGAGGCAGACATATTTGCATTTCTTATCTCCCAGAACAAATATAAATAGATAAGCTGATAAAACAAACAGTGACTCATCACTAATAATTAATAAAAATAATGTTTTTTTAAATATACTATGTTCAACAGAAACCAATGCATGCTTAATCAGATTTAAGTCTAGTCTATTCATTAGGGCCTGGAATAAGCCTTACTACACTCAGTGAGAGTTACTACTGAGAAGACTTGTATAGGTTTGTGTTTAAAAGACTTAAAAACAAGGCAAAGCTTGGAGTGACACTGATGGCACATCACTTGGTATTTTAAGTTTCATTCTCCTATGTACTTTTGGACATTTGTTTGTTTTTTCTTAGGTTTTTCAGCTTCAACAAGCTAAAAAACAAACTGACAAACATCTATAAATAACACTTTCTAGTTTGTCCATCTTTACAGTGTTAAGTCTTTGGTGCTTAATAGCCATCTAACTTTTCATATAAGAAATGACATTATTGTCATACATTTTCTGAATGACATTTTGGAATAGCACATACTGGTAATAAATGCCATTTGTTGACACATATACCCAGAGGCACCTGGAGCCTTAGCAGAACATAATTACAAACAAAATTACATGAAATAAAGTGACATGCCTATCACAAATCAAAGATTACTCATTGTGTCCTACCCACCAGCAAACAATCAATACAAAATCCTCAATTAAACTGGAAACAAAGTTAACATTTCCTTAAGGAAAATCACAGATGTGCAGTCCAAGACAGCAGAGATCTATAACCAACCAGAGTAAGTAAATTTCCGATGCTGACACAGGCTCCACATTTCATAAGCCATTGAAAATCATGGACAGACACAGCCTTTATTTAAATTAAGCAGAGTCTTGCCATCTGCTGGGTTCACCTCTCTTTCTTCCTGTGAAGTATAAAGAAATTGGGTTAGATCCAGTGTTAGTCATACCTGCAGTAGACCCACTGAAATCAATGGGGCAAGCTGGCCCATATTAACTTAAGTCACTTTCATTGCAATGAGTCTACTCCAAACATGCCTGAGTCAGACTAGACCCAATTAAAAAAATTGGTCTGCTGTAAGCAAGGCTAACTTGAGAATCACCCCAGCATATCTAAGGTAAACAGGAGCCTTGGAAAGCCATTAAAAAGTAACAGAAACAAAAAGAATTGCACACACCTAGTGTGGGGTTACTCTGCTGAAAACCGTCTCATGGGTTTCAGACTATGGACCTCCAGATGACTGGCTTCCTTTCAAAAAACACATTTTTTATGAGAAGATACAAAACTTTGAATTTTGTTCCTTAAAATGACTTCAGTTTTATCACACCATTTTTTCTCCTTCTGCTACAGCATGTGCAACACAGCTGCAACCACAGTTTTGCATCTCCAGTGAAAATCATACAAGCGCAGGCCCAAGATCTCACCATGTGGAGAATCTTGCACCAAGACCCCACGATGGCTTAGGACGAAAAGAACATGCCAGGATTCCTATTGCTCTTGGCTTGCTTCAAGGGCTGCTGACTGAAGCTCTGTATTCAGGGAAGTACTGTTGGGGCTCTGAAGAACTGTATTTCTTCCAGTTCTCCACAGGCTGCACTATGGCTATAACACAGCAGTCGTAAAGAATCTAGTTTCTGCAGAAGACAGGCAAAATCCATAATGTGCAGAATATCTTTACCAATGACACTTCGACATACTAATGATAATGCATTTAGTACTTCAGAGCATGCACCATGTACATTAACTTGCAATCATATATAAGCTTGCAAGCTGGGCCAGGATTATTATTCCCCTGATTTTAGACTTGCCAGTCCTCTATTTTGATATAATGATGAAGAACCACCAGAAGGAAGAGCTGGACTTTGAAGCTGCCCATCCACAGTGCCTTGACAGTAAAATGGGCACTGATAACCTGCTCACTGATGTCCAGAGTATCGTGAGATATACTGCATTTCCATTTAAATTAGAACAATAATTTCTAAAGTTCTCTCTCTCTCTCTAAATAGCAGCTAAGGTTTTTATGCAAATCTTTGCATAAAATATTGTTCTCTGTTGTTCTCTTTTGGGATGAAACATGTCCTGGTTTTGATGGTTCATAATTGGCCACCCTATCTGCCATAGCATGAGAAAGACTGGCCAGAAGCAAGATTCAAATCAGGGAGTTCCTGATGTGTAGTACAGTCCAATACAGTGGTGGTGAACCTATGGCACATGTGCCACAGCAGGCACACAGAGCCCTCTCTGTCGGCACATGAGCCACGTTGCCCCAGAAACCGAGCATTGGATAACAGCGCACATAGGGGCCATGCGCATGCTCAGAAAGGATCAGCGGTGCCAGGTGATGATGTCACAAACCGCGACTCTTTGGCCTCAACTTGCCTGGGCTTTTGCATGGCCAGTCAGTACGCTGCCAAGGATATATACAGTATATATTTGCTTGGACTGACTGTGAGTTGTTTTTGTTAAACTAAAACCTCCGTTTTCAGATTTTATTGCAGTGTTGGAACTTAGCAATAAATAAATGGGTTTTGGGTTGCAGTTTGGGTACTCAGTCTCTAAAAGATTCACCATTGATGGGTTAGGGCTACAAAAATGAGGTGTCCTGGTATGATTTTGATGGTTGGAATGTATTTAGAATGGGCAGAAATGATGAGCACTGAAGAAAAAGCTACTCAAGGAAGGCTTTTTCAAAATTGCCCTCTTCTCTGTTATTTTAGCCCTATGTTAGGGTTGGAGGAGTGCAGCAGGGAAGGGTTAGGGTTACAAAAATGAGGTGTCCTGGCATGATTTTGATGGTTGGAATGTGTTTAGAATGGGCAGAATTGATGAGCTGTGCTGGAAAAGCTACTCAAGGAAAGGCTTTTTCAAAATTACCCTCTTTGCAATGGTATTCCCTCCCCACATTAGAGTTAGGGCAGTGGTGGTGAACCTATGACACGTGTGCAACAGTGGGCACACAGAACCCTTTCTGTCGCCACACAAGTCAGCTCACCCCAGCATTGCCCCAGCAGCCAAGCATCAGATAACAGTGCACAAAGGAGCCATGCTCATGCTCGGAAAGGAGTAATGGAGCCAGGCGATGACATCACGAGCTGCGACTCATTAGCCACGACTCATCCGAGCTTTCACATGGCTGGTCAGTCTGCTGCCAAGGATATATATATGTTGGCTTGGACTGGCTGTGAGTGGTTTTTTTCTAAACTAAAACTTCAGTATTCAGGTTTGATTGCAGTGTTGGCACTTTGCGATAAATAAGTAGGTTTTGGGTTGCAGTTTGCGCACTTGGTCTCTAAAGGGGATCGCCATCACTGGTCTAATACATTGGATGGAGGGTCACCCTACCGTCAGGCAGAGCAGTGACTTGGATGCTTTCCTAGGCCTCCTGGGCATTCTCCTCTCTCGGTGAACAGAATTGTGTGTAACAGGGTTGGCCTACTGCCTTCCGGTGTTGTAGAGGACAATATCATTTCCCCAGTGTTGCAGTAAAATTTACCTGCTCACCCAGTTAGCTTCTGTAAATGGAATGGGGAATGTACCCTCTTGTCCTTTGCCCCAGTTTGCAAAATGTTTTGGGCTGGCCCCGGTTTGGTGATCAAGCACCATAGACAGGAAAATGCAACACCAGGGGAGAGCTGCTTCCTTCATGTCCTGGCTGCAGGATTCTAGAAAGCATCTATACGACCACTGCGGAAAAGAGGATGCCGGAGGAATGGGACCTTTTGGTGGGATTTATTTTGTTTTTTAATATCCTTATGGCTGCATCAAGAACCAGTGATGCCACTTGGCTAGACACAGCTACATTAACATCTAGACAGAACTGTGCTACAGCTGGTATTTGCAAATGAAATGTTGTTAAGATTGTGCTGGCATTTGGACTGGATAGTGGTCCTGGAAACCTGAAAGAGCAGAACACATTTCAAGAAATAAAAGAAGCACAGGAACTTAGAAAGGGCCATCTGAGAAAACAAAATAGAATCTTCTAAGTACATTCAGCTGCCTCTTCTAAGTACCTAGTATTTTCAAAATTACAGTGTTTGTATGTTTCATCAAACTTGTGATTTAATGGGAGAGGTAGCTAGAAAATTCTTAAAGTGCTTTTTAATGGTTTTGACTTCCAGGGCAAAGCATATACATTTAAAAGTTTTTTTTAAAAGAATATTTCCAGAATAGACGTCTGCTGCTGATGTTTCTACCAGCCTTTTGTTGATGCAGTGATGCTTGCGGAAGCCTGTGAATAAATACTGCAATATCAGAATGCTGCTATCATTTCATGTGCATACATCACATGAGATAAATATGTGGGAAAAATATTAAGCCATCTAGATGGTAATTTTGGTTTGAGGCTGTACAGGGTTTTTATCTCCCTGTTGCAAATGATTATGCTGGATCTGCCTTGAACACTGTGGGAGAGAATTACCTCCCCCGTGGAGCTATTTAGGGTTGAGCTAGTGGGTTGATAAAGCTCCTCTCCTGCCTATGAAAGTTCATTTACAATAAATAGGTTGGGCTGCCATTCTGCACCTGGAACAAAGAGAGAGCCGGTTGCTGAGAGCTTCCACAGAGGGCTTCAGTTTAACCTCCCCTCTCTTCTCCTTCCAGGGTGCCACTTTGTCTGGCATGCAGCTATTCCAGGTACTCTGTAACTTCACAGGTAATTTCTTTTCAAGTGCAGACTACCTCTTTCTCCCATTATAAAATTCAAGAGCCCTGGTTTCTTATTTCCTGGGAATCTATCTGAGCTGAATTCAATTGATGAATTCAGGGCTGTATCCCAGTGCTGGGTGGAGATGAAGGCAATGGGGACAGGGCCGAAAGCTAAAGAGGTAGAGACAAAAATGCATAAAACCCATCATGCTATAGCTGGAAGCTTCTACTGCCAGCAACTATGCCTTATTTGAATGTGGGGAGCAACAGTGCAAAAGATTGGGAAACCGTTAACTGATGGGGAAAACGGATGAGATGAAAGAAAGGACCAGTGCCACCCAGGGAATCCACAAGGGCCAGACTTAATCTCTAGATGGGATGGATTTGAATTGTAGGCTAGTGTTTCCAATGTAAGCGGGATGATATGTCCACTCCAGGTGACAATCCAGACCTTTAAGGAACTTGCTATGGTGCTAGCGTGGGGGTGGGGCTGGGGTTCAGCAGTATGGACAGTCCCTTAGAAATTCTGGCTGGAGCCCAGCATGGCTGACACTGACCCTGGAGCCACCAGCCTCCCTTATGGATTTAGCCCAGTCCAGATTGTGCTTCAATTCCCTTGATCTAGTCTATTCCACTCAGGTTAAATTGTAACAATATAGCTTACATGGCTTGAGGGGGATTACCTGGTGTTGCAGAGTCAGTCTTTTCTATTATTCTTTGTATTGTTTGTTTTTATCATCAGTGTATATCTATTTTAAACTTTTTAATTTTTTATAAAATATGAATATTTTGACATTTTAATTGCATTTTCATCATTTGTTTTTATGGATTGTGTAAACCAGCCAGAGAGTTTTGGCTGGGGGGTGGTATAGAAATGTAATTACCACAACCACCACCACCAACAATGATAATGATAATGATACAAATAACAATGGCAGCATTGTGGTACCGTCAGGAGCTACTGGGGCCATGACCAAAAATTCATTCTGGGGCTTCTTCCAATGCTGAAGTCTGTACAGGCTCAGGCCCTTTCTAGCTTGCTTGGCCCATGTGACACTCTGAAACATGAATAGCTATAAAAACCTCTTGTTGGAGTTGGGCATGTTTGAGAACAACATGTTTCTTTAAGTGGATGCTAGAGCAGTAGAAAATAAGAAATGCAACTTCAAAAAGGAGGATAAAAGAGGGCACAGACAGATGCTGATATGTGGGTGCGCATGGGTGCATGCGCATCTCTGCGTGTAGATTCAGAAATGGCTACTACAGTTGAAATAGGGCCAGATCTCACCATAGTGGGTAAGACTGGTCAGACTGCTTAAGTGGCTGTTCAGGTGACAACTGCTGAGCTGTTCAGCACCATCAAGGTGCCTGGCTTTTAATCAAAACTGAACTTCATCTGGACAATGGTTCGGTTAGAGGAGACGTGGGCAACTTGTGGCTTACCAGATTTTGTTTGACTGCAAGTCCCAAGAGCCCTAGCCAACATAGTGATTGGTGAAGAACAGGGGCATTATAGTCAAACTACATCTGGAGGGCACCAGATTGTCCACCCCTAAGACAGAAAATTATATCTGACCAAGATAAAATGAGGAAAAAGTGGAAATAATGTATGGAAAACCTATATTGAAGAGATAAAGGGATGATAGATCTCTTCAAAACAGAATCATATGAAGAAGAACCTGCAATATTAGAAGGTGAAATAAAAGCTGAAAGCATTTGGAAGGAGTAAAGCAACTGGAATAGATGGAGTGCCAACAGAACTCTTCCAAGCTGCAGAGACTGAATCAGTCCAAATCCTAACAAAAGAATGCCAGCAAATATGGAAAACAAAACAATTGCCTGCAGACAGGAAATGTTCAATAAACATTCCAATCCACTAAGGAATGCAGCAACTATAGGGCTATTGCACCAATTTCCCATGCAAACAAAGTGATGGTCAAGGTGTTGCAACAATACATTTTACCCTATAAGGAGCAAGAAATGCCTGACATTCAAACTGGATTATGAAAAGGAAGAAGCACATGGAATCATAATACAAATATATGTTGGCTACTGGAGTGCACACCAAAGAATTTCAAAAGATAGGTCTATGCTTTATAGACTATCAAAAAACTTTGTGTGGATCATGAGAAGCTATGGATGGTTCTGAAAGAAAAGGAGGTGCCCTTGATTGTCCTGAAGTGTAACCTGTATCATGAACAAGAAGCTACTGTTAGGACAGGGTATGGAGAAACAGAATGGTTTCTTGTAGGCAAAGAAGTCAGAGAAAGGCGTATTTTATCTCCCTATCGTACATATCACAAAAAAAGCTGGATTACGATCAGAGGAAGAAGTAAAAGTTAATGGAAGATGCATTAATAATTTAACAACTCAAATAGAGATGGCAGCCAAAAAAGAAAGAAAGAAAAAAGAAAAAAGGATGACAGAGATTCAGAAGAGCAGAAATGGAAGACCTAGAAAAGATCATCAAGCGTAAAGAGTTTAGTGTTCATCCACACTATTGTACTCCCGGTTGCTATGTACGGGTGTGAAAGCTGGACAATGAGGAAAGCTGACACATGGTGCTGGAGGAGAGCTTTGTGAATACCCTGGATTGACAGAGAGATGAACAAATGAGTCCTAAATCAAATCATGTCAGAACTTTCCCTGGAAGCAAAAAATGATGGATCTGAAGCTGTAATATTTTGGGCACATGATGAGAAGGCAAGACTTGCTGGAGAAGATAATAACACTAGGGAAAACTGAAGGCAGAAGAAGAGGACAACAAAACATAAGATGGATTGATTCCAGAAAAGAAGCCGTAGCCTTGAGTTTAGTTTAGAAGAGCGGAGGAGGGCTGTCTTGTGCAAGATGCTTTGGAGGCCATTCATTCCTAGTACTACCATAAGCTGGAGATGCCTTGATGGCATGTAATAACAAGCCACAAGACAGAGAGTGCCTTCAACCATATGGCTGTCCCTTGTAAACTAGGAGACATGACTCCTCTGTTTGTGTTCCTGGCCCAACTCTGGGCTCCCCTCTACAACTCAGCCCTTACAGGGAGAAGAAGTGGAAATGGAAATACATGCCAAGCTTTTCTTTGTTCTGCTCTTCGTGCATGCCAGATGCAGGATTATGGCTATGGTCTTTAAAGGCTGATAGAACAGTGGGTCTGAGAGAGTGGGATGGTGTGTCTACTCCAGGTCATAGTCTGACCATTTAGATAACTATCCATGGTGCTGAACCTACTTAGGGATCGGGGTGCAGTTCAGCACCATGGATAGCTCCTTTAAAGTTCAGACAGCAACCCAGACTGTACCATCACCCCACAGTCATCGAACCCATCGGCCTCCAGGAGACATTAATTTTTGTCCTTCTACAGAAAAATCAGAGCAATAGATTACCCACCACAATGTAGTACGGAAACCTTTCAATCTCTTTTGTTTGCCAGTTCATATGCAATATGTACAGGGTTCTGGAAGTCAAGTGAGAAGTCTGATTGTATGCACTGATAATAAAATTAAGCTCTCTTTGGAAGGACTCTCTTGGAGGCTGTAAGCAGAGACTTGAAAGTAGCAGCCTGGCGTGCTTTTTAGCTTGTTGGCTAATTGGATTTTGCCGTGGGAATTGCACCACTGTGTCTGCCAGATGCCGGTTCCCTGCCATTTGTTCCCGACCTGTATGATGAGACAGAAACAATTTTTCACAGAGTCTGGTGTATGTTCCTCTGAGGGAAGTGGATTCTGCAAAAAATCTCCTTGAGACCTTATCACTTTGAGGAAAGGGAGTGAAATAGTGGTATGTTTTCGTGTTAGCAGACAGTCTGAGAAGATTTCTCCATATTTGGTGCTACAGAATTTGAAAGATTTAGCAGTTGATGCTGGCACATTAATTTAATCTCTGCTCTTATTGTTTGGCCAAGGCAGATGACACAAATATGGCTGATCTGTAGCAGTTGCCAACTCCAAATAAGAATCAATTAGCATAAGTCATAATATTGAATTCAATTTATCTTTTATAAAGTAATATTTTCTGTAGAGCTCAGAGAAACATAATATTAATTCCAAATGTTTATTTGCCTGCTCAACCAGCTGTTCAGTGGTGCTAAAACTTCATGTTTTTAGCTTTGCAATTGCACATTTCCAGCTCTTTTTATCATTGAAGAGGATTTTAAAACCTTTGTTTTTATTTTCATGGCCTTGCTTTCAACCAAAAGGTCTCCAGTAAATGGAATGTTAATATTTTAAAAACAAAAAAGTGTATCCTTCTCTGAAAATGCATCTGCCTCTGACCTTGGCATAATATGAATGTCGGAAGCGGCAAAGAATGATTTGGCTGGCGGGCAGTGTTGAGCTATGGTCAGGCTACACAGTACAGGAATCATGTACAGAAGAACATAGAAAAGTGATGCTGGATCAGACCAATGGTCCATCCAGGCCATCCAGATCCCACCTGCCCTTGGGATCCCTCCAGGATGATGAGTACCAGAGTTTCACCTGTCTAAGCTCCTCAGCAACTGGTGAATGAAGGCATATTCCTTCTGTTAATGCAGATTGCACATAGCTTGCAAGGCTAGTAGCCACAGATAGCCTCCTCCTCATCTCATCATCATCATCATCATCATCATCCATGAGTTCATCTGGTATCTTTTAAAGCCACCCAGTTTGGTGGTCATCACTACTTCCAGTGGTTGTGAATTCAATAGTTTAACTTGGTGCTGTGTGAAGATATATTACTTTTACCTGTCCTGAATTTTTCACCAATGAGCTTCATGAGATGACCTTGGATGCTATTATTTTTGGAGAAGGAGAACATTGTTCCTTCCTCATGTTCTTCAAGCCATGCATCATTTTAAACAGCTCTATTCTGTCTCCCCTTATTTGCCTTTTCCCCCAAGCTAGACAAACGCAGCTGTTGTAACCATTCCTCCTAGGAGATTTGCTTCAACTGCTGATCCATTTCAGTTCTCCTTCTCTGCACTTTTTCCACCCAGTAATGTTCCTTTTCAGGTATGGTGGCCAGAACTACACTCAACATTCTACATGTGGTTGCACCAAAGATGTGTATAATATTGCCTATACAGCCTGTGACCGCAGAGCACCGTGTGTGTGTGTGTGTGTGTGTGTGTGTGTGGTGGGGAGTAACAACCATATACATGGTTTGCTTCCCAATCTTCCCATGGGGAAGATTTCTGGAATCATCATCTATGGTTTGTACTGGGAAAGTGTTGTACCTCAAATGGTCATAGCATGAAGTTAGTGATGATCATGCTTGGATGGGAGGGAAGTTCAAATCCCACTGGCCATCTGTCCTTTTCAGAGGGCGAAGAGCCAAGGGGGAAAACTCTGGGCCTTGAGTGGCCAGTACTGGTGGAAAAAAACTAAGCCAGAACAGCAAAATCATTTATCCTTTCTGTTTGCAATAGCCCCTCTATCATTTTCTCTATCACTGCAGAGAATGATTATTTCCTGCCCTTCCCCCATATATCTGATTTCTGTAGCAGGGGAAAGTCTGTCACTATAACTTCCCTTCATGGTCCTTTAAAAAAATCTTTTCTTCAAATACCTGATTTCCTTGGCACTCCTTTCCTACTATCTACTTCCAATCATGGATTAGTTGCTCCTTTCTGCAGACATGCAAAAAGGAGGGTGGTTACTCTTATGGTTAAACACTTGCATGGTATTTACAGAAAAATTAAATTCTTAAATAATTCCATGTTCTTTGCATCTTGTATGGTAAACCTTGAAAAAATAGACTTTTTGTACATTGAAGGTCAATTATGACATGCTATTTCTTATACATCCGTATGAAGTATTCATGTACCATTAGCCCAAGAACACTGAAGGGTAGTAACACGTGTTGGAAACCTCTAGACAAAAGTACCTGGAAATACCAGTTCCTATTACAGTACTTTATATTTTACAAATACTTGTAACTCATATTTATCCTGGAAATAATAAGAAAAAAATAAGAAATAAGAATAAGAAAAATATGTTCCTGATTTCACAAGTGAATTTTATTTTCTTATTCATACCTTGTAACCAACAACACATGGAACTCAGGGTGTGTGGTATAACTCAATGCAGCATTAACTGAACACTAAAACTGACCATATTGCCCCTGCAACTGAGATATTTTTCAGGATTTCTGGTTGCTTTTCCAGGATGCATCATGTCACTGACTTGCTACCCAATGACTTATTGCCCAAAGTGGCAATAATTGTCATAATGAATGAAATTCTTGCATAACTCCAGTATTTACCTTACACATTCATCCTGGATTTTATGTACTTGGTTCCCAATGAAAACTAAGGGTTTTTCCTCCCAATGCCCACACTCTTCATTGCTCCCCACATGCACCAGACCTTCCCAACCTGTTTCCAATGCTTCTTTTCAGCCATTGAATTATCGGGCAGATTATTTCTTTTCCATCCTCTTCTGCCTGATGCTTTTAGCTAGGATGCCAGGGGCTGAACATGGGACCTTCTGCATGCAAATAAGGGCTACTGCTCTGACTTACAGTCATTACCCAAAGACAGCCATGGGCAAAGCAATATATATAAACCGGCAGTGGCTAAGCTCTTGTAACTCACTTTAGGTCAGGTGGGCAGTCACCCGCTGAAGGTAAGTGCTGCTTCAAACTTTTCTACATTAGGCTGTTAATTGGCTTTACCTACTTCTGGTTGCCTAGCAGAACTGAGATCGGCACATTACACGTGTTTCCTTTCCTGCTTTTCTTCTACTGCACCTATAGGTGGTACTGTAGTATAGTGGAATAACACAAATACAGGTGGAAAAAATGGGGCAGGGTTGTACTGGCAATTAAATAGTGCATTTCCCCTTGTCTAAAACAAACTTGCTGAAGTTCTAATTACTGGAGATCACATGCTCTCCTCTAAAAACTCCATAAAGAACTGCATGTAGGGAGTGATTAGTGCATGGTAAATGCCATGTGAAGAAAATCCCTACACAGAGAGAAGTGATGGGACCGTCTTGCTTCCTTTTAGGTCAAGGAGAAGTGTTTTCAAGAGGCTCTGAAGATGCAATCTGAATTCCAGGGCCAAAGGGAAAAGGATTAAGAAAACATTTCTCTCTTATCTCTGAACTGTCACCCTTACATTCCTTGCTACACTGTTCCTTCTGACTGGTTGTGCCTGGAGACATTCATCTCAAGACACCCTAAATGAAAGTGAGATGAAGGGTTGATTATCTCATCCATTTGAAAAATAGAAGCAGGTGGACTTTCTAAAAGTGGGAGTTGGGTGAAGCGCCTCTGTCCATGTTCAGTCTGGCCAGTCATGCTGTCCTCCAGGTTGCTCCATTCCTTTACTCATGGCAGTTTCCTATCTTCTCTCTCCACAATCAAGCACTCCACATTTTGTGCCCAGTAGCCATGCTTTGTTCTCACTGGACTGTGTTTTCTTTTCTTAGCATTGGTGAGTGTATTTATTTCTGGGGTTGACCTAGGCATGCTGCAACTCCTCAGTGCGCTGCAGTTTTAGGCCCCCCTCAAGGGCTCACCCAGACAGTAGCAGTAGATAGGGGTATCGGGACAGCAGAAGCAAACTCCAGTGCCTCCTTGTAGCCCTGATGCAGCCATGCTTAAAAAGCATAATTGCACATGTGCACAATCTTTCCTTTGGACAGGGCTTAAAAGATGGTCATGCTGCTGCTGTTCTAACATATCAAGAGTGTAGAAGCAGTTTTGATGCAGGGAATGGTGGGTAGGGTGGGGGAAAGAGAAATGTTAATCGTGTGCTTCACCATTGAACTAGTACACAAATGGACCTGAAAGACTCATTCAGCCCAGAGCCTAAAATTGGAAGCTGCACCGCTGCTCAATGGCTTTATTTTGACTGCAATTGTCTCAGCATTCCCCTGTTCTTGAGCTCCCTATTAGATCTCCCTATTAGAACTATTAGAAATATCCCTCTCCATAAAATAATGTAGGATCCTTATGTGGAAGCTGACTGTATACAAATGAAAACATTTGTTGCAATTCTCATAAATTCAGGAGGTAAAATAGTTAAGACAATAAATTACAGTTCCTTCAGCGTGTGCAGAACAATGGACATGAAAGCAAAGCAGGATCTGCCTGATTAAAATCTCTAAAAATGTATAAAACTATGAGATGACACCTGGACAGAGAGCATTTCTATTTTATTCTGGTGGGCATGAAAATTAATGAGTTACAAAATCAATTTGTGAGAGAACTGAAAGAAAGGTAAATGTTGACAGATTATTTTTTTAAAAAAACAAGATTGGCGCAGCTCTGTACATGAGCTTGTACATTATAGAAAAGAGGAATATTTTAAGTGAGCACATCAGGAAAAGCTGCTCATTTTTCTCTATTCTAATTATCCTTGTTCCAGTGGATTAGAAAATAGAAAATGTAAAAGTCAAGCTGGAGATGGTTTTTAGCTCAGTCGCCTGCCAAGTTAAGTCTGACAAATGGTGAGCGTGTATAATTAATGCTGTCATCTTTCCCTAGACCAAAGGGCGACCGCAGTAACTATAGATTGTAATTGTCATCGTTGTCACATAAAATGTGCTATTATTAAGTTCAGGCTGAATTTTATTGCCTCAAATGCTCATAAATTGAACGGTCAGTCATTTAAATTACTGAGTGAAGAGCTTTGCAGCTTGCTCTAAAGCCACTTCCAAGACAATGTATTTGACTTTAGACCTCTAGAAACTAATTGGGTTTCTTTAAACAGATGTTAAACAGGTTACAACCTGTAAGAGAAGATTTTTCTGACAGATGCTCTATTGATGTTTTAAACATTTTTACATTTTAATTTGCCAGGTTTTACTTGAGTGTGCTTAGAAATGTAAATAGAGGTCTGCTGCTTGAGCAGTTTTAGAAGACCCCGCTCTCCCCCCACCCCCTTTTAAAAAAGAGAACTAAAGATAATAAAGGGCTATTCGGGAGTGGCGTACTTCACACCTAATGCAAAGGGGATTGGTGAATCAGATGTGTAAGGCAGATGGAACTCAAAAGCTAAGTGATGGCACCTGAGTACTTTTGTTTCCCATTATTGCAAATTTGCACCGAATGACAACCGGGTGAGATGGAAAGACTTCGCCATTGGCAACAATTCGCACCTTTTTGAGAAACGAGGAACGCACTTTCCCTGCAAACTGCCTCCAGTACAGACAGCTAGAATTCAGTGAACTGAAGTGAGAAACATGGAAATTCGGGTCTGACAGATATAAGAACTAGGACATGGACAAATAGTGTCTCTAACAAAATGTTGCAATGTATTCTCCATTCCAAAAGGAAGGCTGCTATTCAGAGTTCCTGCCAGTTATTTCTTCCAAGTAGGTCGTGTTCCTTTCCACTTTCAGTTTTGCTTTTCAAACTGCCACTCTGCATTGTGTGGGTACTGGGCATGCCCAGTACTTCATCCTTCACTGAATTAAGGCTTTGTCGTCTTCCATCTTGTGGGGAAGATGGTTTTAGTTATACTTCTGGAAAGCTCAGATTTCCTCTTCTTTCTGAGTGATCCCATTGTAGCTGCCACCTTGAGTTCAATATTAGATAAATTGCAGCATTTGGGAAATGTTGGCTTAAGTGGATCCTTTTATTTCTTTGTCTACCCAGAGGAGAGCCTTCTCCACAGTAGTGCCCAGACTATGGAATGCACTCCCCAGAGAGGTCCGCCTGGTGCCAACATTATATTCCTTCTGGCACTAGGTAAAGACCTTTTATTTAACCATCATTTTAACAATTAAGGGTTTTAGACATTTTAAGAGTTTTTGTTTCTTTTGTTTTCACAGTTGCTCTTTCTATTTTATTTTTCCTTTTTTTTAGTTTATTATGTTCAATTTTAGATGTTTTAATAACTGTAGTTTGAATATTGTATTTCAGAAATTTATATTATGTAAGCCATCCTGAGTGCTTCTGTGGAAGGATGGGATATAAATGCTTGTAATAAATAATAATAAATAATAAATAAATATTCTTATATCCATACCACTTATTATAATACAATCCCAAATGTTTCATATAAAAGAGCACATTGAGAAAACAACATTAAAAACATTCTAGATACAATAATAATACAGAGGAATAAACGTAGTAATCAAATGGAGCAGTAGGATTAATTTAATGACAAGTCAGGGAAAGCCAGGGTGGGAATAAGTGCATTTTCAGGAGGAAGTACCACATTTTCTGCCTCCTGAACTGCACGGAGGAGGGTTTTCCACTAAGAAGACGTACCATTGAGATATTGTATGGCGACATTCCATTCATTTTGGACCTACCAATAGGGCCTTGCCTGATGAACTTCAAGGTTATTTGGGGATATGTAAGGGAAGGAGGTCTATTAGCTGGCCTGCTCCCAAGTTGTGTAAGGTTTTATGACAATAACATAACCTTGAACACGGCTCAGTAGCTAACTGGCAGCCAGTGCAGTTATTTTAACACAGATGTGATGTGAGCAAAGTTGGGTGCCCTGTGAGTTTGTGAGGTTACCTGTGCCTGGAACATTGTGTCTTGCCTGTTCTTATTCATGCATTAACTGAAGTTGGTAATGGTCTCTATGGTCAGCTGGGCCTCCCATAGCAAAGAGCATCCTATGAGCAACCCTGAGCTGCATGCCTGTTCCTTCTGAGGGACTCCAACCCCACCCAGAAAAGTCCCACAATCCAAATTCCAGAGCTGGGAACTGCCAACCCAAGGGGTTGTTGTATTATTGGGATTCAGCTTCAGTTTATTTGTCCATATCCAGGCTATAACTGTGACCAGGTACCAGTTCAGAATGCACATGGTCACTCCTGACCCAAATGTCATAGAGAAATAAAGCTGATTGCCCATGTTATACTAGTGTCACCTTGTATGAAAACTTCTGATGAGTGCTTCCAATAGCATCATATTGATGTAGCACTGGTAAAAACAAGATTTTAAATGACTATTTTGAAGATTTCAAAAAGGTGCAGCACCCAGTGCTATTTTCCAGAATTGACCCCACTAATGTGAACTGACCTGCTTGAAATAGCTTGCAAATTCATCACAGCAGGCCTCCAAAATTTCCAGTACTGGGATCAATGGGATAGAGGACCTCTGGGCCTCTTTGAAAAGTTCAGCTCGACAGGGATGGAGGATGGATGGGATGGAGGTAGTAAAGTAACCCTTCCTTGCTACCATGCTCTTATGTGCATGCAGTCACTTTGTGAAGAGTCTTACATCACTTACCCTCCAGCTGTCTTTCAATATGCTTTGTGGAATCATTCGGGAGGGAAGTCCTGTGGGACAGATTCATAGGAGGAAACATGCATAAGGGAACGTTTCTCACAAAGGAGAGCTAAACATCTGTTTCAATTGAGGAAGTCAACAGAAGTTCTTCTTAAGCAGTTTTTCTGTGTTAACTCCAATGGTCTCAGACTGTGGTCCATTGAACTCTTTCTAATGACTGAACTCTCCTCAACTGCAGTTTCTAGGCCACTCTGAAAGACTGTTAGGTCACAATCCAGCTAAGTTAAGCACTTTCAAGTTCCATTAATTTCAATGGGAATGTGTTAAACGTGCACTTTGGTTTCCTATTAAAATAAAGAGGATTTAAATGTGCCTAATTTTGGCTGGATTGTGCCCTTAATATCTATCTAATAGTTTCCTAATTATTTTACATAAGCAGTTACTCAAGTTGCTAGAGAAATATATTGTGCAAGCACCAATGAAAGATTATAATTGTGCTATCAATACGGAGAAAACTGGAAATTTAAAATTGAAATGTATTAACAATCCTTCATTACTTTGTCCACATTGACTTGGCTGCACACATTTTTCTCCATTTCCCAATGTGGCAGTTTCATCTAGTATGTTCCTTGGCTCTACAAGTTTTTATTTCCTCTGCATTGTTCACATCTTCCTAGAATTAAGTCCTATTCAGGTATGATGACTTAACAGTATAAGCAGTATAAATAGATTTTCCTACCAGAAAATAGGAAAAGAGCCCTTTCCCATAGTGTACTGAAGCTGAGATTTACTGAGTCAAAGTGCCTCGACTACTTGGTTAATGGGGAAGATTCTGGCATCTGCCACCACCACCAGACTTCCCTTAGAATACTCAGGTAGCTGGGAGTGAAAAAAGAATGAATTTTCTCAGCAACAATATATCATTGTAAACAAGCCTTGTTATATTGTATTATACTGTATTACCCTGGTTTGTATACCATCATGAGACTCTTGCAATAAATGACAGTATAGAAGAGCCATAAACAAACAAACAAATATTGCAAAGTCTTTTGGGCTGATCTGGTCTTTAATGGGCAATTACAGCCCAATCGCTTGATATTACTAGTTGCAATATCCACCAGCTGCTCCTTGTGGAGAGCCAAACTGTTAGAAGTGGTTCGTTGATAAGGCTTAACATGGCTGCCCAATGTTTTAGAGTCTCCTTGAGTGCATGGCTGTGGAGATTGTCTAGCTGGACTCTTGCATCACAGTTGGTATGGCTCTCTGAATACCGTCTGAAGGCACATGAAGCAGCCACATTGCTGGAGCTAAGCCAGTTTGGATCTGTTAAGTTCTGGGACTGATGGCCTAGGAATCTCGTGAATTTTTGCTTGAGTTTTGCAGTGAAAGAAAGAAAAACATGCTGTATGTGTATTAAAGAAAGGAACATTTTATGCATGCTATTAATTTAGATGGTACTTTAGAGTACACACTTCCACTTAGTCCTAGAATCATTAATTCCTCTCCATGATGTTCTGGTTGTGTGTTCTCCTCTTTTTCTCCTTCACCCATCATACATGCCACTCAATATAAGCTGGAGAAGTGGTCCTTTGGAATGGCTCCCAAAGAGAGTGCTGGTTGAAGCTCTGAATGTTCTGTGTGTGCGTGACGGTGACGGTGACAGTGGTGGTGATGCTTTGCAAGGAGAAGCCGGATTATGTAAAGATGAAATCCCTCTCCAAGCAAAGACAGTTCAGACTGATGCATGAATCTTTCATTTTGCTGCCTTAAAATGCCTCCATCCCACCATCATTCAATATCTTCCTCCTTGGGGAAATACTCAAAGATGTGCAGTTATACTCAGGCTAGCCCCTCTGGAGGGTGTTTTATTGCAGCAGGGGGTTGTTTATTTCAATTCTATCATTTTCCATTCTCACCAATCATTTTTCTTTTGTTCTCAATGGCCATTGTATCCAAAAAGTCTCCTGAGCTATGCAAAGATTAAGGGGAACTGTGCTTAAACACACACACACATACACCCTTTGCTGGTTGATTTTCTTTCAGACACTCTGTAAGAAAAATTGATTTTCAGCCTACAGACAATTAAACACATCGACTGACGTTTATTTATCACTATCAAAACTAATTAATCCATACAACAATACAATTTGTTTTTATCCCAGCTGGAAAACAATCCTGTAAGAATGACAGTTGACCTTGCTTGTAACTTTTTGATTAGTAGCATACATAGTCCATCTTAAGAAAACATAATAATCATACGTGATGGCTTTTGATTGGATAATTTTCTGATTATTCCTTTCTTTAGCAAGGAGAAGGAGTGATGCTTAGAGCAAACATTTTATCTGCATATAGGCTAGGTGCTTATTCATTGTCAGAAAGTGGGAAATGCATCATGACAAAAGGGAACAAAAGAGGGGGATAATTTGCATTATATCTGCGTAGATTAGTTGGGATGCAGAGAGGCAAATTGAGAAATAGTAGATTACAATTTACATAGCCCCCTCTTTGATGCACACCTTAATGTGTGAGGGTTTTAAAAATATTTGTAATATTTTATTTTATTTAACAATCTGAAGTATAATACTAAAATACATCAATGCAAATACAAAAATACATCATCAACAACAACAAAAATACAAAGAAAAAGGAAATAAAAACTATAAACTCAACTAGTGTACCCTCCCACCAGGACGTTGGACCTTACTTCTTCTTCTGTACTTCTCCTCTTTTGAGACTACCCACTTCTGTCCAAAATTGTATTAAATCACACACAGGTTTGCTACCCTTCCCTTTATTAATACAGTGGTGAGAGAGTTTGAAAGTATCAGAGAAAAGAAGAGCAATGACACCAGGAGGCCAGACTCTCTCACTAGCCTGCTCTCCTGGCAGGGTCCCCAGGGTGGAATGGTCATAGCTGAGGAAGCGGACTAAGATGCACCTGCATTCTTCAGGTGTGGCAGTTGCATCAGCAGAAGAGAACTGATCTCTCTAGTGGTGATGGAGGGCAGAGACTGGGCGGTGGCAGCAGCAGCTGAAGCTGACACTGGCAGAGGAACTTTCATAGACCACAGCAGTAATGTCCAAACTAGCTCTGGCTAGTACTATGTAGAAGAAGGCAATGGAAAACTACTTTTGAATTTTCTTACCTTTAAAACCATATGACGAACATTCCAAATTGAAAGAAGAGGTAGTGCCAGAAGTTGATGCTCCCAGGCTAGAAGGCACTCAGTGAGCTACTTGAAAAGAGCAAAGGACAAGTATGAATAGCTCTCTTGCTAATGATGCTACTAGGTCAAGGCTGAAAGGAGGTCTTGTGGCTGCCATGCACACCGGTGAAAGGGAAATCCGATGTTGCACAGCACATAAAATAGGAACATGGAATGTGAGCTGCATGAATCAAGGCAAACTGGAAATCACAAAGCAAGAAATGGAATGGTTGAACACTGCAGTACTTGGTGCGAATGAACCAAAGGGGGCAGGAGAAGCTAAAGAGGGCACAGAAACAGTATATGAAAGAACCACACAGAAGAAAAGAAAGGATGACAGACTCCTTCAAAGGGGAATCCTATGTGATATGGAATAGGGAAATCCTAACAAGACTATGCCAGCAAAACTAGAAAACAAAACAATGGCCCACAGCTCGTACATTGGAGCAACCATATGAACATTCCATTTATTTCCCATGCAAACAAAATGATGCTCAAGATGGTGTAACAATGAATTTTACTCTGTATTGAGCAAGAAATGCCTAAAGTTCAAACAGGGTTGTGAAACGGAGGAGGCACTCACAATCAATACACATTGGCTACTGGAGCACACCGAAGAATTTCAGAAGATCAGTCTCTGCTTTAGGTTTTGGAGGGCAGTAATCCATAGGGTTGGGGGACAGCTGGGCAGCACATAAATGTACATAGAAATTCAATTGATCTCAGCATGGTAGGGAAGACTCATTAGGTGGGTTGAGTGCCTGCTCAGTTTGCAGTTCAGGTGCTCTGAGCCCTGGAGCTCCATATGCAAAATTTCTTATCCTTAAGTTGGACCTGGAATGTCCTCTGATAATTCTCCAAATAGAGGACTGCACTCTATAAAGGAAGAATGCCCAGTAATCTCATAATCTTACATAAATGAATGGTAGACACCTGGCCATTTTGAAATCCCTAATAGAAAATTAGGACCATACATTTTACATTAAGTATGTATTTTCAAAAGCTTTCTCCTGTGGAAGCCAGCCAGCTAGTCCCACTCTCCTTCTGGATACTCCATTCCATTCCCCCACTTCTTCACATTTATTTATTTCTGCTTATATATTTATTTGCTTATTTATTTACTGTGGATGATACCAAAGAAGATGAGAGAGGGAAGTCGGGCCCACCACCCCACTGAAAGTTTACTTCATTTCATCCCTCTTCTTCCACATTCCTTCTTTTTCCTTTCTGTCATCTTTTTAGACTGCAAGTCTGCAGGCAAAGGCTGTCTTCCTTTCCAGATTACAGCTACCCTGCTCTGCAAACTTTTTGGCTGAGGAGAAGGATGAAAACACTTTCAGGAAATAAATATTGATGAGTTGCCTTTTGGCTCAAAAAGGACCCTAAAAGCTACTTAGATGTAATCCCTGGAAAATGGCTGGAGAGTATGGAGAGTTGTCTTTGTTGTCCAAATGTGCATAGGATCATGGCCTTAGAGGGTGAGAAATGTGAACTGTAAAACTTTTCCAGTGTTATCTGCACTGCCTCTCACAGTTGCCAGCATGCCCAGCCCTCACTGGGCTGCTCAAAGGGTAGGAGCAGCAAGTTGGAGCCCTTGGCAAAGAGGTACAGAATAAAGTATTTTCCTTGTGAGACAGCATGTTCTGATTTAGACCACAGCTCCACAATTCCTCACCCCTGTTTTGCTTTTATCACATGGGTCCTGCAGGCTGAGTGACATGAACGAGATGAAGAGAGAGATGCTATTACTATCCCTATTTTGAGTTTGTGCTGTCAAAATTTTGATGTCTTCTCAGAGAAAATGGTCACTGCCACTTTTTCAATGTCCAAAGCACACTTCTGTCCATTAAAAAGAAAAAGGTGCATTTCCCTCAGTCTTTCCCTCTAAATCTATATTCAGTGCTCCATTCCCTGTAATTCCCCCAGCCTGAACTGTCGGTTCGTTTTGGCTCTACTATGAAGTGGCTCAGAGACCACCCACAGAGACTGCTGGGTTAGAGTTGCTCAGCAATTAAGCTGATAGCCAGCCTCAGCATGAGGGAACAGCAGGGAAAATAACAGAAGGAAGATCTCACCCTACACTCCCCCAAAAAAACTCGTACCAAAAAATGGGGAAAAAAACGGGAATATCTCTGATTAGTTCTCTTAGGATATTAATGCCCCAAAGCTGCGATGGTTCTTGGCAAGGCAGTCTGCGTGGGCCCCGCCTCCGTGGGTCAGGCTTCCAGCTGCTCTTGTCCCCGGCTGCTCTGGTTTCTCCTCATCGTCATTTGCTTGCTGCACAGGAAGAGCAAGAGGTCTCTTGATGGTTGCTGCCAACTTAACTGGGCCTGAGCAAGAGGCAGGAGAGCCAGCCAGTTGCAATAGTGATGATGAGGAGCAGCTCTAGCTAAGTGCCTGATCATGCCTACCTTTGGCACTGTCCCTGTCCCAGAGCTTGGTCTTTGCCATTTATTTGGTTCCTAGCCGGCATCAGCTCAAGATCTTTGCTGCCATGCAAGCAGCTGCACCACACAGTCCAAGATTGGCAATCCAGCCAAGATGTTCTGTGCCATTGGAGGAGTTGGCAGGGCATCAATCTTGGACCAGACTTCCCCCACTGGATGTGCTGGACTACAGCTCCTATTGCTCAGGAGGGGATAATGTGAATTGCAGTCCAGCACATCCAGAGGGGGCCTGGTGAGGGAAGGGGGCCTCAGCTTGCACCCTTGGCAGAGAGACCGTGCAGTGCAGTTTCTTGACTGAATGCTGAATCATCGGCTTTCCTGAAAAACAAGATAGCTTCGTGAGGCTGGCTGTTTTCCTCTCCATTTCTTTCTTCTCTGTCTTTTGTTCCTGCATTGTCCATTGTGGGGTTCAAGTTTATTCACAGTATCCAGAATGAGGCCATGAATGCACCACTTGTTCCTTGTGACCCTATCAAATGCAGTTTTGTTTGTTTGGTCCACAAATCACATTGCAAGCTCAGAAATACATGAGCATTCACTGTGCATTGTGCCTGCGTTCATGTTGGTGCAGAAAGTGCAAACTGGATAAAATCCTGATAAAAATGAACTCAAACAAATGTATGATACATACCTATTGAAGCCCTCTCTATTTATGCCTGTGGAAGCTTCTTTCTCCCAAAAGGAGGCACAGTGGCCTAAACCAGGGTGCGGGGAGGCAGAAAATAGATATCTAGGCGGTTCGGACTCTTGGCCATCAGCCTTTCTGGCAGGAACTTGGTGAAAGGGTGAACGGAATGGAGTAATGTGAGAAGAACCACTCATTCCATACAGCAACATTTTATCTGGAGGAGCTCTTTACAGCAGCTGCTACGTATTCGCCATCTTGGCTCCACCTCACAGCACTTTATCAATGATCCTACTTGCATAAATACGCACAAGTGATGCAGGAAGCCTCTGCAAGCACAGGGCTCCCATATTGTCTTCAGCATCAGAAGTAGTTGTGTATGTGCATCTCCACTCAAACCACTGGGGAAACTCACTCATACACTAGAGGAAGCCATCGTGTCTCATTTATAACCTGTAGCACCAACTGTCTAGACATGATTTTAAACAAGGTATTAGTTTGTACATGTTTTCCAATCTTTATACTATGCAATGAGATGGGCTATGAAGGAAGTAATTAGCAGCAATTTCATCTAACACTTTTCCCCCAAGTCTTCTCAAATGGAAGTGAAATAAACTCTAGGGAGAAAATCAGCATATGGATGTTGGAAATTAGGTGAATTCAGTGAAGGTACTTAATCTGGTGAGGAACAGAATCAGCAGTGTTAATATTTTGTTAAAGATAACAATAGGATTTTCATATGAATATTAACTTGCCTTTGGCCAGCCTTCCTTAGCATAGCCTCCTCTAGATATCTTGGACTACAGTTCCCATATTTCCTAGCTCAGTTGGCATTGGCTGCTTTGCAAAAGACCTGTGCTACTTACAAAAGAAGGGAAAAAACCATGGGCCCTGGATATGGTAGTCACTCCAGGTGATGTGAGGTTCCCTAGCCTTTAGAAGTGATGTTCCAGCTACTGCACAGGCCTTTTAGAAAGCTTGTAGAACTTAGGCTTGTAACCCACAATAACATACATCTATTCCATGATGAATTCTTTCATTTTGACTATTACCAACGGCATCTGGGACTCTGGATCCCTATTCAAACATTTTGGTTTCAGTTCCAAGTCGCTTTCCCAGGGAAGCAGCTAGGTCTTTTTTAATGGAAATGCAGATCCCTAAAAAGGTGGGACCATCCTCCAAGTGCATTCCTTGAAGGGTCAGGTTGTCTGTTGACATCACTGATGGGGCTTATTTTGCTTTTGCTTCAATCACATTCCATCTCATGTAAGACTTCTGTTTTCAGTCCTCACAAATTCCCCAAAATATGTGGGGTATCACCATAGTTCTTTGGAACCATGTGAAGATGTGGGCAAAGTACCTTTTTGGTCAGATAATTCACGCTGTTCCTTGGACCATCTTTTCTGCAAGGATCTTTGTACATGCTCTAAAACAAAATACTCTAGTCAAATAGGTTAAATTTAAATTTTATTTCTGTGTATGCTTTATTAACTTCTTTAATTCCTTTCTTCCTTTTCCTGAAATAAAGTTATTTCTATTCTTTGGTTCCATTGTTTTAAAAACACCATTTCTCTGGAATTTTGTTTTGCTAACATCTTCCTTGTATTACAGACTGGAAAATCTTTATTCCCTGTGTTCCAAAAGGGATTAAGAAAAGTAAACTGAAAATTTCTTTTAATTCCCCCCTCCCCAAGATTAACTGCATAGAGATGTTCTTGTCACTGGAACACAGAACATTGCCCCCATCCCATGGACAGCCTAGAATTTGTTCAGCTAGGAGGAAGAGTGTCATAATTCCATCTTTTAGGGAACCCTGGTACCAGAATAGAGATGCTCTAATTCCATTTCAGAGAAGCTCTCAGGAGCCAGAGGCAAGAGAAGAAGGGACTGGGGCTGAAAGTACAAAACACAAGGCAAAAGCATGCCAGCATATTGTCATTCAAAGCTCTTGTTGCCAGCAGCTCAGTCCTAAAAGAGTCATTTTAACCTTCTAAATGAGGAGGAAAACTGCTCTAAAGCTGGAAACCACCCAAAAATTGATGGTTGGGGAAAGGAGCAGGGTCAGCTGGTCAACCTGGGAAGGCCAGGGTGAGATCTCATTTGGGCTGCATTTGGGCTGTGAGCTGGTCTTTTCCCACCCCTGCTGTACACACACAAATGAGGAGTCTACCATTAGTGAGTGACTCTGTCCAAAGACCTGTCATACTTCTGAACTGTGTAACCGTGAGGGCAGAGGCCATAAACCATTTCTGCATCAGTTGCTCTGATTTGCAATATTCTGTTCTTTAATTTCATTTGATGCTATTTCTTTCACAAGAAATTATATTATCCTCCTGCCATTAAAAATGCAATATTTTGCACTTTGTATAATATCCCCCACCCTGATGGGACAGAGTGAACATTGGAATAAATTTCCCATAAGGAAAAGATATGATTACGCCTCCCCTTCTAAATCCCTCACTTATTCCTAGAGATCGGAATGGCATTTTCTATTTCAACAACACCAAGAGGTGAAATTGGAAAACCAACCACATGTGCAGTTACAGCACAATACTGCAGAAGAGGAATAAAATAAAAACCCGATTTGAATTTTCTTACCTTTTCTTACCTCTTATCTACTTACATTTGTCTCCTTGTTTTGTCTTTAATGCTAGCCTTGCAGCTGTCAGACTGGAGTAACTGCTTTAAGAGTTTTAATTAGAGCAGAGTAAATCCCACTTTTGACACGATTAGGGCCCTTTTGTGTGATGACTGGGAGCAGAGCTGCTCTGCCAGCTCCACCGATCGTGCCTCCCAGAGGGGCGTGCTCCACACCCAGGTCACGCCCCCTTTTGCATTTCTGCTGCTCAGTTGGTGGCTTCCCAGCTTCTGCAGGTTCTTTGCATGTTCTGAACAACCATCGTTAGTGACACCCGGACCTTTAGGGCTCCGTTGTATAGTTCCCAGCATGCACCAGCCAGCCAACTTTTCTGTCTAACCATGCAAAGGATAGTGTGCCTTGGGTGCTTTTGGTGTTTGGGTGTAGCCTCCCTTTCCCTTTAACTCCACCCACTAGAATGCTACCCCTGAAAACTTCCATGAAATTAAGTTTTTCCACTGGGCAGAAGAAGGCTCGATTGCCCTGCTTCAGCATTATGTTTGAACAAGGTGATAGTCATGCTCTGGTTTGGTCAGAACTGACTTCCGGGGATTCCAAGGCCCACTGAAACAAGTGGCCATGTAAGTACATAACTCTGTATTGGATTGTGGCTAATGAGCTTCAGACTGGAGACAGGAGGGTAAATTCTTTCGGGGGTCAAACAACAGAAAAGCTAATGCAGGAATAAAGTAGACAAGCCCGCTTCTTGCACCTGTAATCAAAACAGGTAAGTCAGCATAGATTGAGGGAGTGATATGCAAGTACGCCCCTTTGTTATTTAAAAAAATCTTTAAATAAAACATAGAATTGGAGTGTGGGCAACATGTCACCCTTCAGATGCTTTGATCTGCAATACCCATGAACCTTGCCAGCATATTCAATAGTGAGGGTTCATGGAAATTGTAGGCCAGAACATCTGGAGGTCTACTAGTTGCACACTGTGATCAAAGGCATAATAAAAGATCATATTAATGGCCAGCACTGAAGGAGCTGCTTTAGGCAAAGAACTCTAGATCAGGTGTCTCCAACTTGGTTTAGCGCAGCAGTTCTGGATAACACCTCTTAGCCAATGCTAAGAAATGATGGGAGTTGTAGGCTGTCACATCTGGAGGGTGAAGCCAGCTTCAAATGAATTGCAAGAACCTAACAGATTTGGAACTTTTCCTTCTTTGAACACTGGGCAAAGTATACAGCTTCTTTCAGAAGACCTCTCCATTGCAGAAGACAACTGCTGTTTAAGAAACACAGCTCCAAACTTGTTATGGGTAAGTAGAATTATTTAAACAGTCTTTTAGAGGGCTCAGAAGACTCCTTACCATTAACAGACATAATGCCACCTCTTGAAGATAGGAATATTTTTCTTTGGAAAAGGTTTCAACTTGTTAATGGGAAAAACCCAAGAGCTGTTTTCCTTGGAAATGCACAGTGAGACAACCTTAGTGACCAGACAGACTGAGTTTGTTTAGATGTGGAGCAGTATAAGAAGGCTGTAAAGAAACAGAATAAGGCAAAAAGAACAACTTCTTCCTTACCAGCCTGCTCCGTCACCAAGGCCATGAGGTGGGATATTCCTGGTGGTTCTCCATGGACTTGCTGTCCATCTGGCACCCACCTGGAATACAGCTTTCCATATCCTGGCCACCTTGGCCTATGGATGTGTGGCAGGCCCTGATGTGGTTTTGTTTCCAGGACCTGCTGAGGGCATTTTTATTTTACATGTCTTTCCTGGCTAAACAGCCATGGCTTTATAAGCATAACAGATATTAAAGGTTTTAAGTCTGCGTTTTGATCCTCCCCTCCCTTTCTTGCTTCCTGCACACAGCAGTTGTTGTGAGAGGCTCTGTTCCGCAGTGATGCTGGGGAGCATTGGGAGCCATGCAGGGCAGCCTCTTCTTGACCAAAGTTCCCACGCTGGGGAGCTGCTTGTCCCAGGAAATGTCCTGGGCATGTTTAGGTGGAAGTTCAAGTCAGCTTAATTTTTATCTGTTTATCTATTATTTATCTATTTGATCTACTATTTCACCTTTTCTCCTGAGCAGATCTCAAGTTGGCATGCAGAGTTCATCAACCAGGGCGATATGTGCTTAGCTAGCCTTGCTGTAGCAGCATGAGCTTTCATGCTCCAGGACAACACAAATGGTTTTTGGAACTCTTGGTTTTTGCTACTGTTGCTGCTGTTTATCTGTGTTTAATATTCCACCCTCCCTTTTTTTATTGTAAGTGTCACCAAACCAAAATAAAGCAAAAGCAAGAAACAAAACAACTACCCAACAAAAATGCCAGTATTTGCTTTTACTCTTTTATTGTGTGATATTTGGATTGATGGATTATATGGAAATGGTAAAAGTGGAGATTAAATGCTTCTATAAATTAACACTGCCCATCTATATTTACAGAACAGTCCAGTGGAGGAAGGGTTCACAGTCACAGCTCGTGTTTTGCTTGGCTTGTGCTGGAAGGCAGGAGAGAAAGATTTTCTTCTTTTCTCATCCTTTTTCATATTATTTCCCCTTTGTGTACTTTTCCCTTTCATTCATCCTGATGGGAGGGAAGTAAACTACACAAGCTGAAGGGGTGTCGCTGTTTCCTTTACTTCTCATTCTAGTGGGAGAGGAAAGGCTTTGCATCCCACAGAACTAACGACTCCACAGAGTTCACATCTCTCTGACATGACAGCAAGAAACGGATGAGCAACAGCCCTGCTGTGGGGAGGCTTCCAAGGTAGAAGGTGGACATTCTTCTCTACAGGGTGGCCTGCTTCTCCACTCACAGTGGGAGAGAAGAACAGATCTACAAAATCCTGGGGCCTCTGGGACACCTTCCCAGGAACTAAAGACTTGCACCCTTAACTGAGATTTAACTTAATAACTACAGAATTTTTTACAAAGTTGGAACAATGTCTAGAGCAGCCTTACCCAGCCTGTGTGCCTCTAAATCTGTTGAACAGCAATGCCTATAATTCCCAGCTGGCTAGGAGTCATGGGAGCTGCTGTCCAACATATCTGCTTGGATGGGAATGGGTGTTCGAAACAGTAGAATTTGTCTGTTTCAGAACAAGGGCAGTTTTGGGGCTCCTGGAGACCCTGGTTTGATCACCAAATTTTCTGATGAAGCTCAGTGGTGAGGCAGTGCAACATGGATTGTTTTCCCAATTTGTGACTATAACACAGAATTTAATGAGCAAGCTACAGCTTATGTTTCCCTGATACAGAGAAAAACTGGTCCTTTTTGACAGCACGGTTTGCTGGCAGCCGTTGTGCCGGTGGGGACAGGGAGATGGCTAGGGAGGCCACATGCCACATGCGGGCTGCCCGTTACCCAGGCCAGTCAATTTATTGGTCTCCAAGGTGCCACCAGCTCTGCCGTTTTTCTTATCAAATCCCTTCATTGAAGTTTTAACCCCAGGTCCAGATTCTGAAAAAAAAGCCCATAGTTTAAATGAAAGTAAAACACTTGACTTTTCCGTGTGGGTGGGGAAAAATTAGAAGCGAAAGTGGAATGCAAGAAAATTGTGCAGTAATCTGGAAAGAGGGGAAGTTAAGGAGAGACCAAAAGAGCAACTCTTCCCCTGAGGGTGAGTTTGTAAAAATGTATTGGGATCAGGGGGCCTTCTGTAGGCTAGTAAATTGGCATTTGAGGGGTGCCACAAACAATAATACATTATATTACATCTTGTACCACAGGGTGCGGGTGTCCAAAAGCTATTACAATCCGGCCACTAGACTTAAAATTGTATGAAGGTAATAGCAGGGTCTCTAGGTGAGTTGTAACCAGAAAATGCTTATTTTATTTTTCCTTTGATATCTGTTTGAGTTTTGTCATAGAGGTTCCTGCACCAATAAAGCTCAAGAAAGTATTGAAATTAAATTTTCAGCTTCTGCTTTAGCTGCTGTTCTTGTCAGTAATAACTCATATTTCATCAAATTGAAGATTGAAACTGTTCTAAAAACTTTTAGTCCTTCACAGTAGAACTTGGAAAAAATGGAGTTGGGAGGAGAGAGAAGAGAAGCGAAGCGAAGAGAAGAGAAGGTCCACCTTCTTTATTCCATGATTAAGGAGCTTTGAATAAAAATGCTTTCTTTTACCATGCTAGTTACTACAGCAAATACCTTTCAGGACAGATTTTGTTTCAGATTCCCACTAATAGTAAATTAATATGACCAATCTGACTGCAGATAATTGACTAGATCCAGGCCAAGTTAAGTCACCCTTTGGTCCTATTGAAATCAAAGTGAAAATTAATTATGAATGACTTAACTTTAAAATATCAGCATATTAAAGTTTAAGGGCACAGTCTAGCAGGGATGCCTGTAGCCTTTCACATCAGTGGATTATGGGCATCCTATGCAAGGTGGGGTGGGGGGAGCACAGAGATGCCCCCAGAACACCTTCTTTGCCCCTTCTCTGAGGTTCCTATAAAACCCTCAGAGAAGCAGCTGGAGCAATTTTTTTCCATGCCTGCTATGAGGATGGCAGCGGTAGGGGAACAGAGCCTTGGTTCTAAGGTCAGAGCCTTTTCCTGACCTCAGAACTACTAGTCCAAAGCATCCTATGGCTCTCTAGACACTGGCTAGGAACTGCAGGATTGCTCTGTCCACCTCCTACAGCCAGTGATGAAGCTTTAGGAGATGTATTTCTCCTTTTACGCTGGATAAAAAGCTGACAGCTTCCAAATGATCAGTGGTTAAGACAAAAGTGAGTGGAACTAAGGAAAGGGGCATTGTCATCTAGTGAGTTCTTGGAGGGCGGATTAAACCCCCCAGGCCTCAGTTTGGCCACTTCTGGTTTGAAACAATTCATGAAAAATATTTGGTTAACCAAAAATGTGGCCTGAATTAAATAGGCAGCAGAATGGTAAAGTTTAGGATACAACTGTACACAGAATAGGGTATAAAATAAAAAATAAAAAATCTAAACTTCCAGGAATGTTCCATGTGCTCCACTGCTGCTTGAAATATGGCAGGAGTTGTAGTACTTTTTCATCTAAATATGCAGATGTTTGCAACCTTAATCTCTCTCAGTCTCTTTCCTTAGAACAAATGCATGCTGAAAACTGCAGGTTGCAAAGCCCATCTTGAGAAAGGCATCCTCCGGAGTGTGAAAGAAGGTATAAAAAGTATATTTACTGTTCCTTTTGTTGATTGTTCTGTTAAGATTTCTTTAATCAGTTAACATAATCAACATTAAGAAAACTAAGATCATGGCATCTGGTCCTCTCACTTACTGGCAAATAGATGGGGAAGAAATGGAGGTAGTGACAGATTTTATTTTCCTGGGTTCCAAGATCACCACAGATGGGGACTGCAGCCAAGAAATTAAAAGACGCTTGCTCCTGGGGAGGAAAGGTATGGCAAATCTAGATAGCATACTAAAAAGCAGAGACATCACCCTGCCAACAAAAGTACGTATAGTCAAGGCTATGGTTGTGGTGCTGGCGGAGACTCCTGCGAGTTGCTTGGACAGCAAGGCAATCAAACTGGTCAGTCCTAGAGGAGATCAACCCTGACTGCTCTTTAGAAGGCCAGATCCTGAAGATGAAACTCAAATACTTTGGCCACCTAATGAGAAGGAAGGACTCCCTGAAGAAGAGCCTAATGCTGGGAACAATCGATGGCAAAAGAAGGGGACGGCAGAGGAGGAGGTGGCTGGATGGAGTCACTGAAGCAGTTGGTGTGAGCTTGAGTGGACTCCGGAGGATGGTGGAGGACAGGAAGGCCTGGAGGAATGCTGTCCATGGGTCGTGATGGGTCGGACATGACTTCGCGACTAACAACAACAACAACAATCAGTTAACAACCCTAGCTTTAATAAATATTTAGTACTTTAGCCTGAAAAGCTGACATGAGGTTGTTCTAGCATGTAACAGGCCTTCTTGAATCATGCAGACTAATGCCAGAGATCAGCCTGGAACATAACCTGAATGTGTACAACATTCAGTCTGTCCAAACGAACCCCTTATGCCCATATAGCCTGCATAGCTATCATCAAGCTGGCATGTTCAGTCACTTCTGCTAAGCTGGAAAGGCACAGGCCTGCAGCTGGATGGGTGACCACATGTGGAAGGGGAGCAGGAGGTTGGACTTGATGGCCTTCTCGGCCCCTTCCAGCTCGGCTTCTATTCGATTCTATAAACATGAGTGAGCATGAGTGCTTGCCAGCTGCACCCCAATTTTCCCATGGCTCTGCCCAAACCTCCCATATCAAACCAGGGGTCTAAAGGAGCGTGTTCAGGAGAATGCACTTAGAGCCTCCCTCCAAAAGCATTACTAGAATTCTCAGCCATGGGGAGCTGCCCTGGTCAATTTGTGCATTCATAATGCACTGGGGGGAAATTGTGTATTCCCCATGCACACTGGGGGCAGGGGATTGTGTTTTTTTCAGATGTGGAAACTGGCACAGTTATGAATGAATGCAAGTTTAGGAAATGAAAAAGGCCTGATTCCATCAGTGAGTGGACAAGAGAGCAAAAGGCATTCTGCCTCCAAACCTCAGGCAGAACAGATTAAACAGTATCCATATATCCTTCCTTAGCATCCTATTGATACCTGTCCTGCTCGGCTTAGGAAAAACAGCACTGAAGCATGTGGAAATTGGGGTGAGGCTGGTCCATGCTCCTCCACTGCTTTACACTTTCCATGTGTTTTGGAATGCATCAACATGTACAGTTTGGACTGATCATGGAGACATTTCCTGGAACAGTGTGAGAACAACTCTGAAAGGGGCTACAAAGATACTTTAAGTAATGTAAACTCCATCTCAGAATAATAAAAATAGAAGCCTATTGATTTTCTGCAATGCTTGCTGCTCATAGGAAGTGCACATCATGGAAGAAGGGAAGAGAAAGTCCAAGTGCCAGTCAATCAGACCCTGGGATCCCAGTCACTCCAATTGCAGCTGCAGCTGTGATGGGTACTGGGCACAGCACTTGGGTTGCTTCAGGCACCCCAAGAGTCAGGGCTGGTCATGTGAGCAAAAATTGTTCTCAGTGCTGATTCTCATTTCTTTGGACGTCTTGTCAATGTAAGGGGAAATAATTTTCAATCAAAGAATTTGCATAAGTAATGATGGATAATCTCCCCACAGGCTTAAAACTGCGAGCTTACCTTAAATTTAGCTACCTGCAATCTGAAAATAGCTCTGTTTTATTCAAGCCAATCTGGGTCATGCCCCTGACTCTTTCTGTAACTGCTTTTTTGTAGCCCATGCATGGTTCTCTAAACCCACTTTTCCCATGGGTAAGGCTTGAGTTATGATCCGATAGTTCATCATTCTCAACTATCTGAGCTGGGCATTTTCTGCAAAGGGGAGGGGAAAATACTTCAAAATAGTAGGTGATCATGAGACCTTCCCCCACAAGATACCACTGGGCTTGCTGGGGAGAGGAACACCTCCTGGATACCCTAACAGAAGATCAGAAAAGGTGGTTTTTCAGGTGCAGCTTTCATGACAAGAACAGAAAGATACATTAAAATCAAGCCAGAGCCAGCACTAAATGACTTGCTGCAGATGTGGGGAGCAGGGAGAAGCTGTTTCCGGTTATCCCCAAGTGCTTTGGCACTTTGGATGCCTGGGAATGGTAGTCGTCTTCTGGCCCTCAGTCTAGTGCTGCAGACCTTTCAGCGAGCGCCTCTTGCCATGGGGCCCATGGGCTTTTGACTTGACCACAGCTTCTTGTGTTGTCTGCATTTGGATGACACAGAGAGCCACAGCGGGTTTATTAAATTTGATCCAAGCAGCAGCTACTCTGGGTGTTTTATAAGCCACTCCAGCCCATGAACCAAGGAGGAAGAGATTCCACTGAGTTTCCTCCCAATTCTAGTCTGCAGTAGGGGTCTTCACGGTGAAGCATTGTGCAAGGTCTAATAGCAGCCCACCCAGTGTGATGTTCTCCAGATGTGTAATAGTTCCACCAAACTGGATGGCTTAAATGTTGCCCTTGCAGTCTTTCTGTGACATCAGAAAAGCAGGAGGGGTTATAAAAATCACAATTTCTGCATTTCTGTGCAACTTTAAATCAGTTAAATCTGATTTATGATGTCATACCACCGCTTCATTTCCAGCTTTTCTACTTGCTTGGTCCCATGAAAACTGTGATTCAAGGCTTTCTACATGGCACATTTATCATGATTTCCTACTCATGATGTCATGACTTTTCAGTTTCACATTTTGGGCAAGTTTTTTTAGAGTAGGGAAATGTGGCATTTAGTTGTGAAAGCGAAAGCATGATTTCCTTCTTGTGTATTCACAATATTCTGCTCTACTACAGTGCCACCTAGAGATTATGTAGTGAAAAAGCAGGAAAGGAAACTCCTCTTGTGTGCTGCTTGGACCTCAATTCTGTGTTGAAACTGTGGACTAACAGCTGCATGTAGAAAAGCTCAAAATCTAAACTTAGTAAATTCTACCACTATGGCAAATGCACTGAGGAAGAGCCAAATAAACTTTGATATTTTAATCAGTTTTAGATTAATATTAATAAGCATCGTGTGAAATGCTTATATCATCTCAAATGAGAAATGCTTCCTTTTTGCCCAGGGAAATTAGCATTCTATTTAAATGACTGTTTACAATATTCTGTTAAATGTCTTGGATACCAATCTATTGTTCATGAGGATGATACAGAAAAAATAATTGTCCTTATGATGAAAATCTATTCCATTACATAAACAGTTTCACATTTGTATCTGTTATATCACTGCAGCTGATCTCATCAAACTCTTGCCATGATATTGAATATGTTTCCATTAATTAAACTGCAGATGCATACCTTGGCATGTTAATAATTTTATAGATTTCTCTTTCACTCTAGATGTGGCTAGTAGGACCCTTCCATGCAATTTTAAAATGGTTATTATGTATATGACCTTGCATACCAATGCTACATTTAGATTCTGTTCCGCTACTCATTGCTCTTCTTTTCCCTGTTACCTCTTTACATGGAGCTACTAAGATTACAACAGCTAATATTTCTGTTTCCTGTAGAATTCTATTGTAGTGTGCACGTGGGTGTGTGTGTGTGTGTGTGTGTGTAGGCATGCACACCCATGCCCTTGTGTGTGCTGGTGCATTCATAGGCAGCAAATCTGAGCACAGAATGCAAAATGAAGAAAAAACCCATTTATGAACCATTCCTAAGTACAGCTGCAGATGATTCAGGAAATGGTAGCAGCTGCACTCATTTGCAAACAGACCCAGGACCAGACCTGTCCTCCAGCAGAATGAGGCAGTTGTTTCAGGCACCTAGGTAGGGCAGCATGGAAGTGCAGCAAATGTATTTATTTCATTCCACTTCTATGCAGTCCCATAATCCAAAGTTTTTCTGGGTGGCTTACAAATGCTTAAGCAGCACAGAATACAGTAAAAATCAATTAATAAACAGATAAAACAACAAAATAATAGATAAACCATCTCATGATAAAATAGGATCGCATGTAGCATAAATAATATAGAATAATATAGTGATAGTAAAGGTAAAGGTTTGTCTGTTGACATTAAGTCCAGTCATGCCTGACTCTAGGGGGTGGTGCTCATCTCCGTTTCCTAGCCGAGGGAGCCAGCGTTTGTCCACAGACAGTCTCTGTGGTCATTTGGCCGGCATGACTAAACACCAAAGTGCACAGAACGCTGTTACCTTCCCACTGAGGTGGTACCTTTTTATCTACTTGCATTTGCATGCTTCCACACTGCAAGGTTGGCAGGAGCTGGGATGGAGCAACGGGAACTCACCCTGTTGTGTAGATTCGAACCGGCGACCTTTCAATCAACCAGCCCAACAGCACAGCAGTTCAAACCACTGTGCCACCTGCATCCCATAGTAATAATAGCTATCACTAAATCAACAATATTAGCAATATTAATATTTTTAGTGGCAGAAAGTAGGTCCGAGGCAGGTGGAGATCCTGCCTGAGCAAATAACTCAACCAGCAAATAACTCAACCAGCCCTGGTGCTGTTTGAGGGAGCCCAACTGACCAGACCCCCCCCCCCCCCCGGGGCCCTCCTCTTTACTGCCACAACCTCTGGGTCACCTGCCACTCACTCTGTCCCAGATAATGGGGTTGGGGGGCGGGGGGAGGAGCAGCAACACCACAGCCGGCTGCCCCTGCCCAGGAAGCAGCGGGTGGTGAGGAGAACAAAGCAACAATTGCTGGTGCTGGTGCTGGTGCTGGTGAGGGGAACGTCTTGCACAAGGTCCGTAAAGAGGCACTGCCTGCGTGCGTGTACTCCACCTTTTTCTCCAGCTATTTTCCCACAAAACCTCTCCGACGTAAGTGCTTTTCTGCCTGTTGGGGGAGAAAGATTCAGGTAGGCATCCCTTCTCTTTTCCTCAAGGATGAAGACTCCGTTGTGGGAGAGCGCTCCTCAGCATCACAGGGTGGGCTAAGCTGTCCTGCACGGGAGAGGCCCATACCTGCTTTGCATTAAAAAGTGAACTGCCAGGAGACAGAGACAAGCCAGGACTGCCATGTACCGCTTGTCCTCTAGATAACCGGTGTGACTGTTGGCCTGCAGCTGTGCCTGGAGGGAAAATAAATCATGTCTTCAGTAAGCAGCTTTGACTGTCGGATGCTCATTGTTCTCAACAGCGATTATGATGTCAATGTAGGCATTATTCCCCAAGTTATAGTTCTGCCTTTGACGAAGAGATGCAGCCATACATCACATGCTGAAACTGAAGAAAAGGGACCCTAGTGATGGTGCCATTTGCAAATTGGAAGAACTGAGAAAGCAGGGAGAAACGCTTGGGCTTTTCAGGGCAAGTGCCCGCTGGCCAGGCCTGCATGCAGCCTGTGCAGAACAGACTGCGGGCTGTAAGTGCAGAGCAAAGGTGCTGCTCTGTCAAAGTGCTGCTCGAGAAGATGCCAGTGAGCGGACAGGAGTGCCAAGCCCAAGGCTGCTGCTACTGGAGACAGCATGGGGCAATGTCACACTGCCACGGAGAATCCGAAGGTGAAGGAGGGCATTGGGGAGGCAGCCCACAGGCAGAGGGGTAAGGGAGGGCAGAGTGGCCAATCTCAGCATGGCTGCAGCCACCTTGGCAGCTCCAACCTTGATCTGGAGTGTGGACAATGCAGCTTGGAGCACCTGCTGTAGCTGTGGCCTCTCTTGTCACGAAACTCACTCACAAAAATGTGGAAACTGGGTTCAGACATGGAAACAATCCAGGGGGAGTGTGGAAGCCATACAACACACTATGGTTTATCTTTGGTTATATGGAGACCATCAGTACCGCACTACACCAATTTTGCTAGGTTCACAAGTAATGACAAGCTGTTTCCACCATGGCTTGTACAGGTTTATATGTTATGCATATGGGTGGGGTTACCAGAATTTTATGATGATCCTGATATCTGTCTTTAAAATGACTTTTGTGTGTTTTTTGTTTGCTTGTTTTGACCACTGCAACTTTCCTACCTATCTTCTTGCTACAGAAACTTTACTTTCTTAATTTCCATCCTTCCAGTTTTAAAGGCAGAGAAACAGGCCCACGGAGAACACTGGCAACCTCCCATCTAGTCCAGCAGCGACGAGCATCATTCTTCACTCAGGTCAGTGCAGGACTCTAGAAAGGATCCTCCCACCCAAATCTCAGGCTCTCCAATTGAATTCCAATCTGAATCCAAATACAAAAATTGCTTTCTAAATTCAGAAACTGGGAAACATATTTGCCTATCAAATCTGCCTTGTCATGATTGGTTAATTGCAACTGGCATATCAGAGTCTGCTGCTGGCAGTAGCCAGCTGAAAATGAGACACCATTTGTGACACCATTACTAAGGCAATTCAGGATCTTAAAAAAAGGCAGAGCAGATTATCTTTCACCCAATCGCCCACACAATCTGTCGTTTTGCCACATAGTCTCCCTCTTCCCTCGTCTTCCATGTGCTCACCTATGCAGCACCATCAAATTCCTTTTGCTGTCTCTTAAAGTGATGGCAGGAGTGTGAAATGTCATAAGTCCCGATGTAGTTTCACAGGCATAAACCTACTGTTGGCACAACACTGGAAGCCCTGCTATATGGGTGGGTTGTATATTTTCAAAGCGCTCCAAACCATGAGATATATCATAGGCACACAGTGAAAATTGTTGGAAGGAAAGTTATTTGCAGAGCTATACTTGCTGAATTGTAAATGGCTTGGCTTGGGTATTGTATGCAAATACAGTGCTTCTGCATCAGAGCATCTGTGAAGGGAACTATAAAGCAAAAGTAGAAAGGAGGAAATATAGACCTCAGGAATATGATACAAGGACCCATTGTGGTGTCAGGCTGCAGGGCGTGGGCAACAGGAAACACGGAAGAGCCACCAGAATGAGGACAACAGAAATGAAAACGATACAGAGCTGGAAGTCCAAAAACAAAGTCCAAGTTGTAGTCACAGACCAGGCTAAGCTCAGGAACCAAGGCTGTATCAGAACAAGACAAGAACTCAGCTGACAACGAGGCGAGGGTCAAGAACCAGGAAGGCAAACAGAGCTGCAGGTAACTGGGCAGGATTCAGGAAAGGGAGGGTGTGGCAAGCAAGGTGGTCGCAAGGTGGAGGTGGGACAAGGCAAGGCAAGAGCAGCATGGAGCAACTCACAATTGCCAGGCAAGGCAAGGCAAGAAGACCTGCATTGCTAAGGCAACAGAGCAAGGCACGATCCAACAAGTGCGGGAGCTGGATATGACCACAGAAAGCCTTGCATTTCTGAAGCAACATGGCAAGACAGGGCATGGCAGAAAACAGGTGGGCCAGGCAAGGTGCAGGAGGTGAAACGCAGCTTGGAGGATGGCCTGCATTGCTGAGGTCATGCAGCATGACAGGATCTGATTCAGGCAAGATTCAGGCACTGCAGGAAACAGGAGGACTTTCATTGCATGGTAAATTACAGAGGGAAGAGCTTTCTCTAATACAGCTCTTCTCCCAGAGCTTCCAGTGGACACCCATCAGGAGGCTGAGAGCTCCAGGAGGGGCTGGGACTGATCCTGCAAATACTTAGCGGGGCACTCTGGTTCTGGCCACCAGATGGATCCTCAGAGCAGCCCAGATCCTGACAGGTGGGCAGCAGGGTTGTCATCTTGTGGGAGCCCAGACTGCTTTCCACAGCGTGACTTATTTTTTTATAAACAGCACCTTTCTCCAGCAACTCATGCCTGGTTTCAGGGGTCATTGCAGCCAACAGGGACTGTCATGTTTTTCAAACCTGGGACAGCAATTTTATGGTGGGTTTCTGCTGGTGCTTGAATGCCATTTTCTCCATTCCAATTTTACCTCCAAGGAATTAAAAACAAACAAGCAAACATCAAGAATATTTGCACATTTTTTCAGCTGGAAAATACATGCAAATTCATGTATTCTATTTTATCCCACCTTTTTCTTTTAAAGAACTCAAGCGGCTTGCATAATTCTCAAAATAAATTTAATAGCTGGGAAGTAAATGAAGGAGACATTTTCAGGATGGGAGGAAATATATGCAGGTGGACGAAAGCAGATCTTATTTTAAATCTTTATCTACCAGCTTATCTTTTCCTCCTCCATTTTACCACAGATTAGATACAGAGGGATCAGTCTGGATCAGGGCCCTTGCATGGGGGTGAGGTTGGGGTTAGGGATCTGGATTGGTGACTGTACACCTACTCTAAAGTAAAAACAAAGAGAAAAAGGTATAGATTTTGTAGATATGGATTCAAAGTAATGTCTGTTTTGTCCCAGTCTGGAGGAGGGTGCTTATTTGGAATACAGCATTAATTGTCAGAGTCATGTGCCCCTATCTGGAGGGACAGTTGAAACTGAACCACATAGAAGAGACTTGTGGCATCCTCACTGCTTAGGCTGGGGTTATTTTCCCTGTCTGGATCAAAATAAAAGAATCAAGAATGAGATCTTACTTCTGATACACTTCTTGGCAGCAGCGAGTTACTTGCAGGGAGATATCAGCCTGTGAAAGTACCTGCCTGTTTTGTGGATTGGAAAGTATTGTAAGATTGGGGCTCATGAACTGACAAAGGGTGTGCATGATGAGGTGTAGTCTGGGGTGCTAAGAGAATTCCAAAAGAGAAAATCATTGATCATTTTACACCTGAAAAAGAGAAATTCCTGGCTCCCTTGGCAGGTCACAACAAAAATGAATTCACTGAAAGGCAGGTCAGATTTTATGAAAGGGAACTATATCTTCTTTTGTGTGAATGCACTTCCTTTAAAGAGTTTGGATCTTTTTGTTGTTCACAAAGGGATTTGGTTTTGGTTTTGTTTTTGCCTTAAGAGTCTGACATTGAACTTTACAAAACTAAATCAATGCTGCTATTCAACTACATTTATTGGGCCTGATGAGCATAGAACCCATTTGGGCAGATAGCAGAACTTCAGATGTTCGGGACATCAACTCCTGGCAAGGACATCTGGAATTTTAAGTCCAAAATTTCTGGAGATCAAGATTCTGCTCATGCCTGGTGTAGAAGGTAGAGGAGGATCTACTGATAGATCTTTGAAGTAATCACCAAGGATTTCTGATTCCCAAATTTTAAGAACCCCAAATTAAATTAGATGGCTGGAATGAGGGACATTTTGGGGGGAAAGCAGAAATAGATTTCTATATGTATGAAAGGACTATGAACTCAGCAAATAAATTCCTGGACAGCTACGTACTTAGTTGTACCCTGTTCCTTAACTATAAGTGTATGTCTGACACTATTTTGTACATGGTTCCAGTAAAAAATATCCTGTACGTTTTTACAAACTTAATTCTGTATTATAAAATGTAAACAAGCAAACAAAAAACCATTCAGAGGAAAGAAAAAATGTAACTAGATAGATTTTAATTGATTAGTTTCCAATCACTATCCAGTATCTCACAAAAGTGGACCCTGCAAGCTTGAAGCCTTCCTCCCACACTTTGTCACACTACACCAGCTTTTCACAAACTGTTCTCTCAATGTATTGGACTGCAACTTTCACATCATTGTCACTAGCAGCACCATTGGGCATGATAGAGGTTGTAGTCCCACACATCCAGAGGGCACCAGGCTGGGGAAAGCTGTGTTATGCTTTGACATTTATTTGCTCTTCGGGGAAGGGAAAGCTCACTAATTCAAGCAATTATTGCTATATGTGAATATGTACATAAATATTACATTTTATCACTGGATAAAGTATTGTCTTCCTAGAGACAGATCTCAGATATACAGACACATACATACACGCACAGTTTTTGTAGTAGATCTGATATTTATGAGAAACAGCATCAAGTTTGTCTACAAAGCAAATGCCTCTTTCTAACAAGACATTATTGGTTTCATGCAAATCAGAGCATCAGATCATTTACCGAGATTTGACCTTTGGCAGTCATTAAGTAGGTCATGATCCTACAGTACCAAATGTTGTAGAAAGGAAAGACTGTAAATTCCACAGACACACTCAAGCTTATGTACACATGAATAATAGATCCAATTTACAGATATAATGAATGGGTAAGGTTGTACATGTGGCTTTAGATTAGACCTGATTCAGGCTGATTCAGGCATTGGATATGAACCTCTAAATCTACTCAGAATAGATGAGGCTGTGAAGTCACTGCTTGGGTCTCCTTTTTGAAAAGGGATACAGAAGATGGGGAGTTGTCCTGTTGTGAGATAGGGGTTGGTTAAGATGCAGGATCAGGCATCTCTCATAGGCATGTGACTCTGTCTGCAAAGGTTTGGGATACCAGGTGAGAGGGAAACATAGAATGGAGCTTTAAAAGACCCGAACTAGCAGGGCAAGTTTAACCTGGCACAGGCCAGCATAAAGGTAGGTCTGTTTGAGCTCCTGCTGAGGGGCCCTAGTCCAGCAGGGGCCCAGGGTCAAGAGCCCCTGGACTTGACCTGCCTCTTCAACACTGCAGTCTGCTTGTTCTTCCGCCTCTTGCCCTGGCCTAGGCAATGGCGCTGGTGAGAAGCTGGAGGAGGAAACTTATTTGTTTATTTAGTTAATTCATTTCTGTACTGCACAGTATGTGAAGTTCTCTGGGTAGTTCACAACAATAATCAAATACAAAAGATACAATAAAAAGACAAATGCAATAAAACACAGTATAAAATTCCAGTGTGTAAACTGAAAACAGTTAAAATTCTAATATACAAAAATAATAAAAAGTTTAATATCTAAAACATTTCCATTAAAGACTAGACCTAATTAAAACATCAGACATAACCCATCATATGCCATTAAATGTCATTAAATGCCTGGAACAGAGGGCAGTTTTAACCTTGTGCTGTAATCCTCTGCAATGCTTCTGTTGAAAGTTGTGTAATGGTAAACACCGTGCTCATCATGACTAGCCCTCATAGCCATGGACCCAGGAGAGTTCATAAATGCAGGCATCTGTGTTGACCCATACCAACATACCATTTTAGCAGTTCTCGCTTCCACCAAGGAAGGTCATCTGTAAAGCCAATGGATCTTAATTGCTCATTCAAGACCAGAACACCACAAAATACTTTGCACTGTAGAAAGCATATGTTATATCACAATAATGTAGTATTGCTGGAAACATCCATCCTGGCCCCCAGGCAATTATGAGGTCTAAAGCTCAGCTGAGACTGAACAGTCCAATCCAAGGAAGGGTATGTGGCAGATGATCAAAGTCCTGGAACCCTCAGAGCCCTGGTACTACTGGATCACTCATGGTTCATCAGAAAGTAGCTTCATTCAGGGAGAATTGTTGGAAGAAGGAGAAATGAAGGAGAACAGGTGGTGGCCCACCCTGTCTGGGGAAGGAAATAGTTAAACAGTCCCTCCCTGTTTTGAAAAGCTGAGGGCTTTGCAATCACTACTATTACAATAAATCCTCAAGGCATAATCATTCAGATTTTATCCTGGCCCTCCCTGTATAGAAACATAGAAACACAGTGAGTCAGAAGGGGCCTCCTGGGCCATCTAGTCTGACCCCTGGTTAGAGCAGGCTCCACTCATGATGTGCCTACCATGTGCCTTGAACACCCTCACCATTAGGGCCTGAACCACCTCCCATTCCATACCCTAGGGGTCCTAACTGTCAGGAAATACTTCCTGGCACCCACCCTAAATCTTGGTCCCTGAGCTTTGTTCTATTGGAACGCGTCCTGCTCTCCACTGCAGGGGCAAAAAGGTCATGACCCACCTCTGCATGGCACCCCTCACGTATGTCACTAACAGGTCCCCTCTGAGTCTCTTCCTCTCCAGGCAGAAAAGACCCAGCTTTCAGTCTTGCCTGAGGTTTTTCTTTCTTTCAACACTCCCCACTGCTGTACCCATTTTTTCTGAGAAAAAAGGCTCAGCTCAGCCTTTTTTCTCCTTTTAATGGCCACAGATCCTCTGCTCTCTGCTTACCTTGCTGGATACTCCATTTGCTTCCAGCTCCTACCACACGCGTGTTCTCAGGTTGCCTTTTAACGCACTGCTGATTTCCACCCAGAATATATTTTCTTTGAAAACTATTTATCCAGCACTGAAATCCTAGACATGAAAGCACATGCACATACAAAAACTCAGATTCATCAGATTGTTTGAAGTCCCTCTGAGGATTTTCTTCGAATGTTATAGCTCAAACAGTCAATAGTATTTATTTTAATTCAGAAAGGTGGAAAAATCCATATGTGTGATTCCCTACCCCCTTGCCTGATGGCTCCTATAGCGATATTTGCAGTATAAATTCAGTGCTCATTATCTTTACACTTTGGAAGATCTGGTTTCCAAAGGATGATCTTTGTTCTGTTTCAGCTTAAAACAACTACTCTTTTAAAGCATATTTTACCATAAAGTTTCACCCACGCAGCACACACACACTAATTTCCCTTTTCTATTTATTTTGAGCTGGTATCGAAATGAGGACAGAAGATTTTTATGTTCATCTCAATTAAAACTCTTGACATTACAGGATACACTTAAAAAAAAAGCTCTGAGCCATCTGACTTGGCACTTCTATTTGAATTTCAAGGAGTTCCTGCTGTATCCATTCATTATTGTAATATTATTACATTACATTTATATCCAGCCTTTCCTCCTCCTTCCTCCTCTTCATTTTACCCTCACAACAACCCTCAGAGGAAGGTTAGGCCTAGAGTCAGTGACTGGCTCAGAGGCAGCCAGTCAGCTTCATGGCACTTGGGACAACCTGTGTGTGGCTTGCCTTTTCCTCTGGATATGGCCATAGAGAGAGTGATCGAGAGAAGCCTGCCTGTGATCAGTCAGGGATAAAAACAAATCTGTTGTTCTCCAAGATAGGATCCCTGTCATTTCTGAAGAAAAGTCCAAGTAGAAAAGTTGCTTCTAAGTTGCATAGCAGCATTTTTAAAGCAGGCATCATTCTTGCGATTCTCACAAGATTCTCACGGGTCTATGTGGTTTCCCCAGTTGGTTGTCCCCAATGCTGGTCTAACTTAAGGAGCACCCCAATGCCAATGCCGGTGAGCATCTGCCCTTGGAGAGAAATGAGCATCCTCTCTGGGCAGGAGAAGCACAGAGGGAATTCTGGCCTCTTCATGCCAGCCATCCTGCAACCAACTTGACACCAGGGCAACGATCAAGCTGAGGCCCCTTGGTTGGGGAGGGAAGGAGCCTGGAGCGCTGCAGGATACATCAGATGCTGGTGGACCTGAGCCACTCTCTTCCCTGCTTCCCAGGACGCCCTCTTCAGCCCTCCGCTGAAGTCTCTCTTACAGCCTTGGAGTTGCAACCAATGTGGTTCTTTTCATATCAGCCGCAGGGGCAGAGGGGAGAAGGAGAGCTGAGAGTGAGTCCTCAGCTTGGAGATGTCTTTGCAGAGCTGGGAGCTCAAATGATCCTACGGCCCACAGATGCTATCTAAAGGGGCATAGGATCTCTCTGTTGATTAGTGATCCAAATTAGTGAGTCTAACTATGTATTGCATTGAGCCAACTCTCAACTAACATTGGTTACAATGTATTGTGAGAGGCTCTCTGAATGCAAGCAGGGCATGCCATGGCTTGTGGCTGGGACCTAGCCCAGGATGCTCAGTCTTCAAACTCTTTAGAGACAGAGAAAGGAACACGGTTGTCAAATGTGGGCTCCTGTAACTGACAGACAGCAGGAAGCTTTTAGGCTGAGCAAGCTAATAATAGGAGGATGCCATTGTGCTATTAACTGGCTAAGTTCAGTAGTGCCTCTGTGCTCCATTTCATGCCCCCAGGGTCCGGCAACTGGAGTGGACATGAACTGTGGAATGTTCACTCCAGATTACTCACGCTCTGGCTTCAGGCGTAGCCTATTGCAGGTTCATCTGATGGCATTGTGCCTTTGGGATACTGTCAGATCCCACAGTCCTTCCATTAATCCTAGACTAGTTGCAATAGTTGGGCGGTTCCAACTTGGACATATCATTTTCCTGTCACTCAGTGGAAGAACAATTGATGTGCATTCCTTATGGGATAGGAAGGGGAGAATCAGGTGTTTTGGAACTTCCCTAAATTATCTGAAAATCACCATTTTCAACCTATTTTTTCAGCTTGATTGGAATAAACATGATTTTAAATGGGAAAAAGTACACATTTCCATGAGTACAAAAATGCACTCTCCTTTGCCCATTGACTAAAATGTGAAAATGTATTTTTTTAAAAGCTCAGGAATTTGCAAATGTTTCTCAACATAAAGTGCTCCAACTTGTGTTTACATTCAGAATTGCAAATGGGGTATGTTCTGATTTGGCAACAGATGGATTCTTATTGTAGGATAAGTTACTTTGAAGGACAGCAAATTCGGAAGAGCTGTACACATTTGCCACATCCAGTTATATATTGTGCTCCAATCCCATGGGTGTAATCTCACTCTTTTTTACAGCCAGAGCAGCTATGAAGAAAACTATGACCTTGCCAGATTATTGGATGAAAATGGGTACTATTGTTTTCATTGTGTATGAGACTAACCCATGAAAATGTTGCTTTTCCAGAACTGGATACATTTTTAAAAAATTCTTTGTTTTGTTATATGGTGCTTCTGTTACTTTGTAGAGGTATAACTGACAAGACTGCAATGTGAGACATCCATTGAGCACTGTCAGACTGAAATGAAATTTGGTACATGCATTTAGAGCACAGTTTTACGATCCTTGCAGGAATCCTGGCTCATCCACTGTACCTGTTTTAACGGCAGACAGAAACCATGTAAAACACAAGGCGGTAACAATATAATTGAGACCTGAGAATGAAAGTTAATTTGTAGGTTCAGAACACCTTTCTGCTTTTCAAGTGCAAGGCCAACTCAGTAACCTGACTTGACTTAACAGTAACTTAAGAGGAGGGAATCAAACCAGACTATCAAGGTGCAACATACTGGGTGTTGGTATCTGTTATATGATGATGGTATTTTACTTCTGCATCAGCAGTCAATCAGCTTTTACACATGTCATCTACTTCTTCCCTTCCCCATCCCAAAGATGCCAGCAACTGCTAGGTGTGAGAACAGGGATGCAAAGAGCATGGCCAGAGAAGCCAGGTACTCCCAAGCCCTTCAGTCAATCTTCAGAAACTGGCATCCCTACTTTGCCTGCCTGGTCACTCACACGAGGAGGAGGAGGAGGCCAAGGACTCTTTCTCCCCACAGCAACCCAGAAGTGACCAGTCTCGCAGCTTCTGCCTTGCCATAATGCCGCAGAAGCAGCGAAGCGCAGTGGAGTGCTGGAAGCTGTCCTGGCCACCCTGCAGAGCCCTGGGGCGCTATGGCCCTTGACCTGTGAAAACAGCCTCCATCACAGAAGCAGCCGGCATTGCTGCTTTGGCACCACTGAGACAGTTTCTGAAGCAGGACTGCCCACTGGGCCCAGAGGGGGTTGAAATGAGCTTCCTCCTCCCTGCTTTCAAAGCAGCTATGAAAGGAGCAGTGCCAGTTGGGGTCACTGGGAGAGGGAGAAAGCTTAGTCTGGTGACCTGGAAACAGGTTCCTCTCCACTCTGCTCCTGAACCTGCGTTGAGCATGAATGTATGGAGGGAGTGTGCGCGCATGCATACACTTTTGCCACCCTTGGCAACCTAGCAGAGGCTTCCCATGTAGTCTTCAGTACTGAAAACCTCACACTCTGCCAGGACTTGGTCATGGGGGACACTGGGTGGACTGTGTCCTTCCTATGCTTTCAAACACATTGGAACAGCAGTGAGTAGAAAAGCAAAGCAATGTTTCCGCACAGTGCCACAGAACTGGCAAATGCTCTTTCCTAGTTCAGGAATATGGTCTGATTAGGATAGCTTGATTTTGGACTGCAGAGTAAACTACTGCTTACTTTCTGTGCACATTTAATGCACCTGGATGATCATGTGACTGCATGCTGAATGTATTACACCATGAACTTTAATTGCCAGCACTGAGCTGCAGGGAAAAAAAAAAAAAAAACAATAAACCAACCCTGCATAGGTCATTGTGACCAATTTGCACTCATGTTAGCTTGGCCTCCAGTCAAAACGCAACAAGGGATAAACTAGTTTGTTCTTCAATTGAACCAGAGCTTTAGAACTGAGATGACTTTTTTCTTTTCTAAAATTGAATTTCTCTTGTTCAGAACTAGAAGATTACTTGGGACTGATTATTAAAAACAAAATAGAATTGCTCCATCTTGCCATTTTTCAGTTACCAACTTCATATTTTTAAAGATTTCTTTTGTGTGATATCAAAATAGATCTAAGGCTGCTTTGCACCCTTGTGAAAGACCATCCTACTGATGAACAATATATGCCATTCATAAAAAAAGGCCCTTAACATTTTCCTTAAATGCCTTTCTCACAAATTCTTTAATGCTGGAATCGTGAATTAGTTATGGTATTTTCAGGTACCGTATTTGGAACAGATAGGCCCATAAATCTTAGATAGATCTATAACTCTGAAATAGAATCTGTTCTGGGAGGAAGGAGAATCATTCGTCTCCTATTTCTTTTCCTGGATGTATGCTTTCAAAGACAGCCAGCCCTTTTAAATTTGGTAAGAGTAACTCAACGCAGTTGAACTGGAAAAATTCTTAGGTACACTCAATGGGTGAAATGTTTTTGACTTGAAATGGTGAAAGATTCAGGGTCTGTTGTGATGTCAGCATATAAGTCAAGAGCAATTTCTAACAGTGTAATTCTGTTATAGCAAATGACATTGTGTTTACAGAAACTAAGCTTGAACTATATGCACGAGAAGAAGTGTGGCTGTGCAACTTGCTGTGCAAGTCATTTTACAAGTGGTTGTGGAAATGCTTGCACACCAGGTTGTATAAGCATGATTCACAAGTACTTGCAAAAGAGGGCTTTGACTCTGCTAGCATTATTTGACTTTGCAGAATAACACTAGCAAATACTGAACAAGCATATATGCAAACAACTCTCTCTGTTTGTGCGTGTATACTTAGAAGAGATTTGCACACTTCATAGGATTTTATGGATTCTGATAAATCTGTTCAGTCTCGGCTTTGGTGCTTGTCAGGCATCTTGTGTTCTGCTGACTACTGAGTGATTATTTATTTATTTAATTTCTCTACTGCCCCATAGCTCAAGTTCCCTGTGCAGTTTATAACAAGGTATCAAAGAAAACAGTAAATTACAAATAAAATAGCACAAAACCGCAATGTTAAAAAGAGTTTAAACTAAATTTTAAATAGCTTAAAATCCATTAAAATAAAAAGACCCAGCGAAGACCTCGATGACCAAGAAGATCTTTGAAGGCCTCTGCTGAGGGCTGCCTTGACCTGGTGCCAAAAAGATAAAGTAAAATGGGTGCCAGGCAGGCCACAGCAGGAAGGTTGTTCCAAAAATGGGGGCCACCACAGAAAAGATCTTCCCACTAGTTGCCACCCCGCAAGGCTGTTGAAGCTGAACATAGTTCCCAGGTAGAGTGAGCCTGGAAGAGGCATTCCAATAGGTATTGCACTCCCAATCCATGTAGGGCTTTATAGGTATAAACTAGCACCCGATAGAATCTGATTCTTTTAAAGGCAAGCTATGAAAATTTTGTTCTGCTTTGGGCATCTGAACAATCCCTCCTCCCCAGTTAAAAAACAAGCAAACAAACAAACTTGTCCTCGTGTTCTGGGAATCTGGGCAATTTGCAACAAGTTTGTCCAATGCAAAATCCACAGGTTAGAGTCACAAAAATCCAAACTCATTTGAAACTACAGTGAATTTCTCCACCACCCCTAGCAGAAATTAGAATGAGTAGATTGGTAGATAATACAGTAATTTCTAGTCTTTTGGCAAAGGTTTCTGGCTCACAGTTCCTTAGCAATAGCACCACTTAAAATGCTTCCACGTCCAAAAAGCTTACTGAAGTGGGACTGAATTGTTGTTTGAAAGGACTTGAGAGTCTTATTCTGCTACTGACCACAGGTCCCTGGGTGGAGCATATGCTCCCAGGCATCTTCCTCCATAAGACAGATTTCATACCTGGTTCTGCTTGATGGACCACAGGAATCCAGTAAAAAACAAGCAGATCCCTCATGCCTGCCCACCCCTGAACTAGGAGACCTTTATGGCGCTTGTAAATCCTGAAAATGATAACCTGAAAGATGCTGTTAAGTAGCTCTTGAATGATGACTTGCATAACCATCCATTTCCTGACTTTTTTGCCATGCAGGTTTCAGTGCTGAAATATAAATAAACTCTAGAGAGTGAAAGAGGAATGATGGATAGCTGGATGTAAGGGCATTTAATTAAAGGATCATCAAACTCTCTAAAACGTTGAGGGGAAAAATCATTTTCAAGCAACAAGATGGAGACAAAACAGCTTTTTAATTTCTCATCAATTTTCTTCAGATGAAAAAGCCAGAAAGAGCCATCAGATCTGAAGAAAGAATGAGTTTCTGATATTACAGCTTGCCACACCAAAATGAATTTAACACTATTGGGGATCATTACAGTGCTGGATCTCCAGGTCTTGGCAGTCTTGATGATTGACAGTCGTATTGATGACAGGCTTGCTTGGTTCTGGTGTGATTGATAGCCAGCCTTCGGAAGGAATTAAGAACACTGAACTTCAGTTGCAGGGGAAAAAGAATTACTCTCATCCGCTAAGATTGCTTTACTCCTTTTAATCCTAGCTACTCTGTGCATTTTTTTTCATTTACAGGACCTGGATATATTTGCAAAAAGGCCAAAACAGAAGGGAAAAGGGCAATATTTTATTTCCCTCACCAAAGCTTTGAAGTTTCTGATCAAGTCTTTCCCAGAACAAGATTGGAACAAAACAGGAGGCAGAAGAGGTAAGGGGCAAACTTCCCAGAGTTTCATTTCTGCCTGGAGGACTCCCAGCTGTTTCCAATATAAAGGCTCCCCAGAACAGCTGATGGAATAGCAATATTAAAATGCCTCAGAGGATGTGTACGATGGCCCTTCTGCATTGTGAGCAATGGCACCCATGATGCTTGCTGAAGGGATTAGGGGAAAGGCGTCTCCAGGTTGGGCGGAGTGACTCTCAAACTGATTTTATCATGATGAGTTTGGTGGTGGAAGTTAAGCATGGTAGGAAAAGGCCTACCCAAATGGGCCACACTTCATGATTCTGAACGGTTGGTTCCAACACAAAGTCTAATGGGCCACAGGACTGCGTCATCAATTAGTCAGTGAGCAGCACTGAAGACCAACTGAAAAGGAAAAGAGAGGGAGAAAAGCTACTGAAAGCAGAGGTGTGGTGGTAAAAGTTTAGAGCCTATATTACTATTATTTAACAGCTATAGCTTGCCCTAAATGTTGACCTGCTAAATATGTGTGTATACTTTAAAATCGGGATGTTTTGGCTAGATCTGAAGGTTGGTATATCTCTCTTGTAGTAAGTTGATAAAGAGGAGAGCCTTAATGCTCTCCGTAAATCAGTTGGTGGACACAGCCAGTGTTCTGGGGAGTCCGGGGAAAATCCTGAACTCTGGCCTCTGAGGGCCAGGGCCTTACAGGAGCCACATAGTGTATATTACGGTGTGCTAGACTTTTGCACGCAGGGTTTTCTTGGCTGAGACTATCAGCATTCTGGGCAGCAGCAACCAAAGTGAGGATGGCCAATCTTGAAATGAGCTGAGCCTAATACTTGAACTGCCTGATGGATGCACCATCGAATTCTTGAAAACAGTGGAAAAGCTTTGGGAATTTTCTCTGTTTATTTTCAGTTGTCCTTTGAAAGTGCAAAAATGCATCGAAGAACACATTACAGTAAAATATGACAGTTCAATGTGTGTCGTCCATAGTCATAGTCATGGGAAAATCACAGATCTTTTGTATATTTAATTCCATCCCATTCAGCTTTCCATCCCACATGCAAAAGTGTAGTTTTTTGGGTAGTCCTAGTAGAAGATGGTCCTCTTCTTTAGAAGCAGATGTCACAAGAAAGGACTCTGGGTTGATATTCAGCAAAACACATTTAAGGGAGAATGGATACATTTTGGGAAAAGGTGAAATCATTGTAATTACATGCCAACTTATGTAATTTGCAGACATATGCACTGAGCCAAATTTTTGTGCCTTGCACTCATCACCTTGCTCACTTTGATTTATTCCAGAGGTCTGTAGGGCAAACAGATGCCAGAAGGTGTTTAGACTTGCAATCCAGTCCTATGAACTTGGATTGGATCAGGCTGCTACACAGTTAGTTGGCTAGCAGTCTGTGGAAAAAAAAGGAGGCATAACATTTTTCAGGCTAGCAGAAGTAATCTGAACATGCATGCATGACCCCAGAACAATGGCAAATTTATTCTGTTTGAGCTCAACAGACTTTGACCCATTTCTGATGCTAGGACCTAGGTCAGTTTGGAGTCTTTTACTGGCTTCTGCAAAATATTAGTACAAATTTGGAGTCAAGAAATGCATGACTTTTGTGCAATTTGCAAATTTCAGTTTGCACAATTTGAAGTCAACTCATTAGGTTCGAATCATTGTTGCTGCTCTTGTAGTCTTTAACATGAGAAAAATGGAAGAATCCTCTCATTGCATATCAACATATTTTGTCCAGGTCACTTTGGTCACATCTGACAGTTGATTTCAGATGCATGGAAAAATTGGACCTCCACTCTACAGTTTGCACAAATTTGTGGAGCAAAGGTCTGAAATTTGCACAGAATTTTCAGGCTTTTAAAAATAAATTATGTAAATCATGACTGGCTCAAATAATGACAGATTAAGTCAGCACTAATGCAGATTAACACAGGGCTAATGTGGACTGGAATCCATGGGTCAAGGTAAAAAAATCCATCAGATGTTTATTCCTCCCTTTCCCCCACCTACCCCCACCTGGGACCAAGTTCTTCAAGATTTTCAGACCATAATCCAGATGCTGTACCAATCAGGAGAAAATGTTTGGTGCCTAAAATGTCAGAGGCTTGGAATAAAGCCTTTAGCATCACAGAACCCACTTTCTGAAATTTCCTCTAAGTACAAATTGGACAGGTGCTGACCTTTTTTGGTTTTTCAGTGTCTACTGAAAATGTTTTTCCACAAATTCGCAGAAATGTAACTTTGTTTCTGACCCCTGTTAGTTTATTTGTCTTTTTAAAGTTTTTCGTATTATCTTGTGTTATGATTTTACTATGCATTGTTGCATATTTAGTAGGATGCTTTAGTGTAATTTTTAAGCAAACACATTTGCTAGGCCCATTAGACAAAGTGCGAGGGACCATCCTCTCTGACAGCAACCTGTTACCCTAATGCAAGAGTGTACCCGAATTCTACCTGAATAAGTGTCAATTTCTCATCAAAGCATTGTGCAGGGCAAAATGATACACCAAGTTATATTTATTTATTTATTCTTTCAACTTATATTCCTCAGTTAATTAGTCCCAAGGGCTCTCTAAGAGTATTAAAAAGAAAGGAAGTAGTGGATATATCATCCAATTGTACCTTGGGAAGAGAAAACTGCAGTTCCCCAATCTGTCTTTAAACACACACACATCAGTACTTCCACATAAACATCCTCAAAGAGCAGAAGTTTTTTTTTAAAAAAGAAAGAAGGCTTCTGGAAATAAAATCCTCTTGTTTGTCATGACTCCCCCCACCCAAAAAGAGATGCCATGCAGATAAACTGGTCGTTTCTTTGGAGAAAACAGATATGCACAAGGAGAAATGTCAAACTACAAAGCATCAACTGTTTTCACTATACAACTCCAGGATTTTTTTTATTGTTGGCAAAGTCTGCACAAATATTTAAATCATTTGACTTATTAACAAGGATTCTATTTATCCAATTTTTGTTTTTCCTTTTCTATTTTTCCAATCCACCCACTGAATTTCTTCCTTCCTTCCTTCCTTTCTTTCTTTCTTTCTTTCTTTCTTTCTTTCTTTCTTTCTTTCTTGAAAGGTCAATTATAGTTGCAAATGAATATTTCATTTTTATGCTTCAGATTCAGTCTTTCTTGCTAACTGGATATTTTTTTATTTATAACTACAGGCAGCAGTTAATAACTGGAGTCTACTTGCAGTGCTAGTATATGAGAATAATGTAGTACAGGGAACTGTTTGAGAGATGTCTGGATGCAGGCCTGAAGGACTGAAGCTTGCTTTATCCTTAACTTTCTAAGATGAAGGGGTTTGTTTTATGGCAGCTGTGTGTAGAGAGACAGAAATCATGCAAAGAATGTGTGGGAAATGCACCGTAAATTTCTGTTTCTTCTGAGTTATTTTTTCTCCTTCATCCTTTTCTCTCTCATACAAGAGAAGGGAGATGGTCCCTCTTATTTATATTTTTTGAAAATAGAAGTATAAATCATCCCCAAACAGGGCTATGATTAAAAAAGGGGGGGAGTGGGAAACAGTTGCAGAATAGTATTTACGAACATATAAAAATGAGATTCTTGTTTACTATCGTTCTAAGGCAGCAATAACTAATAAGAGAGAAAGTTTGCCCATTTCATGCATTTATTTTCCTTGTTTTACTATCCTGCTGTTAATAATAATAAAAGAGAGATTATATTTCAGCAACTGTCTTATCTGACCTGGCATTTTTGCTTTTCTGAGCTAGGCATGAACATTCGATTTTCTCCTAGTTTCTACTTTTTTAACAAGTATTTTTTAAAAAGTGAACTGATGTACTTAGTTATATAAATAGCTTTCCTGATCTGCTTATTACCTTTATTCTGCTTGCTCAGGAAATCATGAAAAATTGAATTTCACTTAAACCCTGATTTCTGCTCTTTCTATGTATTGTTTATGTGCTTAAAGGAAAGCGACCACCCACAGTCCTGAAGACTGTGCATAGGATGCTCAGCAGGAAAAGGACTGGCCCCCAGTCGTGTTCCATACATAAAGGGGATGTTGCCAATACTACACAGGTTGGTTGTGGAACACCCTATAGAAGCCTACTATAAATAGAAAGTGCATCAAAATCCATGGCTCCAAATTATACATACAGAATCCTTGCATTTCATGGAAGCTGCTATTCAGTTATTTGAGCATTGTTCCCCATGTCAGCAACACCACCATACAGCAGTGGGAGGAATCTGCCAACTCAGAGAAACTGAGTTGGCAAAGGGAAATTTATCCATGTTTGGACTTTAACTTTGTCCAGCTTGCCACCAAAGTTTGCACCCTCAAGATGCTCTATGAACTGAAACTTTATTGAAATAGGAATACAATCCACCAAAGCATGTCTACTACTCACAAACATGATGGTGAATATAAGTCTTGTTACTAAAAAATGGGAAAACATACCAGTAAATTCCAATCTGGTGGATCTCAAGAAGGTATGGGGCCAAAAAACACAACATATGCTACTGTGTTGCTGATTTTCAGCTTAGTAATAAGAGTTGGGCTACTGTGAATATCAAGCATTTGCAGCTCTAAGAGTCTCGAATTTGGTATGAACATCCATGGAATTATTTTTGTGGCTTCTACAAAACCCCCTAAAGACCTGTACGTGAAGAGTGCAGAAGAAGCATGACAGATATTAGGCCTGTCAAGGCCGTGAGAAACAATGTTCCACTGGAAAAGCTGATGAACAGTGGCACATAGCATTTCCAGTGTTATAGGATGTAGTACTTGACTCTTTCTGTACTTGCCCCAGTGGCTCCTGGGACACAGGCCCAGTAGGAAGCTCCTGTGTTCAAAGTGGTAGGACAAAGCTATGTCTGCAGTGTGCCAGTCTCACAGATACAGTTAGGTCAGCAAAGTTAAGCTGTACTTCTTCGGCTCAGTGAGTATATCCTGAATGTAAATAATTTCCCAGGGATTCAAGACCTCAGGCTCTTGGTAATAATAATTCAGGTTTACAGTGGTGTCCAGGAGTCAAGGAATCCAGACTGCCAACATCTCCATGGTTTGGGAAACACTACATAATATACGAGATCCAGAAGAGAACGCTCATGTAATGTTTTGTTCTCAAAGAATTCCTTGGGAATTTTACCCAGCAGGAAACAGTATGGGGCTTTAGCAAATGCAATATAGAAGTGTCACACCTTCAGCTGTTGTTTTTAAAACTGCAGCTGCGGTAATAGCGCAAAAGGAAATAAAGAATGAAACATGTATAGATGAAAAGGATTCTTCACTCATGCTATGGTGTTTTGGCATCATCTAAGTCAGGTACTATAAATATAAATTGTCTTTGATAGGATGAGTACAAGGGAAGTTTTTATCCTTATAAAACTGGAAATCTGTAGGAATGTGTGTACTAATGGGTGCACAACAACAGAGTTAAACTTTCTAAAAGCATTACTTGGTGGAAAGCAATTACTCCTTCTGTCTGCAGGAGTGAAATTTACCACCACAGGAAACTATAAAAAGTCAAAATAACAACTTTACGCTGAATGTAAATGATGCCACACCTAATGATATGTTGCTTTCTAGCATATTGCTCAGAAAAGGCTGCAAATTTTAAAAACTAATATAAAGTGGAATTGTCATTTTCTACAGGGTTTCAGTTGTAGCTTTCCACCCTGCAAGTCAACAACAACCAAAAAACAAAACAAAATAACCCCCCTGCACTTGGAGATTCTTTCATTTTCCTTAGAGCTCTTTTAGTGTCTTTATTACTTCAAGGAAAAAAAAAACACTTAAACCAAGCAAATTCTTTTGAAATGTTCCACCGTAACACCCAACATTCTTTTGCAATCTAAAGATTGAGGAACGGAGCATTATGAGAGACAGGACACAGTCTTCAAAGCAATGTGCCCATTAAAAGCAACACCCCAGTGTGGTGTTCTCTCTCCCTTTGCTGAAATATTTAGCTTCACTTTTGGTCTTGCCACGATCTCTTCCTTGTGTGATTTTCCTGTGCTTGCATCATATCTTTGGCTACCATTTACAGGTCAGAGAAAAATGGGAAGAAATTACGATAATTCATGCTAAATATTACTGGGGAGGAAGATATGAGAAAGCAGTGTGTGGATGCCATTTTTGGTGGCAAGATCATGTTGCATACCACATGAAATTCAGCAGGAAATATACCGATAACACAGAAACATGTAGATCAGGGATGGGCAAACTGTTTGGATCAGTAGGCACATGTAACTGATAGAGCAGGTACATGTTATATTTTGGGAGTCCCGTGGTCACATATTCTTGCCTCTTTCCTGAGCTTTCATTTTTATTGCCACCCATATGCTGGATGCTCACTTTGCCCTCCCCTACCCTGCCCCACCATTGTCTGGGCGTTCATTTTTCTTGGAACCATATCCAGTCCTTGCAGCTTCTGACCTGCCATTCCAGGCACCTTGCCCAGGATTCCTCCCATCAGCTGCCTACTTCTGCAATCATATTAGCAGTGTTGAAATTTGAATGATGAAGTCAGCAAACTGGGAGACTTCCTTTCCAGACCTGCCAGCTCCTTGCTTCCTAGTTAAGGCTTCATCTCTGCTGAGATGGTTGTGGGACATTGGCAAGGACTGGGGAAAGTGTGAGGAAGTTGGGGACCTCAGTGGTCATCGTCAGGGGCTTTCGTAGGTGTCAGATGCTGTGTTGCCAAATTCTGTAATATATTAACCTTGCTAGGAGTTCATGTGCCAATGCAACTTTAGTTGACACCAGAATAATCCTATGGCCCCTAGAGCATCTAGACCTCCATAGGATTTTCTAGGATTCCCAGCTCCAAGGTCAGAACATCACTGTGACCTTTGATCTCGGGATCCAGACTTTAAACCACATACCCCACCCTCCTCAGCTGGTGTGGAAAGAACAGCACTGTATACTTTTTGGAGGTTGCAAAATTGACATAGGGGAAGGCATGGGGAGCTTTCTAAGGAGGACATAGGGGGAAAGACCACTGCCAAGATACAATGAAACCTGGTGGCACCTCAGCCTCTTCCATCCTGCTTCAAAGTGCTGCAAATTTCCACATGTTTTGTAGAGCAGGAAGCATGAGCAGGCACCTTTGCTTCCATGCTGGTCACACTTTGCATCAGATGCCCATAATCTTCCATGTTTTGGTTACAGGCATCTCCATAGGATTGTGCCCTAACAGTTGATTTATGTGGCTATAAAGCGTGAATAACTTAGTCTGGATCCAACCTACTGCTTCCATCCAAATAATATTTGCATGTAGCATCTTGCCCATTTATTTATTTATTACATTCTGTACTGCCCAATAGCCAAAGATCTTTGGGCAGTTCACAGCACTTGAAACCACAACCAGTATACAAGTTAAAACTACAGCAAGAAATAAAAGTAAAACCAAAATTAAAACTCAGCCGTGCAAAGATTTAAAATATTGTAAGAGGTTTAAATCAGCAGTCAAGAAAGACTAAAGTGTATGGGAAAATGAAGTGGTGCCAGAAAGAGCGCCTTGCAGGTGCCAGATGACTCTCTCTGGGAAGCTTATTCCACAATTGGGATGGTATATTACTTCGAGATGACACTTGGTTTAGATGATGGAGCAGAACTTTCCTCTCTGACACTCCTAGAAGATTTCATGTTGCTTTTATGTATTTCGCCATGAGGAAGCAATATGTGGCTTTGCTAGTGCTGTGATAAAATCTGTCTGCTGATCTTTCCCTTTTGCTTTCCATTTTCCTCTTTCTTTCTCTTTCTTTCCCTTTCCCTTTCCCTTTCCTGCTTTCCCTTTCCCCTTCCCTTTCATGGGAGGTGTTCTCCCATGATGGATTTTGACGATCTGGGGAAGCTGCGGCCCAGGTGTGGGCAGAAGATTGAATGGGCTGTACCATCAGATTCCGGAGCTGGAATCGATTTCTGACTCCCAATCTTCAAATAATAGCAAAAAACAAAAAGTCCTTTTGCCTTGTCATTAAGTTGCTAGAAAAAACTGGCTGCAGATAATTCAGGAACAATGTAACAAGGCCAAAATAATAGGTCAATGTAAGAAGAAATTACAATATGTAAGGTTTGTGACTACCAACATGGCTATCCTGGACAGTATCTTCCCGTTTATGTAACTTCTAGAATGACAGCATACCAAAGGTGTCATAAAATATCTGAATGACCCAGAGTGCCTATTAATAAATTAATAAATTCCATTATCAACAAGGTCAGTTAGTTCTACTTGCTCCCCAAATTACTCTCACTGCTGGGTTCTTAAAGGAAAAAAAATCTACATTCTACTCACATTCCATGTTGTTATTTTAACAGTCATCTCTGGTTACGAATGGCATGCATGTTATAAATATAGGCAAATTAGTGCAGGGAAGGTGACTCAGAAAATCTACCTGGGGAGTGATGGAGAATACCATATAATTACTCCTATGGATGATGGAAGGAGACTGTATTAGTAATATTTCTGTCACATTAATGAGCAAAAGTGATAGGCAAAGAAACTATATTAAGAAGCAAGTGGCTTCTTGCAAAAAAGAGTAACAGACTAACAAACTCAGAAGGGAAAGTAGCAGAAGGAACTTGCAATCAGTGTGAGCTTTGGGTGTTCTGAGACCTCTGTAGGATTCATTCTGTGCACCGGTGCAATTGAATTGTAACAAACAAACAAACAAAGAAACAAACAAACAGGATGGGAACTAAGTGACCCCTGTTGAAGTGTGCCTGTGTGTGCGCATGACCATCTGGATAGATATACTAGGCCTTTTCACACATGACGTTGAATGCGTGGGTGAGCAAGCTCACACACACCTTGCCTGTTGCTGACCTTATGTTGGGGTACCAGTGGGAAAATAGCTTATGTGCTTCCAGCGATATGGATATAAGGCATTCCTCCCACTACAGGGAATCCTGGGTTGGGAGCAAAGTTAGCACATGTGCCCCCACTTCCAAAGATGCCACACAGGGTGCAAAAAGGGCTTGCAAGACTGGAGGTTTGTGTTTTATAGGAAAAGAGATTGTGGTATTCCCATCTCTCCTCTTTTGAAAGCAAATTCAAGACTTAATTATTTTGAAAACAGATAGATCATTCTCTCTGGGCTTCCTGCTTCATGTTGCTGCATTTTGATCTTGCTTTTGAGACAATCGTTGTATCCCAAAGTAGTTCAGATCAGCTAAAAAAAGAGGGGCAGGCCCTGCAATCAGCTTTGCAAGCTAAAATGAATGGAGGGAGAGGCTAGCGGGGCTGGTCAGAGGTTTGAGCCTAGAACAAGGGAAGGCAGTGGCTGACCTTCCCTTGCAGACTCTCTCTCTCAAATGGCCACAGGTGGCTCCAGTGTGGCAGGCAGTTTCTGCAGGGCCCATGGGCCGGCTGCCTTCAGTGGCCCCCCTCCCTCAGTGAGCTTGCCTTCTCGCCACTGTGCTCGCCTCCTGCTCCTGCCCTCCTCCTCTTTCTCTTGGTAGCTGGACAGGCAGAGAGCCAGTGAAGAAATGGTCCCCTCTCACATTGTCTGGCTCACAGGCAGGTGAGCAAGCAGGTTGCCATAATGAAGAAAAGGTATGTGACCAGGGGACCCTTGTCAGGGTGCCCCTGATTGCTGTGGGCCCCTAGCAAGTGCCCAATCCTTGATTTTGGCCCTGCATATTTAAATGATCCATTGACTCATCTGCTTTATTTAATTTAAATCTGGCAGTCCTGAAATTAGTTTGCTTACCTGTGGTGTATTATGCTATACATAGTATTGTTTGTGAAACAGTAGCATTCATTGTCTGCCTGTAGCTGAATTTTTCAGATAATATGTTCTACATATTTTCAGATAATATGTTAATTTCTCCAGGAATTTAAAAGAAAAGAAGGAAAACCCCAACAGGAAACCCACTGGAAAATATTTGGAATTAGTTGTAACAATCATGATTCTTTCATTTGTTAGGCTGATGGATGAACCCAAAGCAAGCGTCCCTTTTGTTCAGTAGTCCAGTTGTTCTCTGAGGCAGGGGGACGAAGTGAGCTTCTTCTCTGGGGGACAGATGGGCCAAACTGCTTTTCCTCTTGGACTGATGTTTCTGGGAGCAGCTGCATAGCCTTCTGATGGCCCTCAGCTTCTTGGTGGGTAGGTGGATGGAGCCGGTGTGTCCTTCCCTTCGGCTCTCCAAGTTCAGGGCAATTTTTAGAGTGTTGAATTAGGAGCATTGATCCTGCTTCCTGATATATCAGTGCAGTGCATGCTCAGCTTAGGTGGGAAGCTCTAGGGTCAAACAGGCAATGGAAGATGTGCAGTAGGCAAAGCAGAATTTGGTGCGCTTCTGCAAGAGCCATCATACAACGAATTCTCTTCTCCTTTCCCCTGCAGCTCCTTGTAGCTGCTCCCAAATGCCTCCCGAGGATTTGAGGATCAGCAGGAAATGGCATTCAGTGGGCTGCACTGGCAGTGCCGGCTCCAGTCCTCTTTAGGCAAGGAACTGTCTGCGACACAACCTTGCCACGAGCTTCTATTGTTCCTCAACCTAGAATCGCTTGCTTGCAGGGAGCCAGTGTGGGGCTGCATTACTTCCCCTCTCCACCTCTGCTGTCTGGGCCAGAGCAAGAGGCTGGTGGCCAGGAGGGGAGCCACTCCAGGGACACTTTGCAAAGAGCCTCTGCTGGGCTCAGGGCCCTTGGCAGGTGCCCAAGTCTGCCTACCCTTGATGCTGGTCCTGGGCAGTGGATGTGGGGGAGAGCAGAGAAAGTGGGGCGGGGGGGGGGGGTTGCAACTTGCAGGAGTGAACTGGTGGACTAGTTAGTTTTATTCTGTTGCCAAGCCTATATTTCAATGCCCCTGGTATGTTTTTGAAAAAGAGAAAAATTCACCACATTTCATTTTCTTAAATGGCAGTCACTATTATCAATGCACCGTGCAAATCTACCCTTATTTCTAAGTGGAACCAGTTTTAGCTAGCTAAATTATTGCAGGACCAGTTTCAGAGTGGCCAGAAACTTGATGGACACTAGACAAATGTGCAGAAGGTAGCTGAGTACTACCTACTGGACATTTTAATGATTTGTTGACATTTTGACAAAAATAAAAGACAAAACATAAAACTTAAAGTCACGCATTTTCCTGTATTTACCCACATATTTTTCGGCCAGTCCTGGGACTGATTCGAACAGCAATTGATCAGAACTTTCACAATGTCAAGGACACTGCATGTCTCCCCAAGTGCCTGGCTATGATTAGGGAAAGAAATACGATGGTCATAATCTGTATTATATAGTCCTATTCATTTCTTTCATTACAAGCTTACTAGCAGGATGTACCAGATTTAGTTCACTTGCTGCTCAATCCAGTGACCTTCTGCAAATAAGCATTTAGGAGAGGTTGTAACCACGTCGTCTGCATCAGTGCAGCACCATAAAGTGTGGCATGGTGCTAATGAAAGTGCTTCACACGGAGGAATGTCATCCTGGTGTGATGTGGCGTGAGTCAGCAGCACTCCCACACCGGGCACAATCAGACTTGTGCGGGCAGCAAAGCGCAGTGCTTGGAAAGCAGGCAGGTGGGCAGAAACACACTGAAGGGTGTTATTTGGCACATATGGGCATTTCAGTTGTGCTTGCAAAATGCACAGGCATGCCCCCATTTGATGCTCCAAACATCAGCGCAAGTACAAGCACATGTCCTTTGAAAGTATTTGTAAACTGGCACACACACCCTCGCATTTGGCTCATTCCTGATTCGCAGGTGGATCTGCATGGATTTCTAGACTGACTCATTCCCATATGAGCCTCCTCCACCAATGGAGGAGGCTTGTGTGACTTAGGAAATTTGGGGAAATGTGCACAAATTTCCCACTTGCTGAATGTCCACAACTTTCCCATTTGTGCAGACTGAGCAGTGATATCAAATGGGAATATGCATTATGCATGGGTGCTGAAAGAACCCCCAGGGACCCCTTGTGATCTGAAGTATCCTTTGTTTGCTCATCCTTAGGTGTTAAATGAGGGATGTGTGTGATTGCTCAGAGTAAATCATATACTTTGCTTGCAGGAGGTCGCAGGATCAATCCCTGCTATCTTAAATTGCTTTAAAAGGGTAGGGTTGTTTAGCAAGACACTTTTCTGCCTAAGAAGCGCTGCCAGTCAGAGCAGGTGTCACTGGGGCATATTAATAGATGGTCTGAGTTCATATAGGGAAGCTTGATAGGTGGTGCTCATGCAGAATAAAGTATGAATGTATGAAGAGCATGTCTCTCCCACCCCTTTCCCTTTCAGAAGATCTAAGCAGTAGGCTTTTAAAGTACAGTCATTTATTTGAGCAAGGTGGGGAGGAGATTTTCTGGTTTTGGTGATTCAGGGAGTTTCATAAAAAGGTTGTTCTCAAGTAGCATCAATCAAAATCACATTTTTCTCCAGGTTGTGGGAGCAGTTCTGCCCATTTGAAGAACTGATTATAAACTGAAGACTGCCTCCTCCTTTCCCTTTCCAGAAGGGTTGACTCCACCCTCAGGGAGGTTGTGCTGTTTGTGGGCCAGATACAGAAACACCAAATGTTATTTAGTTGGCCTACCTGTTTGGCTTGATGCAAGCTAGCTCATTGGATTGATGAATTTACATCCCTCCTCCTCCTCCTCCTCTTCAGACCCTCCCTGCCCGACAGTGTCTCTCCCTGAAGTCAAAGTGGGTTGGTTCTCAGCAGCTGCCTAACAAATCTTGCTCATTACCTTGACATTTATGCATCGATTCAATTTATATCCCACAATTTCCTTTTTAAAAGAACTCCAAGTGGCTTACATCATTCCCTTCCTCCTGCACTCAGTATTATCTCCAGAACATCACTCTTGTGAGCTGGGCTGAACTGAGAGTCTGGGACTGGCCCAAAGCCACTCAGTTGGCTTCATGGCTGAGTGAGGACTAGAATCATAGTATAGTGGAGTTGGAAGGGGCCATGAAGGCCATCGTGTCCAACCTCCTGCTGGTGCAGGACACCACGTTACACCACCTCACATAGATGACTGTCCAGTTTCTTTTTGAATGTCTCTAGTGTGAGAGAGCCCACCACCTCTCTAGGCAGCTGGTTCCACTGTCAGACAGTGAGGAAACTTTCTTGATGTCCAGCCTAAATCTGGATTGTGGCAACTTGAACTGATTATTCCGTGTGTTATATTCTGGTATCAGTGTGGATTGTCTTCTTTGTAACAGCCTTTGAGGTACTTATAGAGGGATATCATGTCTCCCTTCATACCCAGTTCTCCCTTCATACCCAGTTCTCTCAGTCTCATCATTGATTATGGCCTTAAAAGAAAAATAGACAAATTTACGGGGCATAACATAGATATGTCCATGGATCGCTTTCATGGTCCCAGCAGTGACTGCCCTTTCACTAATGTTGAAAGAGGATTGTCACTGGATCCTCGGCTTCTTCATTTTTATTTTTCAGAGCCTCAAAAAATCACAACTGTGGTTCTATTTTTAAATTATTGTTTTAGCTTCTAAAAGTTGAGCATTTAAAAAACGTTACTTGAGATGGTCCTCACAGGTATGCAAGTGTACAGTTATGACCCTCTGATACAAGGCCTCCACTTTTCAACCCTTTCCTGACTGCATTTACTCCAGAAAGGCTATTTATTAATAGCCTCAACTCCATTTCCAGGGCAGTTACTGTAGGTTTGCACTGAGAACTGTTAGTTCAACTATTTAACTTGGGAGGACTAGGTTGCTAAGTGGGTGATACTGTCACCATCTACCTTGTTTTGCTGCACCTATTTTCCCCATTTCCCCTGCATTTAGTGCTATTCCCAACTGGTAAATAAAATGAAAAATAAAATACACAATTGTGCTTTTCTGAAGCTCAAAAAAAAAAAAAAGTGGTGAATGCAAGAGGATGGTTATTAGAGCAGGGAAGAGGAGATGAGAAGGTTTATGCTACAAAGGACTGTGTGATATGTACATTTGCCCTTTTTGCAGTGGGGTTTCTGCGTGTCCTTTCTTGCAGAGGACAATCTTCATTTTGAAAGGCTTCCAAGAGGATAGTCTTCTGACAGAAGGCCTGTCTTCTCCAAGTCTGGTTGAAAGGTTAGGGACTATAAGAATTGCTGTCCATCAACAGTAGCACCTAGAAAGACTGAGCAAGCACACAGGTGACATGGTCAATATTCCACATTTTGCTGAGACACAGCATATTTCTATTTATTTTATAATAATTATTTCTAAATTTTCATATACACATATGCCTTAATGTTATACCAGATGGTATCCTCCTTGATCTTCTCCTTCACCTTCTCCTCCTGGTAGAAGCTGCTATTTTTATTATTTTTATGCTTTTTATTTTTATGTTTTTCTTGCAATTCATAAGTGACTGCCCTATCTACCAACTGGTGTTTACAAGAATCCATGTAGCAATGTACAATTTAAGAGGTGTACCCTTGGATTTTTTCCAAAGTCTTGAAGAATGTTAGGGCACAGGTTTTCAAAGAGCATATCCCCACTATCCTCTGATGCTTTACCCAGGATTCTGGGGCCCACAGTTCATTGCAGCCATTTGGGCTGAAAAATATCCTGGGCTCCCCAAGATAATATAATATAAATAGATTCTTCCTGTCACCACTGAAGGTCAAGGCCAGGCATTTAATCTTGCTGATAATGACAAATACAAGTGGTCTCTTGTGTATTCAGAGGGCAGCCTATAAATGTGCAACATGAGAAGGCCTTTCCGTATGCAAGTAGTAATAATTCATTCCTGGCTCCAGCGCTGTGCAAGGAGCAAGGGTAAAAGTTTTTTGCAGCCTGGAAAATGGAAAAGCCTGACAATCAAAGGCATCTCATCACTTGCATGTTTAGTTTCAGGGGAAATTAGTATTAATAATACATTTTTGATAATGGGTGTTGCTGTTGGAGGAAATAAGCAAAGAAAAATCTTGATAGATGCAGGTCGTGGGGTGGGGATCATTTGAGAGCTTGCAAGCATTTGTAATAGCAGAAGAGCGGTCCAGTGCTTTCTCTGAGAAAGACTTTGATAAGGAAATCATAAGAATGAACACACAGGGCCAGTTTCTTAAGGGCATCTTACACAACCAGCATTTCCCATTTAAAGACAGAAAGAGGTGTTTAGAAATAGAATTTTCATGGCTGCACTGTGCCTGGCTGGCAACAGGTAGGAGAGCATTGCAGACTTGCAAAGCCAGGGACCAAAATGGCCCTCCATGGGCCCCAGAAGCTTTTTTGGCTTTTGTGCAGGATGCTCATTCTGAAAGCTTGGAATGCCTCTCCTGAGGCTGCCATGCGGGCAGTAGGAGTTCTAATTTAAAACATGTCTGTACATTCAGTGCAATCCTTTCACCTTCCCTAACTCTTCTTTCAGCCACACCATCCACAAGACTGTGGACCCTCCTGTGGCACACAGTCGCCCTCCCTGCTGCAGACGGGGGACATGCATGCGGCACGGCTCCTGGGCAGGTGCACAGGCAAACATCTTCTGGATGCTCTGATTTTTGTCACAAGTGGAGCCACCATTGGAGCAGCTGCAACTGTAACAGAAGAAAACTGGTTGCGCGGTGCTTGCCAGGAAGGAAGCCCTGTGTGACCGCTAGCAGCACCCTCTCCTGCACCATCAGCAGCTGCCTTTTGGACTGCTGAGCTTATGCAGGAGAAGGTCACCAGTTGTGCAGTGGAGAATCTATGAGCCTTTCCAGACTTCCTCTCAGCTCAGGAAACTTTGGAAGACCAGGTTGAACACAAGAGGAAGCTTGTGAATTCTTGGAGGGACAGATTCAGATGTGGTTCATCTGAACCCTAAAAGGTACATATATGCTCTTGACTTTAGGATGGGCCTGAGTGATTTGTGGCCCATTTCAAATGTTGGACTGCAACTCTCCAATCACCCCAGGTAGCCAATGGTGAGGGATGATGGGAGGTGTAGCCCAACTGTATCTCGCTCCTCCTTTGGAATATACATGGTGGGATGGATCCAACTGTGCTGGTGGAAATAGGCTTCCTATACCCTTACTTCCCATGGCAGACCCTCCAAAACCCCCTGAACATGCTATGCAAACTTTTATGAGCTTGATGGGCTCTGGTGTGAAAGGAAGGGGGAGGGATCACCAAAAATCAATCCATGGGACCTTCTTGAGTGAAGTCCAGCCTTTTGCACAAATCCTTCCCCAGTGGGATACTGGATCCAAGCAAATAAGAGTTATGTCCATGACACTCTCTTCAGCACCAAATGCTCAACATAAAACCATTATAAGGAATGAAGGACGCTATATGTGGCCCATGAAACCTCCTGGTAGCAATTTACACTGGTCAAAAGTGTTGGAATGTTTAATTTTACATGATTCTCTATAGCAATTATATGCTACGATGGCAACTTCATTCTGATTTTAGCAGAGTGCATTCCACTCGGTTGATCACTCCATATCATTGGTTCATACCCTCATCCCAATATTTGGGTTACCTTTTAACACAGTTGTTGTTGCTTCAACTAGGAACGTATCTCATCACTTGATGTAAAATTAAACTAACAAACGGAGCAGACCTCTCTCAGTCGGAGGCAGTACAATATCTCAGCACTCCCTTGGGTTTGAGGTTGCTTTGTTGCTTTCACAAATCAATGAAATGTTAACTACCTTTGCCACCACTGGTGAATAAAGTGAGGAAATTGGAGACTAGGTCCTGGGGGAAAGGAGTTCTGTAAATCCTTCTCCCGTGTGTCTATGCCATCTGTCAATCCTGGGTGAAAAGAAAATTCAGCCTCAGCATCTGTACAATCCAGACTTGTTCTGCACAGATAATCTGACTGACCTTTTGTTGTGTTTTTTGTGATCTGTTATTGCTCAGTGACCTTTGTGGCAAATTGATGCACTTGGGACTCAGATTTCATGCCCACTGCCATCAGTGGGAAGCTTTCGATTAACTTCCATGGCTTTTCAGATCAGATGGCACAAGATGGGTGGGCAAGAGAGAGTCAAATTAATTAATGGAACATTTATGAAGAGAACACTGGGGGCTAGAAACAGTGACTGTATTACTCAAAGTTCTTTAAACAGCAATTCTATCAGACGGACACATGGAGAAAAAACATGTTCTGAAAGAGTTGGAAATATAATACAGGAAGTTTCAAAATTGGTTGTATTAAAATAAGTGATTACGTGCTCTTCACCAAAGGGAGACAGAATAAATATACAAAATCTATGCCTATATAAGACTACAGTCCAGTTGGGATGCTCATGGTCCTCTGAACACATAAGATTCAGGGCAGGGCCAGGACAGAGGTAAAAGTTGCTTTTGTGCTCCTCTGATTCTTCAAAGCAATTAGAGAGCTGTGTTTGGCTGTCTAACTGTGGCACTTCAGAGTGGAAAGAAAGGAAGCACTGCCAGGATACCTCATATTGTGGTGAGTCTGCTCTCCTCCCATTTTCCCAGAATGCCTACTAAACTCCTTCAGGGAGGTCATGTTCATGACCTCAGGGAAACAGCTGGTGTGGTTGTTTCCATGTTGGTTGCAAGAGAGAGCGTTTTGAGCTCCAGGTTCCAGTGATGTCTTACATAGAGCATTTCTGAGGTCAGACCCAGAACTTGGAATAATTCTGTGACAATCTAACTGCTAGTTAACCACCATAGAATTGTGTTGTAAATTACAAAGTAATCATAGAATAGTAGAGTTGAAAGGGGCCATGAAGGCCATTGAGTCCAACCCCCTGCTGGTGCAGGACACCACATTACACCATCCCACTCAGATGGCTGTCCAGTTTCTTTTTGGATGCCTCTAGTATGGGAGAGCCCACCACCTCTCTAGGCAGCTGGTTCTACTGTAGTATTGCTCTGACAGTGAGGAAGTTTTTCCTGAAGTCCAGCCTGAATCTGGGTTGTTGCAACTTTAATTGATTATTTCGTGTCCTAAACTCTGGCATCAGCAAGAAGAGATCTTGACCTTCCTCTTTGTGACAGCCTTTGAGGTACTTGTAGAGTGATACCATGTCCCCCTGAGTCTTCTCTTCTCAAGGCTGAACATGCCCAGTTCTCTTAGTCTCTCCTCATAGGGCAGTGTTTCCAAACCCTGGATCATTTTTGTTGCCCTCCACTGGACCCTTTCTAATTTACCTGCATCTTTCTTAAATCTTGGTGCCCAGAATTGGACACAGAATTCCAGGTGAAGTCTGACTAGTGAGGAGTATAGAGGAACTACTGCTTCTCATGATTTGGAAGGAATACTTCCGTTAATGCATCCCAAAATAGCATTTGTGCTTTTGGAGGCTACATATAAAGAAATAATAAATGAATAATTCTTGCATCTCATCCAGTAGGTCTAGAATTCGACAGACCTTTGGAGAGGAGGATTATGGTGATATGTTGCCACGATGCATGGAGTCAGCCATGTGCACTGACTGCTCCTGAGTGGCACATTGCTATGCTCATTATTATGCCCGTTTCAGACCTCCCAGCTTTTAAATAAGATGTTTAGAAAATAAAAATCTAAAATTTGCAAGTTCTTCATTAGGGTTAACTAAAATGCCATAAGCTATCAAGCTCTTTGTGACATTTTGGTTGGCCAATTTTGTTTTCTCTGTTACTTATATTTACAATCTTAGGGTCAGTTCATCTTTATTCTTTGAATTTCTTTAGCCTAAAGTTCCATTAAACCCAAATGGTGGGCATTTTTGAAAGGGTACCTGGACATTTATAAGCATGTTTTGTGCATGTTTCTCCTAATACATATATTTTTGTATGGATATTTGCTTAATACACCTTTTTGCAAGCAATTTTCTTAATATTATTTCCTTATATATATCTTTTGTACACATATACGTTATTGTAAACACCACTGAAGGTTTTAAAGGATATTTGTGGTTCAATGAGCGTAGTCCAGGGGTGCTGAAGCTATTTCAGGTCAAGGGCCAAATTCAATTTTGAAGACAATAGCTTCATATAGCCTGAAGTGCCTGATCCTGCCTAAACTTGGAAGCTAAGCAGGGTTGGACTGGGCTGAAATCTGGATGGGTGACTTGAATCCTCAAGGAGCAGGTGGTTGGACTTGTTGGCCTGCTAGACCCCCTCCAGCTGTATGGGTCTATGATGCTCTCAAGGCTCATGTTTCGAAGATAGGTGGGGTCAAAGGCAAAAGGGGTGGGATCTTACTAGAATGTTGCCCTGCACTTCTTCATGGTTGGCTTTCTCGAAGGTGTCACCCACCCTGTGGAAAAAACTTTGCAGAAAATGTGGCATCTTTTCAATGCGTCCTGAAATAATTCCTGCACCTCTTCAATCAGGCTTTTCTTGACCCATAAGCAAGTTAACTCCATTGTTCCCTTTAACTGCTCCTCTGCTGCTCTGAATTATCCTTATTATTGTTATGCTGATTAATGTAATTGCATCATTTTCCAAATTTTATTTTAAATGTGTCCTTAATATTAATGTGGGACCCATGTAGGAGTTTTCATACTATTATGCAGATTTGGTTAATAGGGTTTGGGTTCAATACCTCCGACATAGTGGTTCAAAAGTACAATAGCCAGGGTGGTGTAGTGGTTAAGGGCATGGGACTGGGACTCAGAGGATCTGGGTTCTAGTCCCCGCTCAGCCATGGAGCCACCTGGGTGACTTTGGGCCAGTCACAGACTCTCAGCCCCACCTACCTCACAGGGTTGTTGTTGTGGGGATAAGATGCAGGAGGAGATGTAAGCTGCCTTGAGCCCTTTGTAGGAAAAAGTCAGGAAATAAATTGAAAAATACATACATACATACAAATATTGGTTCAGTTGGCATTGAAATGTTACCTCCCTATCTTTCAACAAAACAAATTACTTGTCAAATTGTTAGCACTGCATTTTTTCCCTCATAGGCAGGTAGTGGCTTTGTTTTTACTGGATAAAAATGGGGAGAGAAACATGACTCTCTTTCTTCCCAATATGGCTGAGGCAAGGAAAGAGAGGTCTCAGCCACAGCTCTATAAAGCATCAGTAAACTGGCTCCAAGAGTTGCAAGAGTTCCACCTAGATCAGGAATCACCTCAGCCCGGAGTGGTGAACCTATGGCACTCGTGACACTGTGGGCATGCAGAGCCAAGCTGCCCCAGCAGCCGAGCATTGGATAACAGCACACAGAGGGGCCATGCGCATGCTCGGAAAGGAGTAGCGGCGCGAGGCGATGACATCACGAACTGCGACTCGGCTGCAATTCGTCCAACCTTTGGCATGGCCGCTTAGTGCACTGCCAAGGTTCCATACGTATATTTGCTTGGAATAGCTGTGAGGTGTTGTTTGTAAGTTAAAACCTCAGTTTTCAGGTTTTATTGTGTTTAGAATGGGCAGAAATGATGAGCTGTGCAAAAAAAAGCTGCTCAAGGAAGGCTTTTTCAAAATCGCCCTCTTTTCAATGCTATTTTAGCCCTACATTAGGGTTAGGGCAGTGCACCAGGGTAGGGTTAGGGTTACAAAAACGAGCTGTCCTGGCATGATTTTGATGGTTGGAATGTGTTTAGAATGGGCAGAAAAGATGAGCTGTGCTGAAAAAGCGACTCAATGGAGGCTTTTTCAAAATTGCTTTACTTTCAATGGTATTTGACCCCTAAAGTAGGGATAGGTGAGTGCACCAGGGCAGGGTTAGGGTTACAAAAACGGGGTGTCCTGGCATGATTTTGATGGTTGGAATGTGTTTAGAATGGGCAGAAATGTTCTGCAGTGTAGAAAAAGCTACTCAAAGAAGTGGGTTTTGGGTTGCAGTTTGGGCACTCGGTCTCTAAAATGTTCGCCATCACTGCCCTAACCTATCCATGAAATTGTGCTGCTGCTCCCTACTGGTGAGCCCCCAGGGCTATGTTCTGAGTCTTTCTAGGTCAGTCAAATGTTTTTAGGCTTCAAGGTGACTCTACACAACCAGGCTTGTCCTTGGTTCCCTTTCACTTGAAATAACTGGCTATAATGAATTCCAGGTCGAGCTGGAAATGTTACACGTAGAGCAGCCATTTGGCTTCCTTCTTGATGATTTTTGGCTTTTCACTCTTGGATATCATTCTGTGGTTAGTGCAAGATACCCACTCACCATGTGCTCTACAAAATGAGCTAGTCAGCAAAGCATGAATTTGAACCACTGAACCACAAGGAGAGAAAAGGTGCAGCTTATAAGATGCTTGCAGACCAATGGTTTACATTACTTACATCATTAAGATAAGGTGCATTATTTGAGGATAGATAACAGCATCATGATGGACAATGGATCAGTGTATCAGGGTTTTCAAGGAAAACTTCTATTCAAGGAAAGTTCAGTGGTTGATTTGGTGAAATGAGAATTGCATTGGGTAAATTTCTTTTTCAGAATTTTGCATCCAGCAAGTTTTCCTTGGTTGGATTGAAAAGATGGAGACTGGATGGAGACTGGATGTTTCCTGTGGACAGCAAGTCCTTCTTTTCACTAGTGTCTACCCTCCCACTTTTCTTGCAAATGTTCACAGTTGCTCTTATATTCCTGTGGTAAGCCCTGTATATACTTACTTACATATCTGTGCTCAAGCTTCACTGAGTCCATTTACTTCAAGGTAAGTGCATACAGGATTGAAGCCTCTGGAATTGACTGACAGATTTACTTTAAGGTGAGGAATAAGAGCTCTCTTCTGCACCATGCCTCCTTTTCCCTTTCCTTGTCAAGTACCCTTTGCTATTCTCAAGTGTCAACTGCTGTGATCACAGTCATAAATTGCTGTGTCATTTGTGCCATCTCAGTAACACAGAGAACAGGCCTTCTTGCTTATGAACTACCAGTGCAAAGAAAATTCAGTGAGCATGAGAGACATACTTTGGACAGACTGAAATCGAGTTGGGGTGATCTGGGAGTTCACCCCCTGTAAAATGGACTGATCCCTATTTTGGAAATTTGTGAAGGCTGCAGAATCAAAAAAACATGACAATGGAACACACTGTCATGTAGCCAAATACGGTTGTTCATGCAGCAGAATCAAAACACCTATTCAGAATATGGATGAGAGCATCATGTAACTAAATGTGATTTGCAGCACAATGATGACTAATTGGTTATCATGTAAGGCATGTGACCTTGGAGCAGCTGGGATTGCCTCAATAAAAGGGGACCTGTTTAAACAAATGCATCAAAACTGCATATTGGGGAAATTAGCCGTTGTGAACAACTGGAAAACTACACAAAATGGCAAATAAATGTCATGAACTGGAATGGGATGTTAGAAGCATGTTCCCCTATTGTTAAAATAGCTACACTGACTTGCAATGGGCAATTCCAGGTGCTTTCCTGGGATCAGGAGCCCTGGGCAGCACAGGGAGAGAGAAATCTGTCTGTTTTCTTTACTCTAACGTTCTTATGTTTTCAATCTTAAATTGAGTTCTTCCTGAACTTTGAAAATTTCCCTCACCTTAAACAGAGTTTGTTCTGAACACTGAGAATTTCATTTAAAGGACTGAAAATTCATGAGCATCTTTGGGAACAATTCTCCTAATGCATGACTTTTTTGCCTTACATACAAAACCTCAACAGAAAGTCTTTCAGAGTATTTTGCTAGATGTTAATCTCATTCTCTCAACTGGCTCAGCCCTGCACAAAGGCACATGGCCCTGCACAAAACAACACAGGCTTTATTTTCTGGGCACTTCTTCATAGGCAAGTTTAATTATGAGTAAAGGACAATGTAACACTGGAAATAGCATTTCCTTCCTAGTTGAATTCTTCTGCTACAATAGTAATGCAAATAAATAAATAAGCGCATCCTTCAAGACTCGGTGGAAAAAAAAGAGGCATAAAATTAATATCAGGAGGCAACTAGTGATAATGTTATCTTGTCTGCATCTAATTGCCACCAATAATAAAATATTCATTGGACAGTATAAATGAATATCTCATCTCTATGCACAGCATTACTTGGCAACACTTTCCTTCAATATAATTCTGCCCAGAAATGCAAACATGCTGTGATATAAAAATGCCACAGACACATAAAGAAACTTCCTGCCATGGCTTAGAAGAAGGGATATTTCTCAGTTAGAATAATGCAGTGACTTGACATTCCTAATGAAATGTAGCCTTTTGATAGTACTACATTTTTAATTCCCTTGCAGTCACAACTTTCATTAGGTAAATTAATTTCTAGACTATTGGAATCAGGGAAGAAGTAACCCACGTGATAAAGAAAAGTTTCTGTTTGCTTCCCTCAGCACTAGACTATTGTTTCACATCCTTTAGCACAGGCATAACACACTGCAGATGTTTTGTTCTGGACCACAATGCCCAGCCAGCAACACCCATGGTGTTTGGGGATGATGAGAGTTGCAGTCCAACATACCTGGTGGGCACTGGGGTGGGGAAGGCTGCTCTAAGGATCACTTGTTGTCTGGTCTTACTCCAATTCTTCCTCCCAGTCAAGGCATCGCCTGGGAGACCATGGGATTTTCTGAGCACTGGGGTCTTCTGACTTTTATGCTGGGCTTTGAAGCCTCATCCCCTGCCCTGCCTCCTCACAGCTGGTGTGGAAAGAAAAAAGCCAGCTACCCTCCCACTAAGTTGCAGCTGGGCCTTGGGGGGCATGCCAGGGGCAAGGAAGGGAGGAGGTTAAGAATCTAGGCAACGCCATGCAGGATCAGACCAAAGCCCCATCCAGTCCAGCTCTGCATACGCATGGTGGCAAACCAGCTCCCCACAGGATCCCTCAGGCAGGATGGGTGCAAGACCTCTGCCTTCCCCAGCTGCTCAGCAACTGGTGGATGCAGGCATGCTGCCTCTGGTAAAGGAGGCGGCTCGTAGTCAGCAAGGCTAGTGGCCACTGATAGCCACCTTTTCCATGAGTCTGCCCAATCCCCTTTTAAAGCCATCACACTTGGTGGCCATCACCTCTTCCCATGGCAGCAAATTCCATAGTTTTACCATACGTTGTGTGAGGACGTACTTTCTTTTCTTTGTCTTCAGCTTCATGGGATGAGCACAAGTTCTATTGCTTTGAGAGAGGGGGCAAAATCTCTTCTTCGGTTTCTCCATACCATGTTGGCACCCAGCGTCCTTTCCCTCCCACTCTCTGGCACTAAATCTAGATGTCCAAAAGTGACCATATAGAGAAAAACCAGGGCATGAGACATGGTGGCAACAGAAATTATGCTACCACCCTTCATACCTTGCATTGGACGCTAAGTGCCCAAAATTCAGAAGTTTATAAATATCTGCCACAGGGCAATAAGATTGAACTCTAAATCTATTAAGGAGGTCAAGATAATTTCAATGTTATAGACATTTTGAAGGTGAGAAATGGAGTCAAAATGAGAAGTGATGGCTTTGATTATGAGAAGGAATATGAATTCTTATTCCCTAGCATTCTTATTGTGAAACAAAAAAAGAATATACCAAAGAGGATAACAAGATCCCTAAAGGAATAAAGAAAAGAGCTGATTAAAATCCTCAGTATATCATAGATATACACCCGAAGTGAAAGAGGTTAGGGAGAAATTCTTTGTATAATGAGAATTCTCTGTGAATGGAGAGCAAATATTTAGTGGTCTTCCTTGAGAGTGTTAAGATGGCTGTTGGAGTTGATCTATAATTTTAAGAAATAATTGGAAATAGCTGAACAGAAGAATAAATAAATACAATTTGGTCCTTAATTAGTGTTTTACTTGTGGGACAAACTCCTGAAGTATAAGCCACAACAATACTTTATTTTGCTGTGCCTCACTTCTGCATTGTTTCAGAGAAGATCAAAATATCCAGCATTTTCTCCTTAAAGCTCGTGTATGTGATATACACACATAACTTGCAAATGAGGCGGTTTGCTCAAGAACTACATAAGGCGCCTAATGCATAATTAGTCCCGTATTCAGCACTCTCTAATTCATGCCTGGCAGCATCCCACAGGGTAGCTGTGTTAGCCCATTGGAGCAATACAATACAATGCAATACAATACAATACAGCGTCTTGGGGTACCTTTAAGACTCAGAAATGCATCATGCCACAAGGTTTTGTGCACTAGAGTTTACTTCGACAGATGTGGCATGGTATGATCTTAAATGGACTCTAGCAAATTCTGCAGCAGAGATATTAAGAGTTCAGTCCTATGTGTTGCAATCTTACGCATGGGATTGCACTCTCATTTATCTATGGTATTTTTATATTGCCTTTCAGGACCAAACCTTCTCAAGGCAGTTTTCCAAAATGTATAAATATATAATATATAATGAATACAAGAATCACAGAATGTTTATCAATAATGCAATTTTAAAACATTGACTTTAAAATATCAGTATTCCAAATGCATAATGTATTATTATAATAGGTGTACATGCCAGCTTTCTTTCTCTTGCAAGGAGTCCAAGGTGGCTTAGAAGGTTCTCCTCCTCTTCATTATATCCTCACAACAACAGCCCTGTGAGGTAGGAAACTGGCCCAAAGTCACCCAGTGAACAGCATGGCAGAGTGAGAACTAGAACCCAGATCTCCTGAGTCTCAGTCCAACCCTCTGATCCCTATACCACACAGATTTGCTTATGATTTGGGGTATTTGTGATATTTATATTTATATTGTTGTATTTATTGATTCTGTTGTGATCTGTCCAGAGACGCAGAGTGATTGGACAGGCTAGAAATATCCCAAATAAATAAAATAAATAAATGATTGAAACTGTTTAGAATATCAGCCAAACTTCCAGAAGCAAAGAAACAATTGGCCAGTGAAATCATATCAATTAAAAGTAATTTGAAATAGACAAGTCTTCATAGGCTTTTAGAAGGTCAAACCTATGCATTGTTGGGAGGGATGTCTACAGATTAGAGGGCCGCCGCTGTGGCTGCCCAGTCCCGAATCCCCACGAATCTGAGTACCAAGTACTTTGTGCTTTCTCCTTCTCTTGCCGTGTGCTGGCCCATTAGTGTTCCACTTCTGCATAGTATAAAGTCACTAAACTCCCAGAGCTGTCCAGTGGGGGAGCTGGATCTCTTTCAGCCTTAAGGCCACATTCCATTTCAGAAGTGCTTGTAGGGCCCACATTGCCGTGGTGAGCAGAGCCAAAGGGGAAAGGGCCGGGGGCAGAATGCAAGGCATTTTAGCTCAATAAATAACCCTCTGGAGAAGGAGCAACCAGGAGTCAGGGAAAGGGGGCCTAATGATCTGGCTGGCTGGACCCTGGGGCTGAGGCTCTGCACAATCAATGGAGCATGAGTCTTCCAATGCCCTTCCTTTTGGCCAGAGTCTTCCAATGCCCTTCCTTTTGGCCATTGTCCTTTCTAGATCCTCTGACAAAAGTGGGGAGTTCTAGTTCTTCAGTTTCCAAGTTCCCATGCCACTCATTCCCTGCATCCTGCCCTACCATCAGGATAGCCGCACTAGGCATGATGGAATCCTGCTAGAGTCAAGGGGCAGCACCCCAGCCTGCCATGGGACCTCTGCTACCTCTACTGCACCTCTGTGACCTCCTGTCAGAGCAGGAAGAACTTGCTCTTCTGAGAACAGCCCTGCTTCTTTCCAGAATGGGACAAATCAGCCGCTCCAACCTGCTCCATTCCAGAAACAGGCACTTCTGGACACTTTGGGATACATCAGGAAGTCTGCTCTGGCCTCCTGCCACGATAGCAAGGAGCTTTGCCAGCCCAGAGGCAGTGCAGGTCACTGTCCCGGCCCTCTCTGCCTTTCGCCGCACAAGGCTTGCGGCTTGCAAGCAACCAGTACAGCTCGCAGTGCCCAGTCTCGGTACAATCCTTCTCACCGGCTGAGGAGGGAGAGCAGGCGCTGCTGCCTCATCACGCTGCCTCACCCACTCCTGCATCACATGCCCCCTTACTGTTGCCACTGCACTGACTTTATGGACAGCTCTGTGGCCAGAAAGCACAGCTGCAGGGCTCTTGGGTGAGTCGGCCTGAGTCCCACCGCTAGTTCTTCCAGCCCTGCAGCCTTCCACAGAGCTGGCGTGCAGGGGCAAAGCCAAGCAGGAGCATGTGGAGAGGGAAACAGAGGGCAGGTGGCCGGGGACCTCACCCTAGTTCGTGGGATGGCCAGTTCTGGCAGTTTCTGCAGGATTGCACATGTGGTGAATGTCCCAAGCTTCCCCGAAAGGTATCCTTCAGTGGTGGGAAGAGGAGGCAGGCCATGCATTATTCAACACACATGATAGAGATGCATAGAGACAATAATGGTATAAAGGAAGGAAACAGACCACAAATCAGTTTAACAGGAGAAGCTTTACAGATTGCAGAGCCGAGGACCAGCACATGATGGGATCTTTCTCTCTGATCTGAGGATCTAGGGGTATTTTATTTATTGAGCAGAAAAGCCTCCATGCATTATGTGCAGTAATAAGGGTGAATAATTGTGCAGGAAGATGCTTCCTGCATCTTGGTCATCCAAAGACACTTTGTCATCCCAATTCCATGTGATGAGTGAACCCATTGCATTCTCTTCTTAGGCTGCAAAAGGGAAAGCAAAGCCAAGCTTGGGGGTGTGAGGTGCAAAAGTGACCAATGAAGAGAAGCCTGTCCAGTGCAGAGACATCTTTGGCACCACCATGTGTTCATTTCCCAGCATTTGAACAGAGCTAATCCAGACGCGGTTAGCCAACCAGTAGAATGTCTTTCCTATGGAGGCATTCCTGCACAAAGCATCTACTCTGCTTGACAGATTGTTAGGTAAAGAGAACAAAGCAGGGCACCCAGTATGTTGCTGAGGTGCTGCCTTTGCTATGGGGGTGCATGGCAGAAGTTTCATACAGACCAGGTCAAGATTTACTGCATTGATGGAAGTGGATTTCTCCATTCTCTTCTCCCCATGGCATCCCCTCCAGCCCTCTGAAAATGCATGAAGGAGGGCCAGGGGAACCTGCCAAAGGGGGAAAGCTGTCGTGTGGCGGGTGGGGAGGACAGAAGAGTCTTCCATGAGCAGAGCTCTGCTGCTCACAGACGGCCCCCTCCTTTGAAAGAAGGCAGATCCTGAATGCACCACCTGATCCATGTGTGCCTTGAATGGGACACAGTGACACATCGTCATTTCAGTGCAGTTTGCTCAAATATGTAGCAGTAATGCAGAGACTCGCAGTAATGCAATCAAGGGTGATTTTGCATGTGATGCAGAAACAGGAGGAGAGATTGTACAAGTAAACCGCAGGTGGTAATTTCAAACCTGTGTTGTCTTGTGTGAAGGAGAAACGTTCATTTCTAGTCCATGGTAGACGCATGACACATACCAAGGAGAGTCTTTTCTCCATGAGTCACCAGAAAAGTGCAAAGATGTGTCTCTTGCATGCACTTCACACATTAAGCTATAGCCCTCTCCACTGTAGATGTTTTCTATGGCATGGGTATAATTCATGCCATCAGATTGTAGCAAAGAATACAGATCAATTTTTCTATTCAAGTGGGCTTTTAAACACCTTAATACACAATTCCAGTTCACTAGCAAAGTTATATGGAGGCTTTCTAGTACTCTTAGGCTGCAATCCTACACATGTTCAGACTGAAAAAATGTACTCCAGCTCCTCCCGCAGTCTGGGAAATAAGGGGAGTTGTAGGGCTTTCCTTCTGTTTAAACACACATAGGATCATACCTCTTAGTCCATTAGCCATTTTCTCCTTCCTCCTTTCTTTTAAAAAAGTCTCTGCTTCTCTGCAAATATGCCACGTAGTTCTGATCCTAGGCCCTTGGGAAGCCATCTTTAGGAAAGGAGGTCTACCTTTTCTAGGTCCATCTATAAGTTCACTAACTTATAAGTTTCAGAGATAGGCTCATTTCTTATTTATTTTTTAAAACTTATTTTTTGCTAAATTGTTCGAAGTGCCCCCTAAGCAGATTGAAAGAAAATAGTTTTCCACGTGAACCACTCTCTTCCCCATCTTCCATTTCTTTCCAGAAGTCTCTCCTGTTTTCTTCCATTGTCTACTTTTTCTCACGTTTCCCTTTTTGTCTCTTTGTGGGCACTTCTTTGGCAAAGACACACATTTCACACCTCAAGTACCATAGGCAGAGGCACAGTAACAATCTTCTTGTTGCTGTTGTGAGCTGTGACTGTAATGGCAGCATAAAATGCCATTAAGGAAGTAGGACAAAGATGCCTAAGCTTGAAAGATGTGCTCAGATAAAAGCCTTCCTAAAGTGATGTAGGGAGATGTAAAAGGACCCCTATATCATGTATCATCTTAATGAGAACCAACAATGTGATTGTCTACAGAGGAACTGTTATATGGCTTGTTTTCAGCTGCATAATCACAGCACCGAGTGAAGGAACAACTTCAAGGCTGTCAGGCAAATTGCTAGAAATGCGTGTCAGTGATCCTGCTAGGGGAAAAAGAGATACCTTGCAAAACCTGACACAGGGAGTCTTAATTACCCTCTAAACACAGTGTTAATGCAGATGTATGCCGTTATGTACCCTTATCAATGTATCAGGTTGCCAAAAGCCATTGGACATTTATTCATGCACTGGTGACATTAAAAATGGGTGATACCAAAGGGTATGAGTGCATTTCCGGAGGACTTAAGACATAAGTGCAGGCTTGGTGGGGCAAGGAGGGGCAATGTCAGCGTCCACCTCCAGCCCTCAAATCCCCCCGCCCCACTTTCTGTCACTGACCGATGGAAGGGAGTCAATCTCTTATAAAAGGAAGATTTTCTTTACTCAAATACATGTAAGGTGCCATTGTGGGTGTGTTTAGATACATAGAAATCCTATAACTCCAAGCATTCCATCTGTCTAAATGTGCTTAGGATGGTACCCATATTTATATAATTATTGGAATGTAAGGAAACAGGGGGATGCTTATATAATCTTTGCCGGTAGGCCAAAAGTGGGCAATAGGAAGAATAAATTAGAGTTTCACAAACATCTTTGCTGCTCTGTGGGAGCTTTCATCCAGTTCAGAGGAATGTGTCTATTTTTTTTAAGGCCCACCTTAAGTGATGCAATTAGCAATGCAGTTCAATTAGTACTAAAATGTTCAATTTCTTTAGGGTTGCCAGCATTTGTACCAGCACACACCATCGCTCATGCTGGAGTAGCAAGATTGAAGAGAAGGTTACAGTCTCCCATAACTAGGCTCCCAAGGCAAGTCTAAATATTCAGGCAGCTGTATAGGTCTATGGCAACAAACCAGTTCTGGCGGTTTTCTCCTCCAACGGGAGCAAGTGTTTTATAAATCTGTCGGACCTTCATTGCCCATTCATGTCAAAAATTCTTTGCATTAGAACAGGAAACAAATGCATTGTTGCCATGAAATTTCATTCCCTCCCTACTACTGTGAGATAAAAGCCAGTGGAGAGCCAGTGTGGTGCAGTGGTGAAGAGCACAGGACTGGGACTCAGACGATCCGGGTTCTAGTCCCCGCTCAGCCATGGAGCCAACTGGGTGACTTTGGGCCAGTCACAGACTCTCAGCCCAACCTATCTCACAGGGTTGTTGTTGTTGTTGTTGTTGTGGGGATAAGATGGAGGAGGAGATGTAAGCTGCCTTGAGCCCTTTGTAGGAAAAAGGCAGGATATAAATCAATCAATCAATCAATCAATCAATCGGAATTATGAGGCTGGGAAGTGGCAGATGATGTCAGCATCATCTGTCAGCTGTGCTGAATCTCCGTGGACTTTGGCTCCACTACATCACCAGTCCTTCCCAGCAGCTTTATCTGAAGCACTTAGTAGTGATATTGTTTGGCTCTTCTCTAACCTCGAATCCTCCAGGTGTGTTGCAGTATAATTCCCAGCATTCTTCAACCAGCAATAGCTGGCTGGCTTGTTCCCCAAAGGCCAGGGCAGGTGTGTGTGCTGACCCCACTGCTTGAAGGCCACCCCAGGTGGCATGATCACCTTCCAATGGGGCTTTCCCCACTTCGGTGCCATGGATCCTGCTATTTTTTACTTGGCCAGCCGGACCAGCCCAGAACGACAGATTCCTGCACACGCTGTTTGTCTACATTCTGTTGTAGTGTCATCAAGTCACTTCCAACTCATGGCAATTCTATGAATGAAAGCCCCCAACCTGTGCTACCCATGGCAGCCTGGCTCAGCTTTTGTCTATTCATGGCTGTGGCTCCCTTCATGGAATCATTCCAACTCCTATTTGGTCTTCCCCTTCTTCTGCCTTCAACTTTCTCTAGCAGGATCGCCTTCTCCACTGATCCTAGATTCTAAGTACCACTAAAAGTTCTGTGTACCACTAAAAATACATCACTTGATGGAAAAAGGATGCCACTCAATTTTCAGTTCTGAACAGCTACTCACATTTGAAGTAGTCTTAATCTCCCTGAACTTGGAGGCTTTACAAATGCAACAGAGTTTTTTCCCATCTATGTCATGATTTCCAGTGGACCAGAATAACCATGTTAGTTTATTGCGACAAAGCCAACAAAGATTCTTGTGGAACCTTAAAGACTAACCACTTTATTCCTGCACATCATCAAATGTATCGGAAACTACAAATAGTTTTTGATATCATATGTTTGGGGTGGGATGGGGAATTCTGAACAGTGAACTGAAAAGGAAATTCATTGCAGGGACTAGTCATAGGAACAGGCATATTATTAACAGTGATCATTTACAAGCAGCTGTGCTGATAACACAAGCCACAAATGTCCTGACACTAGATAAGCCAATTAAGATATGTAGTGTGTTAGGAATCATTTATCCTAATCCAAGCCTCTGGTGACAGAATTAAATCTGTTGATGAATTGCAACTCAGCAGTCTCTTATCCCAATCCCTAGTTGAACTTCCTTTGCTCCACAATGAACCCTTTAATATCTGTGCCATGGAAGTTTGTATCATTCCTGGACTGGTTTCTGAATACTGTCATTTATGATATCAGTTTGAGTCTGTACCTACAGGATGACAAACAAGTGGGTCCTAGATTAAATCAAGCCAGTGTTTCCCTGGAAGCAAAAATGACATACTTTGGGAACATCATGAAAAAGCAAAACTCCCTGGAGAAGACAAATGTGCTGGGGAAAGTCAAAGAGAGGAGGAAAAAAGGAAAACCAAATATGAGATGATTGACTCCATTAGGGAGCCACAGACTTGAATTTGAAAGAACTGAGCAGGGCTGTCATGGATTGGACATTTTGGAGAACTTTCATTCATAGGGAGATGACTTGAAGTGATGTAATGAGAACAACAATTAATGAACAAGGATATTAGTGAGAGAAGGTAGCTTATACTCTGTGGGAAGGCAAGCAAGATGAGCCCCTGACATTGTTCTTCACATTATGAGAATGCTGTCTAGATACAAGTCTATATGGTTTTGTGGGTTCCCCTAATGTTCCTCATATTTATCCTGTTCTTCTGAAAGCTTATTCTCCCACGACCATCCTGGAAAACTGCTAGTCCCAGCTTCCAGGCTAAAGGATCTTACAGATCAACTGGGTTGATAAGGAGAATTCCAGTCTCCCTATCAGCATCTGTAATGTTATTAACTGAGGTGAACAATTTCCAAGGTTTGGATAGGGCAGGGATAAAAACTAGATTTGATCTTCTTCATGAAAACAAAACATTGCCCAATAAACAACATAGATCTTGATGAATTAGTGGCATACATGAATGGAAAGCTGCCTCAGGACTGGCAGACTAACCTGAAGCCCATCACAGCACCAATCTCGCATTAAGGGGTTTCCAAAGTCACACACTTGAATATCCCTCCTGTGCTCATAGTTTCATGGATGCTTCCTGCTGCTTGGCACATTGGCATTGTTTCTGCTGAAACAGAGCACTCTTTCAAATCTATCTTTGCTTTGAAACTTTCCCTTCATATGCACTGAAGGAGGTTTTGTGGGAATATTTGGTGAGGAAACTGTCAATTTGCCCCCCTGAAGATTCATTAATTTTATTCTAAAGGGGTTTCTGCTCTCAGAAAACTACCTGAGTTTTAAAAAGGGGGAGATAATTTTTCTGCCCTCCCATTAGGCAGAGGGGGGCAGCTGTGTCAAGTGGCAGATACTGGCATGGGCCTGAATGATGGAGGGACGCCAGCGCTGAGAGCCATTGTGCCAAATGGCCTGTCTCCGATTGGATTCTGCATATGGAATTCAGTGGGGGCATGTGGTCCTTCACCTCTGGAAAGGTAGCAAAATATTTTGTGCCAGCCCTAGGATCTTCCAAAACATTGTTGACAAACACAAGTATTGGATATAAAAATACTGATAGTACACATGCTTTTCCATGCCTTGCCATTCATGTTTATGACCCAGTTTGGAACAAGCATAAATTCTGTCCTATAAATATTTAAAATTGAGGTTTGAAAAATAGGCTTTGATTTTTATGACGCTCAAACCTTGTCATCATACCAGGCCTGTCATATAAGATGATGCATAATTGACCTCCATAAAGAAAATATGACAAAACAAGATATGCTGTAAATGGATTTCAAACTTTTCCAGTTCTGGTCCATCCACAATACACACATACAGGCCTGATTCTCTGTCTATCTTATGTTTCATGTCTTGGTCTCAGTCTGTTTCCATATTGTCCAGTCTGTTTCCATGACAGTACTCACTGGATACCATCTTGCCCATCAGTCATTATCTTCATTTCTTCTCCAATTTTCCTCTGTGTTCCTTGAAGAATTTGGCCTTGTTATCCATTGTATTCTAAATTACACCAGCTCATTCAGTTCCTATCTTCTGTATCTAGTAAATAATTCTCCTTGTGATGGTAGCTATTATTTTAAAAAATGTAGCTGAAGACTTCAAATTGCTGTACAAGATCCACTTGTTATCTTTTGTGGTTCCTTGCTTTTAATGTGCACAATAAATTTGACATCTCTGAATAAAGAATTTACACTGTGTTTCTGAATGGAATATACTGAATGCTTTAAAACCCAAAGTTCCCTATTTTTCTAAGCATTCTGCAACTTATTGAAAAGGACAAAGCCCTTTATATAATCAGATATTAACTAGTAGGATCCTATCTTATTGATACCCTTTTCTACGATTTGACTGAAAATGGTTAGATGTATTTGCATTCCATGAAAAACAGCTTCTGTAGAGGAGAGAGAAAAGGCACATTTGTTCAGAAGGGATCAAACAAGGTTTGGAAGGATCAAGGGCAATTTCACAATGGGAAGAATGTTGAAAGAGTCCTTCAAGCCAGAAGGTGATATTTCCTCTGCTTTGATAAAAGGTGTGCAGATTGCAGGGCTAGTCCTGAACTGGCACAATTGTTTTCTATAATGACTTGCAAGACACTTAGAGGGGAAAGCTGTGATCATGTATGCATATTTCCAGTTTGGACTTGCATTAGAGTCATAGTACGATAGACCTGGAGGAGATCTCAGTTATTCTCTAGTCCAACCTCCTCCAATTTGACTGATGGCCATCTAGTCTGAAGGAGAGTTCTCCACTTTCAGGTAGCCTTCTCCACTGTCAAACACCTTGTATCATTAAGAAGCTCTTCCTAATGTTTAGATAAGATCCCCATTTTAAAAATTTGAACCCAGTGGCTTGGGTCCTACTCTGGAGGAAAATGTCAAGGTAGCCTGTAGGATCCCTTCTATGTTCCTCACACTCTTTCGTCATATGCTGCCTAAAGCCTTTCCCTGCTTCTTTGGGTTCTTTGCCAGAGATTATGTTTGAATGCTTGAGCTGATAAGAAAGCCAGTCGTTCTGGGCCAAGTCTGGATTCACAGCACATCCTGATACATGTCTATTCAGAAGTAAATCCTACTATGGCCAGTGAGAATTATTTCCAGACAGGTGGATATAGACTTGTAACCTTATGGTGCAATCCTATGCCTTTCTACTTAAAAATAAGTCCCATGCAGTTCAGTCGGACTTTAGTTATACCAGCCATGTCTAATTTATCCCAATGCTTTCAGTTGCACTATGTTGGACTAAGTCTGATTCCAAGCCTCTGTCAGAATGTCTAACACAGTCTTCCCACAGTTCTCTACATATAAGCTGGACTACAACTCCCATCATCCTAGACCAGCACAGCTCTGGTATCTTGAGTGGACCATTTTGGGGAAGGCTGCTGTAACATCATGTGTGAAGCTAACAAATTTCCAGGAAAAAAGGTGACATTTCAGGCCCATTGCGGCTTGTATTAGTTATAATACTCCATTTATCTTGATGGGTACTAAATAGTCCATTTATTTTGATGGGTACAAGACTTCTCTGAACTCGGTTAGTAGCATCATCAAGGGTTGTAAATGTTACTGTTTGAACATGCATGAAACATGTTGATCGGGTGTCCTTGGGTTGGATGCAAAATCCTGTTGAAGGTGGGTCATGACTATAAAGCTTGACAACTTCCATATAATTAGAACCATTAATGGGCACATTTTACAGGTCATTTTAATACTGAGAAAGCTTCCTTTTAAGAAAGACTCTGCATGACTAATAACGCACTTGAAATGGCATGAACAATCAAGCAGCCTCACTGTAAAAACCTCAGAAGTTTTCTCCCTTGTTAGTATTAATGCCAGAATAAAATATTAGTTGCAACTTTCAATTCAGCTACAAAAACATTCTGAGGCTGATTCATGCCCCATTTTCACTTACCTCTTGGATTTACGGTGCCATACCAGACCACGTCTAGTGGGCTTTTTTTTTTTTTTTTACAACACCCAGATGCATTTGAATGACAGATTCTTGCAAAAATAAATTTTACTGTGAAAGTTTCATGTTGCTGCTATTGGAAAGTTGCTACTTCTTTAGGAAGAAGAATATTATTGGGTCAAGAAGAGCTGTCGGCAGCAATATTAGATCATTATTTTTCAAAATGGAAACAAAATATGAAGATACAAATAATAGCAATGTATTATTTCATCAACATAACTGCACAAAGACACTTTTACAGGAGAAAAAGTAGTTCCCCTGTTTTGTTGTCCCTTTGAGGTAGGTGATTGGATTCTCTCGTTCAGCAGTGGTACTTTGAAACAGATGCATTTACATCTCTTGCTGCTTTGAACACCACCTGTCTATGCTAGAGTATCATTCTGAAAAGTATTAGCATTCTGCAGTATCCCCCTTTTATATGTGTTTTTTTTAAAAAATGAGTTGAAAGGTTTAATTGGCAGGGGTTTTTTTTGATCATTACATATTCACAGGCTTCACAGCTGTCACATGCAAATAATGATAATTTGGAGTCTGCCAAGGAATTTGTTTTAAATCCACAGTGTTCTTCAGTTTTCTTCAGTGTTCTTCAGCCTCTTTGCAAAATACTGAATGATCTTCGATAGAAAGTCAACAGAACAGCTCCCCAAAAGGCTATTTGTTGCTGAAACTCATAAAGAAAAGTACTGTCACCTGCAAGAAAGTACTTCTCCAGATCTCTTGGACTTCAAATCCCAATATCCCTGACCATTGACCATACTGGAAGAAGCATCTGAGAGTTGAATTCCAATGAATCTGGAGATCTAACTTCTGCCCACCCGGATCCACTCTGAATGGCAGAAGCTCTCCTGGGGCTCAGGCAGAAACCTTTCCTATCACCTGCTCTGTGACCCTTTCAACTGGAGAGGCCAGGAGCTGAACCTGGGTTCTCCCAGATGCCTTTCAGAATTTCTCCAGCCAGCCTGGAAGGTTGGATTAGAGTTTTCACCCAAGAAAACTCTCTGCAGAGCCTGAAATCCACTGCACACAAACTCTTTTGTTTAACAATCCACCTTCCAGTTATTGCGGTGTCTGAGTAAGATATCTGTGCAAGTCTGGATCTTCAGTGGATTTCCAAAGCCGGCTCAAATGCTCTTCATGGGTTGGGTGTGGCAGTGAGGCCTGGCAGTCTTCTCGTTTTCCTGTGACTTGTCCTCAAGCCATGCAACTGGCATTTGTGAGATGAAGCCCTTTGTGCTGGATCTTGAGGAACATAGAAAGCTGCCTCATACTAAGCCATAGCTTTGGGTCAGCTAATCCAGTCTTGTTGACACTGACTAGCTGGTGCGTTTGCAGCAGGATTCCTTTCGAGGATGCCCGGTGTGAACCAGCGACCTGCTGCCTGTGCTGTAGCCCCTCCCATCTGTATTTAGATCAACTGCACTGATGCACATGGACTTCCATGGCAGCTCTTCCAACTGCCTGTAAACACTATGGAGAGTATCAGGAGATGGTGCTGAATGAGGTAAACTGTGAAGCTTCAAAGGATCTTCTGGGTGCTTTGAAGAAAGGCACACTCACAGAGCCCTTCAACACAATGAAGACCCCCTTGCACAGGAGAGACGCACACGTTGGTACACACATAGAAGCCCTTCTCACAGTTGACAAACACACGGCTGGCAGTCTTGTGGGCAGAGAAATGGCAGGGCCAGCTCATTAAGGGCTTCCTCATGCACATTTAAAAAAATTGAAGGGATTCAGCTGAACCCCTAACCTAACCCTTTGATAATACATGGATAAGTGAAATTATAGTCTGAGATGTACACCTGCATGTATGATGTCCTGACATACTATTGGATGGTGGAATTTTTGAGCATAAAGTAGGCCAAGCTTAAAAGAAAGAGTTTTATAACTGCAGATTGGATTAGCCATGATAACTGGTACTGTCCCCAAATGCTCAGAACACTTTTCTCAAGAAGCCTAACAGCTGGGCCAATGTTGTTATTGACCGGAGAACTGAGGTCCAGAGAAGTGACTTTCCTACAGCTACCTTGTGAGGGACTTGAGGCTTGAGATTTAAGCAATAACCTCTTGAAAAGGCTACTGAGTGAATTTGTGACCACCTGGAAAACAGGGAGGCTTGAGAAATTCAATCAGTTTATATTCATAAGCAAAGAGACAAAATTCATATCACCAAAATGAGGTGTGGATCAGAAAGGAGTTACCCTGCTGATTTCACAGTTCTCTAAAATTTTCACCGACTTTGGCATTCTCTGAATTTTGCAATGTGGTTTTCAACTTTAAATGTGCATCCCACCATCAGATGTTAAACAAGAACCCCCTTCCCTCTCTCCTGGACAACTAGGAGTGGGGAAAAATTGCTTGTGGGGGCAAGGAGGAGAGTCTATGGGCCAGGAATCCTCTGCACACCCTCCTCTGATGGATGAGGGAGGGGCAGCAGGACAATCTGAGCCCCTGCAGCCCTACCCTCAGCCTCTTGCATTGGTGGCTCCATCCCTCCTCTGTAGGCTCTGCTGCTCATCTGTCAGGGAGCCAATTCCAAGATGGAATTTTGGCCCATGGCCCTGATTGGCACAATGGGGCAGTGGATACATTCTGCCTACTCCCAACTCTGCTGCAGCAGGTCGGATCACGTTACGCTTGGTTCTTTTGATTCACTTAATTTGAGCACATTTTGGCAGGTGAGGGTAGGAAGAGGCAGCAGGATTTGGATGGGTGAGCATCTGCTGCCACCTTTCAGGTGATGGGGCATTCATTAGGTACTGCAGCCCAGGGGGGACAACAGATCACCTTTGGGACAAACTCTGGGATGCGACAGGAGAGGGCCTCCCGATGCCAGGTTGGTGTAGCATTGAGTGGTAGTAATGGCACAGGCACCACCCCTTGTGAATGGACGTCTTGCCCCAAGGCAACTACTGGCATGGGGCAGGTATGGCAGGCACCGGGGTTCACTAAATGAGGCCCAGGTTGACACCACAATTTGCCTCTCAGATCATCATTTCCACCCTCTGCACATGAAAAATGCACACATTCCTTTTCTCCACACACATGGACACACACATCCACACACACACATAAATACAAGCAGATTAATGCCGAAATATAGAAAGTCAGATTTATCTATGAAATGACATGGATAATAAATGCCAGTGTCTTAAAACCAGCTTGTTGTTATTTTCACTGGATGGGAATTAAGAGTAAAGTGCTTTGCATTAGATATGGCTTGCATGGTTGTGGAGGCCAGCTTGTTCCAGCACCTTCTAATTTGCTGAAGCCTCCTTCTGCCCTCCACATACATTTTTTCCCTTTTGCATTTAAAAGCTTGTTTAATGAGAAGGCTTGCTGCAATTCCATGCAAGGCTCTGGCAGGCATAGTGGTTGGAAGTACCTGTGCATCCGGAGATGCCCACCCAGGCTATGTGTCCTAGTCTGCAACGGGCAGACAATGGGTTGGGTGTGGGCAGTTCCAGCTGAGATGCTGGATGGCTGCAGAGATGCTCCTGCAAGCAGCAATAAAGAGATCATCTTTTGCATATACTGCAATTCAATATGCAGGCATTTTTAAGGGAAAGCAGTTGCCTCCTAATTCAAGGCATGAGCAAAACAGATTTTTTAAATTAAGATATTTATACTCAGTACAATTTGTCTAACATGCTGACCTATTCACTCATTTTGACAGAAGTGCGGCTGTTAACACTTCCTACAACTGCTGACAGAGGTTTGTGATGCCCTGATCCAAACTTTATTGAAGTTCTGCTGTAAAAGTTGAGATTCTACACATTTCAACAGGATGCAACCCTAAAATGCCTGTGAAGAAAACTCATTGTGCATTTAAAACTGCTTTTTCATTGCTCTTCTCTTTTGGATATTTGCACTGGTGTGGAGAATATTGTCCTATCCATAAAATAAGAAGTTCCACAAAACATGCAGTGTAAATTCTGTTTAGCTGGCAGTAAGTCCCATTGGGACGGCAGAGGATGAGGTGGCTAGATGGAGTCACTGAAGCAGTTGGTGTGAGCTTAGGTGGACTCTGGGGATGGTGGAGGACAGGAGAGCCTGGAGGAATGTTGGCCATGGGGTCACGATGGGTTGGCCATGGCTTTGCGACTAGACAAAAAGAGCCCCATTGGACTCAGTTGCATAAGTATCAGGACAAACATGATGTAGAGCTGCAGAGTTACATGGGACATTTTAAAATGAACTCCCTGCCATGGTCAAAACTTGCAATCGGGTCTTCCACCTTCCACTTCTCCTCTTTGTGCTAATTCTTATTTTGAACGGAAGGTCTGGGCATCCTTGAATGCACTCTTTAAAGATGAAGAATTTTCCACTGTTACATGATGAAAGAAATATGTTTTCAAAGAGTTTCAATATGCTTTCCAAACACAGTACTATATATAATTCAATATCCTGTTGTGTTGACTGGAAGAATACTGCTCATATCCAATTAGCTTAAAACACTGTTTTTGAAAACAGTCAACATTTACCCTATGGGTTTCAAGATGCATTGTAGTATGAAAGAGATGGTTAATGCAACCATTTGTTTGCCCTTTGTGGGAATGCAGCTTTCTCTGAGAATCAGCAGGAATAAATATTATTTCTGAATAATAAGCTGTCCTATTAGCAAACAGGAAGCAAAGAGGATAAATAATTGTCTGCCTTGATTCAATGACTAGACTCTAACTTTTTGGGTGGGTGGCCACATGTAGAATTTTGAGCAAGTTGTAGTGATCTCACAACGTACCGTTCAAATTGCTTGCCCTGTCATAAAATGGTTTCAATAGAGATTACCATTTCCCAAATGACAAGCTGGTAAGATTAGAAAGTAAGTAATTTTTCCAAGAACCTAAATATCAGGTAGTGGTTTGGGCTGAGTTCCAAAACACAAAATCATTTGTTGAGCTGTTGGGCAGTGCTTGCTTTGCAGCATGACAACTTCCCATTTAAGTATTAAAACAAAGAACAAAAGCAAAACCATAAGTAATTAAATAAATATTGGAATGAACAGGGAGTCTGGTGAGCACCAAGAAAAGTGCATGTGGGCAACATGCTATGGACCCCAGGCCTGGGAACTAGTATGAGTATGGATTCAGGACTGTGGAATAGGCCTGTTCAGTCTATTCAGGCCCATGGATTCAGCCCTGGAAGCTGAATAGGCCTATTCAGTGATAAGGCTTATCACATGGTAAAACCACATCTTTCAGTCTAACCACCACATGGAATTAACTGAAAGATCAGGAAGAGAAACACTGAGAAACACATACCTCACAGCAAGTCCATCAGTTTGGGCCTCTGACAGCAAAACTAGAAGACCTCTTTGTCAGATAGCCTTGATATCAGTTTCAGCTTATGGTGGGCAATTCCTAATACAAGAACTGCTGTGTGTAATTCTTCATACAGAAGAGAATGCTGCCTCAATGTGTGGATGGCAATCATTAAGATTATTGTGATAAAGATGATAAATGGTCAGCACATATGAAAAGTTTGCTGGGCACTAGAAAATCAATCATTATGTGCAAACTCACCTGAATGATATTAAATCACCTGATGCCTTTTTGGTACAGGCTGTTTGATGCAAATTTGATGGAGCTGGTCAGACCCCAATCCATTGTTTCGTTGCCAGTCCCCCTGACAGCACCTTGATTTGCAATTTAGTATGTGCAAAATAAAGTCCCCAGTCTGCATGTCCTGTCAGTTTATCTTAATAAAACAATGAAGAATGCTGGCCTCAAGAGGGGAAGAAGGTTCTCTACTGACAGTGAGCTATTTTTCATACTGAAGTGCCATTTGGCAGAAAAAGAAGACCATTTGCAGCATAACCAACGTCTCCTGTTTGCAGTAGCTTTGCTGTGATTGGAGACTGATTTCAATATTAGTTTATACAATCACTTGTCCTTAAGCAGCCAAACTAACCCCCTCCCCCCCTCCACACACACACAGAAGAGGGAAGCACATTGGAGTGCTTGGAGGAATTCTGCAGAAGTACAAATCTTTTTAGCAGGAAAGAGAGGAGCAAAAACAAAACCCCAAACCAAAGCAGTCCAATGAAAACGGCACATGCTCAGTGGGCATGGAATGCTGACTGTGGGGAGGGGAATGGCCCGATCAAGGGGGACAAGAAAAGGAAGACCTCCTTCTGCTCCATTCCCTACTTTCGGACTTGTGCCCCCAGGCCTTGGTGAGCCTCTGCCCCTTGGAAATGCTACCCAGGGAGTTGAGAGATTCTGTTGAATGGGGGACCTGTGGTGCGGGGGAGAGAGAAGCAGGATCCTGCAAATGCCAGTGAAGGTGAGCAGAGTCCGTCCATCAAGCAATGCCCTGCTAATCAACATCACTGGTTTTCAGTGCTGGGTCTCAAGTCAAGCGATTTGCTCCCAAGTCTGACTCATGTCACGTCAGCAGCTCGACTCAAGTGGCTCAGCTCAGCTTGGATCTCGATATTTTTCACGACCGAGTCACTGCAGGGCTCACTGCAGGGCAGGGTATCCTGGAAGACAGGCATAAATGCAGCAGATGGGGCTGGTTAAGGAGGAGGGTTGCAACTGGCTCTTCTTTTTGGCAGAGGGGAGATGTGGGGAGGAAGGGAGGGAAAAGGGGGCAGGAGAAGGGGAGGGCAGTTGCAGTATCAGGGGGAGGCTTTTGGCACACTTTGCTCTCCTTGGCAGGAAAGCAGATGGAAACGGGGAGGAGGCGTTACAACTCTCCCACCCAGCACGGCTCCCTTTTCTTCTGTTAAAGTTGGCTCTTGAGACTTGACTCAAAAATTTATTTGCAGTGACTCGAGACTTAGACTTGAAAGCAGACTTGAGACTTGGAGTAAAGGACTTGAACACATCAGTGCTGACTTTATTTCATCATGTAATAGATCTGTATCCCTCTTGTCAGTATACATGACATATCCCAGGTGATCTCCATTTGATGAGACATGCGCTTGCTTCGTTTCAGCAAGGTGACTGTATCATATGCCCTCAGACCAGGCCCTGAAGAGGTCGTACCTCATAGAAACAGAGGAAGTTGAATTATACCGTATCAAACCAATATACCATGCGGCTCAGTACTTTCTACAGTGGATTTCTTCCCCAGCATGACCTGAATCTGAAATCTCAAGGAAAAAGGGGAAATACAGATGATAAATTTGAATGGAAACGCAAGTTACCATTTAATAGCATCCTAAAATGATGATACTTTTCTACTGGTGACTCTAATAAGACTGTTCCTTAAACTTCTGTAACATTGTCAGGAATCAGTCAATCACATCAGTCCTGGTGACATAATGTGTCTCAAGAGGGTTCAGGGGAAAAAAAAACTTTACAAAAATGAAGAATGGGTGGGTGGGAAGGGAGCCACTGAAAAATTGGTACAAGGCAAAACCCTGACTAAATTACCATGAATGGTTTCGACAGACGTAATTTCTTTTAATCACCATCTTTACCCTCCATGTACTCCCTGCAGAATTATCAGAAACCAGAAGGAAGGGAAATATTGCTATAATTGGGATTAGCCAAAGAGAACTGTCACAAGTCATTCCTGATTCTCATCCTGATTTAAAAGTATCGTGTGTGCTGTAATAGAGCTGCCTGCTATGGCATTAATTCAAATGAATTTAAACATAGTTTTATTGCTCTATAGAGAAAACTGACATAAGGCTATTTAGCTGTGTATACAATAGATAAAATGAGCTTCTGTAGTGGTCTCTGTTGTGGGGGAAGTAATTATATATGATGGAAAAAAAAAAAAAAACAGGACCCTGGAGAGATGTCCCTGTTTGTTTGGAGGGTGGATTTGGAGGCTGCTGCCGCCACTGCTCAAGTTAGCTTGTCACTATATTGATTAAAGTAAGACTCTTTCTGCTCTTGACACCAGCTTTTGATTTCACGTGACGCTTTCTAGACAGCAAGCAATACCTTCAAACATGGACAATTGTTTGCTGCTGCTTCCATAAGGTTTGTTGGAGAAAATGAAAGGTGCCCTTCTTTATGTGTGTGTCTTTATTAATACATGAGTGAATGGAAGGTGAGGTCATTCATAACTGGAAGGAAGACTAAGGTTTAAAAAATTAATTTCAGAAGCAGTGGCAATGACTGTGGATAGGAAAGGGAGTGAGGGGATAGACTTGGGGTGCAGGCAAGAGGAGCAAGGGCCCTCGCCAACATCCATGGGGCCAGTTCAGGCGTTAGATGGCAGCCCTCAGTGGGGAACTGCAGGTAGTCCTGAATCTCTCTCAGGATAGCAGAATCCCATGCGTGCCTCCTTGGATGTCTCATTCTGTCCCATGCAGGGAAGCTTACCTCCCTTACCCAAAGAGACTGGAGTAATGCACCCTGAAAAGGGGACCCCAGGCATCATTCTGGGCAGGGGTCGCCATGTGATATCTTTGACAGAGGACAGTTCCCTGTTTGAGCATATCATCTATTTGAAAGTTTATCTAGTCCAATTCTAGTTTAAAGATTAAAAAAACATAAGAAGGGAGACCAGGTACTCTGAAGTTGCCCATCAACTTGAATCCATACAGATAAATCCCCATATGCACCAGTTTGTGCCTGCTTTTTGGTGATCCCTAAATGATCACACTAACTGGAAAGCGGAAGAGGAACAATATACCAGGCACTTGTGGATTTTGGGGGAAAGTTCATCTTGTCCACATGATCTATCAAAATCTACAGCTGTGTCCTAGATGCCTCACTCTGCATTTGTAAGCATCATGACTGGACCCATCAAAACCTTTATGTGTTGTTCCCGTAGTACAAACAGAGTTGCATTAGCATTTTTAATGATACTCTTCTCTGCGTACAGCTTCTTAGGATGCCATTGACCTTTGCTTAGTTGTGACCATCCAATACTCACAGTGCTATAATGCAACAAGGTCTGTCTCAAATCATACCTGAATATTATATAAAGGTACAAACAGCTTTTGTTTTCCTTTTGGGATCTTGTGTTTTGACTAATTTAGAGAGGCATCACTCTGCTGGCAGTAAGAGGAAGTGGATGAAGTCAGCAGCAGCTCAGCTCAGAAGTTTGAAGATCCCCAATGTAGCTAGCCTAGAATGTCCTAATTAACTTTTCAAAGCCTCCAAATTTGGTGGGATCGCTGCAGCCAGTGGTAAATTATGCATGTGAAACCAGCAATTTCCTGTCAATGTTAGGGTGGGGGGGGGGGGCTGTTCTGCATTCACTCTCTGTACTGAACTTCGAACCAGAAGCTTCGAGGCAGTTACGGAAATGTACCACATTTATTTTCTGAAGTTTTTCCTGCTTGCTTGTTTTGTATCTCTAGCTCATTCTCATAAGGTTTAGTGTATCTCACAAGGTGGATAAAAAATTGCCCAAATGCTTGGCTTTCCCAGCAGCAACATGGCAGGAGGCACAGTGCCAGAATGGGCAGTTCCCTCTGCCCTGCATTAAGCATGTGGAGGAAAATGTTCATTTGGAAGCCCCCTTTAGACTGAAAAGCGGTTTGCCACGTGGCACGGGGAACCACCTTGACAAGGCTGGGCTCAAGGGTAGGCCCTGCTGGGCACCTGGCGAGAACCTAGCCTCCAGCCGGGCACATGGAGAAGAGCTCCTTGGACTTGCTCCTCCTCAACATGGAAGCGGCTTGTTCACCTACAACGATGTGTGGCAAGTATTTGTCCCATAAGTTATGTGCACTGTAGCTTGAGCATCTTGCAAGACTATTTTACCTACCTTCATAATAGGTTATCTTGTAAATATTCATCATAAATATATTGGTTTTTAGAACTCTCATAAATGAGCATATAAAATATTAAAACATATTCCTATATTAAAACAGAATCATTTGATGGTAGCAGAAGCATTTGTTCTGACGTGCTGTAACTCCTCACTGACCTCAAAACTTTGCTATTGCTAACTCAAGTTGCAGGGTTAAAAGAAGGGTGAATCCTTTTCCTGCCTAAACTAGGAGAAGCAACATGTGCTTTAGGCAGGAAATATGAAAATGCACATTTTCCCCATAAACTCAAGTGCAAAAATATATATCTGTGGGAGGGAGGAAATTAATTTACTTACACAGAGATTTGCACAAAAACTGATTCTGCCAGTGTGTGGACAATAGAACAAAAGCTACCTGATACTTCAGGAAATATAAACAAAATCAATTTTACCATCTCTACTTAAACTATTAAAACTTTGAATGCTTATGTATTCTGGAACCTCATATGGATAATTGATATTCCTGCAAAGATTGCTTAATGTTTTGAAGTAAAAGATGAGAAGAAGTGCCTAATTTCAGAGGAGTCTTCTATAAATAATTTCTGTGTGTTGAAAGCAGGAATTCCAGAAACCTACATTTCATGGTGAATTTTTCCTGGGAAACTGATGCATCAGTTGGTGACCTATGGTCAAGCTCAGTACAAAATCCCCATTTTGTAGAGTCCCCAGACAAGGACAAATTCATCACACATGATAGTGAGGAAGATGAGCATCAGATGCCATTGTCTGTTCTCACAGACTCCCTGCCTGTCAAGCAAGTCAGTGGTAGCGATGATGAGAAGATGAGGAGGAGCAATAGCAGCTGGTGACAATGGAGGTGGGAAGGTAGCTCAAGGGTGCCAAGCTCAAGGACCCTCAAAGACCTGCAGCCAGCTTGCACACCGCCACACAGAGAAAAGGTATTTCTGGTGCTTGAATAATAACCAAAACCACAAGCCCCAACTCCCAATTGCCCCCTTTCTAAAATCAGTAGCTATGGGAACGGACATAAAAAGCCTTGACCTGTTCTCCCCTGCAGAGGAAGGCAAGATATGCTCCAACGGAGCAAAGCTCAGGGAGCTAAAGTTCCGTTTAGATGCCAGGAAGCACTTCCTGACAGTTAGGATCCCGAGGGTGTGGAATGGGCTTTCACAGGAGGTGGTTGAGGCCCCATCGGTGAGGGTGTTCAAAAGGCTGGACATGCACATGGTGGGCATGTCGTGAGCGGAGCCAGCTGGAGCCGGGGGTCAGACTAGATGGGAGCCCAAGAGGCCCCTTCTGACTTGCTCAGTTTCTCTGTTTTTATGCTAACTCAAGATATAGGATCCTAACCCGTTCCCTAATTTGGCCTAGCAGCTATCATTAATGTTGCTGTAGCAGCTCTAGGTTAAAGTAGACTTGCCGCTGAAAATAGTAAAATTGGAAATATGGCCATTTCTACCAAGTCTAAATATCACTCCAAGAATTCTAGCGGCCTTACCAAAACCCACCATGCTTTTGAAGAAACCATCATGGAATTCATTGTGCATCCTATTTCTTTTAATGAGCAGCATGTTTACTTCTGCAGTCTTGTGATCATTTAATATGTCCATGGAAAATGTAATTTAGTAATGCCGGTTGTTGTTATGTCCCATCAAGACCCCTGCAACTTCAAGTCCCCCATGAATGAATGTCAGTACATGACAGCCGTCCCCAGTAAGCTCAAGGCTGTGGCTTCCTGTATGGTCTTCTCTTTTTCTTCAGCCTACAACTTTCCCTAGTATTATTGCCTTCTCCAGTGAGTCTTGCTTTCTCATGATGTGCCTGAATTGTGAAGGCTGCTGTTTTGTTGTTTATGCTTCCAGGGAGAATTCCTGCTTGATTTGACCTAGGACCCACTTCATCTTTCCAGGTTCAGTCCTGGGTCTTTATGTAGCTCTCTGTCAGCCCTAAGTTTCAAATACATTAATTTTCTTCCTGTCTGCTTTCCTCTCCATCCAGCTGTGTTCAGGAATACAATCCAAAATTATGTCATATTTCCATGGAAAAACAGCTGCATCCTTAGGCCTCTTATTCCAGAAATACATTCCTTTGGCCTATCATTAGACGTTCAACTATACTGCAGAATGCCTTTGTGTGGCCATTAGGTAAGCAAGTCTTCAGAAGGTCAGACGGTCTTTTGTAGCACATCCTAAAAGGTCTATGGCAGTCCTTCCCACCATGGCACTGGTATAATATGACATCATCAAAAGACAGAACAAGAGACTTCTACAATTGGCCGGTTTGCTTGTCTAATGGAGGAGACCAGTCCTGCTGCTGATTATGCTACAACTGTATACGTTTGAACAGGCCTGCCCAAGGCAAAACTCCCCTGCCTCTTTATTACTCTTTTCCTAGCTAGGGATGATAAAGCTAAGTATTCTCTAGTCTGCAGTAGATTCCTGAGTGCATCCTTCTCTCCCCTACCCCCAGTTTTCCCAAGGGAAATTATTCCACAGTCCATTACAGCTCACTGCTGGGACATTTTTTAAAACATATATTCAACCTATGCTCGTCTCATCCCTATATGTCTGCTACATCTAGTTATCTATTCTGAGTCAGAGTTTTCTTTTAAAGAAAATTAGTGGCATGGTCTTTATTGTATTTTTAAGGACAGGAGAGAGTTTATATTATGAAGTTCAGAATTGTGATCATTTTTTTTCTTTTTCAATGACCTGCTGAACCAAACAAACTAGACATTTATTTTTAAACACGCTGTCCATGATGCCTGCATATCTACCATCCATAGATGAGATGGTGCATAGCATTTTAAATTAGATTTCAAATTAGGATTGAATATAGGTTTTGATTTGAAATACTGTGAGTTTAGAAGTTGTAATGATCTGAATAATGTGTTTGTTTTACTGGAACGACCTTTGAAATAAATATTTTGAATAAAAATACTGAAATGAAGATCACAACAATATTTTGCTGGATTTTAGGATTGATTTAATAGCCAAAACTTGGGCTGTGTCAATAAATTTTGTCTAGTTTGGTACCAGGATATTATGGCTAATCAAAAAACCTATGCTGCTGCTACTAATAATAAAAATCAACAAACGACAGCAACAAGATTGGAGTGGAAAGAAATGGACCCTGAAGGACAGTGGCTTATCCAAGCCCATGGGAAATGTTAACAGCTGGCGTGATGCTTGATTTGGGAATGCTGTGGTTCACAGCAAACACTCTGCCATGACATTCACTAACTTTCATTGTTTCTGGTGTGGGCTCTAGATGAAAGTATCAGCAAAGCTCAAGGTCATTGAGGTTCTCAGAGTTCCACCTCTAAGCTCAGTCCCACTCATTTCTGCTGCCAAATGCAACCTGTGCCTCTTCAAATACAAAATGTGTATATTGGGCTATACATTTTCAAAGTATGCACCAAAATGAGTGCTACCCTGACTGCCATTTTAGGTAGAAAGGGCAGGGTATAAAACAAGCACACAAATAGACAAACCTGACACGGTATGTTGACGGGGAAGTAGTGGCTTCCCTGAGGTCAGCGAGAGAGCATCATATTCAGTCATGGATTTTAACTAATATCTCTGATTCAAGGAATTGAACTCAGGTCTTTCTAGCTCAGATTCAAACTTTATCCCGTCTACCACAATGTCTCCCAGAACATGTTGATGGTGAATGGGAGATAACTGAATATCTTTGTTTTGAACATGGCTCCAGATTTATGCTAGGCCAACCGCACTGATGTAAGGGGGTGTTCCTACCCTCTTCTTTCCCTGGCAGATTCTCCAGTCCTCCAACAATGTTACACAGAGAGTTAAAAGGCCTTGTTGAATAGGTTGGGCTGTGGTTGGTGGGGCTGGGTTAGGTGGAGAGATCTTTGACAAGCAGAGCTCTTTTTCTCCAAAAATGCACTACTTCTTGCGCAAGGTAAATCTTGGATCCAGCCTTATATTACGACTTGAGCTTTAACCTAATTCTTTTAAGGCAATTACAGTTTTTTAAAACTCCAAAATATACAATTATTATATACTATAAATATTACTGGAAAGGCAAAATATGAACATAATATCATAACTATGATAAAAATTTATACACATAATTACAACATGAAGGGTACTTAAGCAATTAACATAAATTCTTATCAATGACAGTACATCTTGTTTAAGATTTTCTCTAGAAGAGACCTATTTCCAATAAAGAATAAATTTACATGACTGCAGAGAGTTCTCAGTTGCATTGTATTTAACTTTTCAAAGATGTTTATATACAATTATTTTATTCATCAGCAACATGTTCTAGGCATTAAGTTTCCTACCATCATATTCCAGGAACTGTGTCTGTTTCCAAGCCTGAGCCAGTAATGTCTTACTGTGTTACCACACATTTGCAACCTATTTCTTATGCTTACATTCAACTGAGAACTCAAAAGATACAACCATGTATTAATAAGACAGTTCAATGGCATTCATATCCAACAAAGTCTTTGCCCATATGGAAGAGGGAGTAGCCCAGTGATAGAGCAGGCATTTTGCAGGCAGAAGATCCCAGGTTCAACCCCCAGCTTTCGCAGGTAAGGCTGGGAAAGATTCTGGCCTGAAGCTGGCAAATGTTCTGCCAGTCAGTATAGACCACCCTGAGTGAGAAGGACCAGTTGATGGAGTCTTGTTCAGGCACCTTTGCAAATGTTCAACGGAAGAAAGCTTACTTTTCCAGTATGCTTGTGCAGATACTCATTCCCAACAAAAATGGGCACTCTACCCCAGCTTCATTATTTTCTTTCCCAAGAGCATGTAGACAAAAGAAAGGACTATTACTAGGAGACATCTGGAAAACCAAAATGAGTTATAGTGATGCTGAAGGGCAGATAATTTAAGACCACGCACCATCTGGGTTTACTTGGGGAGTACATTCTGTTTTCCCAATGGACTTTTGAGAACAGTATAGAATAGATGATGAATGGTGATATTAAGAAGAGACAATATAATTTTGGTTTTGAAAAAGAGTGAGAATAAAAAAAGGAGGAAAGAGGAATGGAAGTGTGAGCAATAGAGAGGAGGCATCTTTCTGTGCAGGAACAGAAAGCACAGAGCTCTGTCGGACATTTAAGGGGAACGACGTAAGGCAAGAAAGGTGGGGCTTCGTCAGCATCATCCTGCCTGAACTTTGCTTCAGTGACTCTCATATTGCGTCCATCTCTTTTTGAAAAATGATTTGATGCCCATCCATTCCATCTGCCTTAGCGTTCTTCAATATGATTGATCAAGTGAAATAATCAACAAGGTCTGCTGGGAAGTGGTCTCAGCATATAGGTTCCATTTCCACTGAAGTGAACTGGGGAAGCCTATTCATGCCAGATTATTCTGTGTGAGCACAGGCAAATGCAAGAGCCTGTGAATCAAAAGCACAGTCGTTAAGGAGACTCATCTTAAAGACAGTAATTATGTGTCATTTTCCTGGCATTAAAAGGGAAGGTATTTATGATGACAGACTATTTAAATATCGTTAGTTTGAAAATATTTCAAGTCTTGGATATATTTGTAGTTATTTGCATGTCTGAAAAGTTACAGGAAGAAATCGTAACAATCTTTCTGGGGCATCTCTAGTAGCATTTACATGACCTCTCAGCAAGGGAGGATCTGTATGTTTGTTAAGGTCCAGCACAATTTATCTGCCAAAAATACTGACAAAGCTCTATAATGAAGTTGTCTCTCTAATGGCCACTTTAGAAGATTGCTTGCAAAAGTGTCTTTCAATTATATTGTAACTAAGCTTCATGCTGAAGATAGAATTCAAAATGGTCCCCACCCCACCCAAGAATGCAATCCTGCGCATGCGTACTTAGAAGTAAGTCCCATTGTGTTAAATGGGTGAACTCCTGAGGAAATATGTTTAGGACTGTAGATAGGAATAAAAAACCCTCTCAGTTTTAATTTCTCTCCATTTCTCATTTCCCCCATTTTTAGATTCATCTCAACCTTTCTCCTGAATTTTGACTTTTTTAATTAAAAGTTGACAGGAAAATTCATACGCCTGTTTGTGCACATTGCTCCTAATACATGCAATTTTTGCATAATGTACACATTTTGCAAGAAACTTGCCTAGTATCATGGATTTCGAATGCGATTTTCCTTGATGTACATTTTTTGTACACGGACTTGATTGCAAAATCCAGGGAAGTTGTGAATTCCAAAGGATAACTGAGCCTGCTTGTATTGAGTAATATGACATTCACTAAGTTCACATAAAAATGCAGGCTGAACGAATCTCTCTCCTATCCCTAATTGCAGAAATTCTCAAGTTCTTCAAATCTGAACAACAGCAAGTTTTATTTACTTACATCCATCCCTGGTAACCCTCTGTTTCTCCTTTTTTCTAGTGCAGCTTGTTTAAAAGGAGATTTGTGTCTTACAGAGAGGTTGGCTTCACCCAAAGGGGTTGCCAGAAGGTTGGGTCTTAGCAGATAGCTGTAGAGCTAATTACACAGATCAATTTGATCCAAAAGACCTACTCCATCAATATTTCAAGGGATTATATTATAAACAAAAGATGTTGCTGACTCCAGTGGCAGTGGGATGATGGTGGTTTGTGCTTTAGTAGGAACTGTCCATGGTCCTGGAACTCCTCCCCAAAATAGCTTCACCTCTGTGGAGCACCATGGATAGTTTTAATATAGTGATGAAGCGCCATAGAATCCATCTCTTTTCAGTTCATGGCCTTCCTCTTCTGCTTGACCCTGCCTTAAATGCAAGTTGAGCCAACAGGAAGTCTGCACACACTTCTGGATCCCTGGTTGCACAACCAGCAACCTTCTCCGTGTCACGTGCAATGGAAACAAGGGCCACAACTCATGTGTGCAAAAGAGTGATGCTGCTTGTGCAGCATTCACAAGTTCACTTCCTGGTGTGCTTGCCAGGAAGTTGCACTCACAAGCCATGAGAAGGTAGGCTAGCGTCTGGGGAGCTGAGCCCAGGGAATCCAATGGATTCCTACCTTCAAAATGGGTTTCTCATGCATCACTACCTAACTCTTATAAATATCAAAAGAGAGGCTGCTGTAGATGGGGAGCTCCACTGACAGAGTGACCAGCCCGTCCTAGTTGTACTCAGAGTAAAATATTTCAGGAATCTTGTAAGTGGTCATACTCCTGTTCTTTGTCCACAATGAGACAAACTTTCAGATAATTTAGAGGTTTGGGAGAACATTTTGACACCCTGTCCCAAAGCATCACTTTAATCCTTAAAATACAAATAGATGAACATTTTGCACGTATGAGAGTAAAATTCATCACACTTTAGCAAAGTGTTTTGCTTTTTCCTGCAAGTAAGTGCTTTCTGTGTTTGAAAGGCATAACTGTTGAAGCAGCCCTGACTGAGGCAGCCTGTGAACGCTTAGGATGGCACCAAGCATCATTCCCAACAGAATGACCCCCTTGCCACTCAGGTCCGCTATTACTGCATTGCAAATTCACAGAAGAGAATGATTGGTTGAATATTTATTTATTTATTAGATTTAGCTCCTACTTTTTTCTTTAAAAAACCCAAAACCTCAAGGCAGCTTACATCATTCTCCTGCTCCTGCTCTCGGTCTGATCCCCACAACAACAACCCTGTGAGATAGGCTGGACTGAGGTTCTATGACTGGCTCAGATTCACCCAGTTGGCTCCATGGCTGAGCAGGTGCTAGAACCCAGATGGCCTGAGTCCCAGTCCAGTCTCCTTAACCACCTCACAACAATGGCTGCCAGTGAATGGTACAGGGGTGTTTCTGGTGGAAGAGGGGAAGGGGAAACTGCCCTCTTCTTCACCTTTTAGAGTGGCATTGGGCTTCTGGGATGAAGGGGAAGACTTGCCAGTGCATCTGTAGTTTCCCTTTGACTGGTGCCCATGGTTTTATTTTCCCAGAATGTCCCAGAATGACACTGGGACCTGGCATGACAGTGCATTGTTCCAAAACACAATTGCATGATAAAAATGCCGACCACCAGCCCGGAGAGCTGACTTTTGAGTCTGCCGCCCTCACAGTGCTCCCCATTCCTCTGAAAGGAGCTGAAAGTGAAGGGGAGCACAGCTACTGCTAATACGGCAATTTCGGTGTGCTGAGCAATTTCCATGTTTGTATCGCAGTCAGTACTGCTCTGTAGCTTATGGGCCATTATTACTTCAGTTTATAAATAAGAAAATGAGGTTGAAAGAGACCATTCAATGAATCTCTGAGAAATGTGGGAATTTGAGCTACATCCATATACAGCACTTTTTCTATTGGGTCACCACTACTTTCAGTCAGTCTGACAGGTTATGGTGAGCATGCCGGAATATTTTGAGCTATTTTCCCAGGATTTGTAGAGAAAGCTTTAAAAAAGGAGCAGATGAAAAAAACCTTTAGGACACAGTCTGCTTTATATCCAAGGCATATCTAATCATGCAAATCCTATTGACTTTCATGTGCATTGTCACTCTAAAACTCTTTATCTTTTTGGAAAATGACCCCTTGCAATTACCTGCTGAGTATATTTACTCTGCTTTTAAATCCAAATGAGCTACATGGGAAGAAAAAAGCAAAATACCTGGTGATCCAACTAGTTATTGACTTAACAGGTGGAAAATGTACTTTGGGATGTGCATGTGTATTTTACAGTCATTGTTTTATCATCACAATATTGTAAAGAGAAAAATGTGTCACTAGAGGATTTAAAAAGTCACTTGGTCTGTATGATTTACACTGCAGCCTTAGGCATGTCTATTCAAAAGTAAGTTCCATTTAATTCAATAAGACTTCCTCCCCAGTAAGTGTGCATAGAACTACAGTCTAAATAATGGAATTGCAGCATGCACTTTCTTTTTGGGTGGCTGGTGTGAAGTTGATTCTCCTGTCATATGTAGCTTCTCTCCCTGGCTGAGGCATCCATTTCCTCCACATGCAACTGACTGTGGGATGCTTTCCCTTGCTGCTCGCATATCATGGATCTGATGTGCAGGAAAATACACAGAAAGTTAGATGGATCTCCCCTTGCAGGTGAAGACCAGACTGACACGATGGCTGTGGATGGTCATTATCCCTTTGAGCACATTCAAATATTGTTTATAACCTTACTAGTCTTCCTTTTACACATGCACAAAAACACTCATGGTGGTTTACAAAAGCAAAATGGACCCAAGCAAAGCACTACATTCTGGGGCACACCCTTCCTACTGTATACTGACGCACACAGAGAGCTTATTTTTCCAGAAGTACCTGCAACGTCTTCTCCATCCACATGTAATGCATTGATGGGTATTGATCACAGTACTGGTGCCTACAGGCATTAGCAGAAATATATGGCATTGGGATTAATTGGAAGCCTGGCCACTTCACGACAGGCAAACTTCTCCAAGTAGTTCAGGATTGTGTTTCGTGACCCTTTATCATCACAACTCCATTTCATGGCTTGAGCAGGATTGGCACCCTCCTCTTCCCAGCTGAGGCTCCATCCTAATCTGAACTCTGCAACTGTACTGTGGGAACACAGCCAAAACCTTCAGATGAGAAGGTGTCTCTGCCAACAGCTCAGCCACCGCTGCAGATGTTTAGGAACTGCAGATAATTTATTAGCACCATTTGCACTGAATCAAGCCCCTGTTCACTTAGGAACAAAGAGAGGAATTGCTTCTGTCTTGACCATCCTACAGACAGACAAATACCATCATGCTGATTTTTGAAAGTTATAATGTAAACAACTTCAAATTAGAAGCAAGATGCAATTGCTGATAGACCTTCAATTTAGCTATGCCTGCATGCACACCTAAAACTCAATGGCATATTAAATCAATATTTCATTCTACTAAGCTACTAAACCTTTCAGATGAAATAAATTTATTTTTGGTTGCAACTAATAAATTATATTTACTTATGTATGAAAAGCTGCTCCATATAGACCTAAGCTGTATGTACCAATAATATCCATAAAGAAATAGCTATGAAGAAACCAACTCACTAAATAGTAACCTAATCTGTTATCTATGTACAAAATCAACTATGTCCTAAGTTGTTGATCCTTTCAATGGAATTTTGCTGCTTTTAACCTAATCCCATGCAAAGTTAATTTTACAAAAGTCCACTGAAAATTGCACGCACAGCTAACTTTACACAGGATAATACTGCATTGGCAATATTCTGAAAACCACAGGAGGAATAGATGAATAACTTACCAAGAGCTGAATTTAATCCAAATTCATACCCTACAAGAGCTGCTTTTTACCAGGTTATCAGGAATCTACTAGTCTGGCGTCATTAACATTTTCCCCTTCCCCAACAGCTGCAGTATATTTTTTTTTAAAAAACTGACTTATTTGATTACTCTTCTTATAGGGAACTCATGTGGCAACACTTAGAACTAGAAGAGAATTTCATACCTCCCATCTCTATTTTTTAAAAAATAATAAACTGCTGTTGAGAGCCACTGCTGTTGGAACTAGACCGGGACTTTTCCACTGTGTGTGTAAATGTCCCCTTGGAAAGCCATGCTCTCCAAGCTGCTTCCTGTACAATTAAGTACTGAAGCTGCTTCCTGTGCAATTAAGTATTCTCTGGCAATTAAGCTTTATCCAGGACTGAGCTGGCCACCCAGTCTGGCCACTGGGTCCTTCTAGAGAGGAAGTAATAGGGAAGTTTCAATTTTTCCTGAGACTTCCCTATTACTGAGGAGCAAGATGCTCTTGCTGAGGAGTAAGATCTTTTACAGAGGACTTTTGAAGGCGTCCTATATTTGAAAGGTTGTCCTTTCTTGTATAATGATAAAGGAACCATCTAAAAGAGCAGCTGGGCTCTGAAATTGCCTATCACTGGACAGCAGATTGATCAGGGTACACGCTGAACAAGGTTCACAGTCTTCCACACTATGGTGAGATGTACTGTATTTCTATTTAAATTATAATAGTTATTTCTAAATGTGCACATAAGCATGTAAATTACCATTTTATGCTAATTGGTGCCCTTTTTGTCCTCTTTTTGGTGATTCATGTCCTCTTGGAGATTCATAACTGGCCCCTATTTTAAGGTCACCTCAGACAGTGCCTATACATCTGCCGTGTCAAACTTACTTTTTTCTGTCAAACAGAAGTACAGCTGAGCTGAAAGCTTTGCCCATTGTTGGGAACACATTTCAGCGCGTTCAGTTCAATGCCTCTTTTGACAGTTGGGCAAAACAAAGACTTGTTCTTTTTCACTGGAATCTTTTGCTACCTATCTCAGCCAATTATTTTCCCCCGTAGTAAATGCTAGGCTCACCTTTAAGAATAATCCATGGACAATCAAGAGGTATCCAAGGGAAGACTCGTGCCACACTGCAGCTAGGGACAAAGGTCACACCATGCAATTAGTTGAGGGAAAATATTTCTACATGCAGATCCCAATCAAAGGGTGAATATTAGGAGCAACTCTAAACAAGACAGTGTTACATTAGGCAGTATCTAGTTAGATGCTAGCACTGATGAAAATTAACTTGTGCTGTCATCACTGATTTACTCCACCAATACAGTAACCTAGCAGAATAGGTTCCCTAGAAAATCCATTGTTTCAGGTAATGTTATTGTTGTTGTCTATAGACTCCTTGTGTGAATGTTTGTTGTTTAGTTGAAAAGTTGTGCCCAACCCATCATGACCCCATGGACAACATTCTGCCAGGCTCTCCTGTCCTCCACCATCCCCCAGAGTCCACCCAAGCCCACACCCACTGCCCCAGTGACTCCATCTAGCCACCTCATCCTCTGCCATCCCCTCCTCCTTTTGCCATTAATATTTTTAAATGTTTTAGCAGTAGTGTGATAATGACAGACAGTGAGAAAGAGTTCTTGTTCCAGCATTCCATATATTATTTTCAGCATTTATTAATCCAGATGTTTTCAAGTGCATACTACACAAACCAAACAAAAATAACACTTAGAAGATCGATGCCCCCTGAGAACATCCAGCAATGGTTTCTATATCTGCCTTGCGGGGAAATCTGTATGAACTGGGTTGCCTACAAAGATCTGATGGTTCCTGATGGCACTATATGCTGCAAAAAGCATAACAAGTCTATCACACGGCACATTGTTCAAATAATCCAGTTCCACATGTGTCACTGTTTAATAGCCAAAAGAATAGTCTTGCCACAATGATTTCAGCTCTAGTAATCACCCAGTTGGGCTACCATATTATAATACATGGTGCATGGGACTGCCCTTGAAGATAACGGAGAACTTAACTGATATTGGAACCACATCGCACCAATTCTGAAAGAGTTACACTGGCTGCCACTAGGCTTCTGAGCCCAATTGCAGATGCTGGCACATGCCTTCAAAGCCTGAAATTGCTTGGGACCCCAAAACCTGAAGAAATACCTCACTTTGCACCAGGCTGCCTATATCTTACAATCGTTAAAGCAAGTTCTTCCCCCTAAACCCTTGTTACGTACTCAGAAATAAAGACTTGGGACACTATTTTGAGTCGTTCTTTAAAACAAAGCAAGCAGGTTTTTCAGGACTGGGTATTTTATACATTCAGGAATTGATAGCCCCTCTTTGAGAGTTTTCTAACTATTTGTGTGTGAGTTAATGCAGTGTCTTTGCTTACTGCTGTCAGTTTCTTTCATTAATTGTTGAAAGGATATTGTGCAAAAAATATTTAAGAAACAACTTTGCCAAATTTGGCTAGTGATATATATTCATTATTTTACATCTGCTTTCATTAAAATGTTGCCCCATTGCCTTATCAGTTGAAATGGTTCTAAAGAACACATCAATGGTTTTTGCAGGATATTTATTTATAGAGCAATTTAAACAACTCTAAGAACACATGCTATTAAAAAAAGAAAAAAGAAATAGCCTAAAATCAGCATTAGAGCTTCTTGGGTAAATTAAATGCATTTTGATTTTGTGGATTAAAATACAGAATAATTTTGTCCCATTGCTGCCTTACTTTGTTTTTGGTTTTTGGTATGATACTTAAAAATGCATGAGTGACACTCTTTATGCTATTAAGCTTTTTATTGAAAAAAATTATTGCATGAAACAACATTCCCAGAAACAACTTGAATAACCTAAAAAAAAGCTGCATTTCATGTTCAATAGTGCAATTCACTTATCTACTTTATAATATAAAACACTTTTTACAGAGAATACAAAACAAATAACTAGTTTACAGATTATATTTGCCAGAGTATTATTTAGTTTTAATATAAACTAAACACTTTGAAAAATGAATCAAGTGGCTTTTCCTTTTTCTTTCTTTGCCTTTTCTTTTCTTTCTTTCTTTTTTGGAAAACTGCATAACAAATATACATGTTCAGTATTTTACACAGATGCTTTAATAATAGGAAAACCATTACAATTGATGGATTGGGCTTACCTGATCATTTTTCTCCCAGCACAAAGTGAACTTTTCTAACAACTCTGCCGTGAGACTGGGATGGAGTTGTGATTTGCAAAGGATGCAAAATGCAGTTTGAGGACCTAATTTCTGATGCTTTCGAAATACATGGCAGCCTGCAAGTTCATTGCATGTTGGATCCTTCTTAGGGTTCATTTAGGTACAGTGTGTGAGAACCATGATCAGAGATCCTACTGGGAGGTGGACAACTGGATCACGGCTGAGGCACCGAGGGAGGCATTAACCCTTCCCTTACAGTGCCATTCTACATATGACTACTCAAAAATTAACCCCACTGAGTGCAAAGGAACTTCCTGCCAAGTAGGTGGGCATGGAAAAGAAGCCTTAACAATTTAAATAGCCCACTTCTCTGCTGGGAAATAGTACGTTCAGAGGACAGCTGAAATCAGGAAGACCTTGTGGGCTGAGGGGCTGAATGCCCCTCACCGGATGCCTGGTCCCAGTCCTTTGGGAGTCTCCTGCCCCCAGGCTGCTGCTTGCAACTTCTCAGAGCCGGTCCTGCCTCAGACACAGGTCTCTGCAGATCTCACCAGTGGGTGAAACTGGAATTTTGTGATGGGACAAAAGTGACGGAGGCACCGCTCCCTCCCTCCATTTCACTTAGCAGGATGACAATCAGCCAGGACAATCAGCACAAGGCTGTATATCAGTACCCTGAACCAAATTATTTTACTTGGAAATACTTACATTTCATATTAATGGCTGGCTTTCAAGTCACTATAAATAAGGTCCACCATCCAAAACTGAAAGATACTTAGTCTTACTAAGATCATGGATGTTATAGTTTATATTTGAAGCTTAGGATTTAGGTGTCTTCCACTGTGTGTTTTAATTTCCACAATCCTAGACTATCAAAATTATTTCCATGTGCCTTCTTAATGTACTTGAAACAGTATACTGACCCGATCTCTTTGATGCTGGGGATGTTAAACTGGGTTGCACAACCTTCCAGATAAATTAATCATAATAATAACAACCCCACCCCCCAGCACACCAATTTGTGTATCTATGTGCCACATGATGCTTTGACTGATTTGGCAAAGCTGTTTGCCTAGGAATTGGCTTCTTATTCTGGGTGAACGCCTACAATTCTTCCCAAACAGGGAGAAGAAAAGTGGATTTTGCTGTTAGCACTAAAATAGCACCAGCCTAGATTTTGTGCCCATGCAGTGCATATGGGGATAATACAGCCACAGGTGAATCATATATTTGTTGCTTGTTTCCTTTTTAGAAAGATGTTCACTGCAAATGTACAAACGTATTTCAAAAAACCCACTGCAACATAAAAGTCCCCACTGAACCGTAACATAAGCTGTAAGGAATGAGCACGGTGTCGTGTGACATGACTTCATTTATCAGTTTGATGATCAAATTAACATCCATGTGCTGTGTCAGCCAATCCGTGCTTTCCCTCAGCATTCTGGAGGCACTCTCGGTATAGAAGCCATAACTTCCCATAAGATGTGCAATTAGTCTACTAAATGGGCATTTCCATTCCAAATTGCTTTCGGGAGCATAGGGAGATAACTTTGCTATTTTAAATAATACAAAACAACAATTACATCTGCTTTAAAAATGTTCTTCATTTCTGGTAACTGATGCCTCTGCCATGGTCAAGAAGGATGCTGAAGTTCCTGACCCTGGAATAAGGGTTGAATGAAAGGATTGAGATGAATTGCTGAAGAGGCGGCCACATTCAGCTGCGGTGTGAATAAGGTGGGGATGAATGCCGTGGGGGGCAGCGGTGGGAGTGCCAGATGGGGCGGGTGAAATGGAGTTGCTGACACCAAGTGGAATGGGTGCCCCGCCAGTAGTGCTGAGTGGGCAGGCATGAAGGTTGGCGCGAAGGGGGCCAGCGAGATCGGCGCAAAAGGAGACGGTGTGAATGGGTGCACGTGCCGGAGGGAAAGATGGCTGCTGTGGGGATGGACTCCCGCGGACAAAGCGAAGCTCTGCAAAAGCGTATGGTGGAGAGTGGCGACAGAAGAGCACTGCTGGACCGGAGGAGGCTGGGCAGCTGGGGAGGCCGAGAAGGCGGCTGGCCCTGCGGCAGGCAGCACTTTGAGATGCTTTGCCACAAGCTGTTTCTGCATGTGCTGCTGAGCCTGCAGCTGAAGAAACCTGTATTTGTCTATCTCATCGGGGGAAAATGTTATAGGCTGCTGTGTTAAGGGAGAGGAGACACACTTAGGGCTCAGTTCAGTCTTGTTTGCTGCTTCACTGGACTTATGCATAGCACTGTCAGAGTTACAGTTTAGATTATTCCCTTCCCCTTGATTCAAGGTCACGTTTGCATTGTCTTCTTCTTTGGTCTCTGTTAGATTTGGAACAGCAGGATATCTATGAGAAGGGAAAGCACCAAGAAAATTGTTTGGCACTGGGTCACAGCTTTGCAGAAGGGCTTGCATTTCACCAGTTAAGAGATGTGACTGCTCCTTTATTGCTGTGTCCTTTTCCATATTCGGGGCCTGATTGCAAGTCCCTCTTTGAATTAAGCCTTGCAGCAGGCAATTACCATAGTCAGCACTAGCTGTAAGAGCAACGTTATCTATTGCGACTGGATCTTTGTCTGTGCTGCTTTCCATTGGGCTGCTTTCCTGGTTCCACACGCCGCTGGTACTGAAGCTGAGGGCTTTCTGGGGTGAAGGTAACATTGCCTCACTGCCTGCTGAAGATGCACATTTAATACCAGGTTGACTCAAGGGGGCTGCTACCCCACAGGCGTTTGCGCAGCTCCCCACATTCTGACTTTGCTCCTGGTTTTGCTTTGATTTCACCTTCTCTAGAAGCAGCCTGGCAGTTAGGGACTTCTTCTGTCCCACTGCTTTTCTTCCAAAGGGGTTGATTGAGCAAAGGCCAATATATTTTGATGGGCAACTTGCATGTTGGCAGCCTGCATGTGTAGAGTCCAACTTTCCTGGCTCTGCACTGCCATTGCTGTTCACATACTTTTGGAATTTGTCCCAGTCTTTTGCAAGGGATCCTGAACTGCTGCCTCTTGTCCAGGTGCAACTTGATGATCTGTCGCTGCTTCCTGAATCTTGGATTGAAGAACCTTTGGAGCTGCTGTAGCTCCTGCTTCTGCTGTGTTTACAGAACGGGTGTCTCTTTCTGCTTTGCTTTGATGCATCTCTTTGTAGTAAATGCCTATTCCTTGAATGCCTTTGATATTTTCCTGTGTGCCTCTGTGTACAGTTTCTAGATCTTTGACTTTTTTTGTTGAAAAGGCAGTCCTCATCTGCATCATCAGAAGATGAAATGCAATTGTGCTTTTTGTGTTTACATTTCTGCCTTTCAACCGGCTTTTGTTTCCTTTTGCAACAAAAAGGCAAATGACTTCTGCTGTGATCACTTGATCTGTGACTCGAGTAGCAACTTGCATAACTAGTCACACTGCTAACACTGGTGTCAGAATAATTAGACTGTCTGTCAGAAAAGGGCTGCTGCAAAGAAGAGAATTTCCAGCAACCAGCAAAACTCCCATTGCTTTCTTTTCTCAAGCACTCTCTAGGGGAGCCCAGGTTGTATCCGAGGATGGAATCTTTCCCACTGTCACTTATGTCACTGGTGCAGCTGACCAAATCCAGCTTGTCTTGTCTTTGGGAATACATTAAATCGCATTTTGCACATTTTTGCTTTTTTGTCCTAGACATGAAGGGATAGATACAAAGTTTTTCAGTTACTTCACCATCCAGAGTTCTTTCACAGTTCTGCAAGTGCTGTGCTAAAGACTGCATCTGCGCTGTCGTATGAGGACGCGTAATTCTTGTGTAATGCCTTTGTGAGCAATCAAGGTGAGCAGGCACTTTAGGTATGTTTTCATTCAAATAATCTGACACGTACTTTGGAGCACTTGGATTGATTTCATTCTCTGTGTCTGAATCTAATTTTGGCTGGGACTTTTTGAGGCTTAGAGCTCGTTTCTTCTTCTTTGGCTTCAGAGACTGATTATCTTGTTCATTGGGCTCTTGCTTGTTCTCATTTAGACCCGAGGCTTCGATCCCATCAATGTCCATAGTTTTTGAGTGCTCTTTAGGACTTTCAATGTTGACTTCAGGATGCCCAGTGTCTCTATGTGACAAGGAGAGTCTAAAATCAAAATATAATGGGTTACAACCATAGGAAATGGAAGGTTCTGTTTTTGTAAACAAAAGAAGTTCAGTGGGCCACCGCAAGGCAGTGTTGCCATCTTTACTTAGAACATGAAGAAAAGGCAATGCTTTAGGCTTAATTTCATGAACCAGGGTTTCACCCCTAGGTGTTTCAGCAGTTGTATTCATCGTTTTTGAGCGATCAGGAGATTGGTTGAATATACAGGGATTGTAGTTAACCTCAGGTGGAAGTCCTTGCTGAGATGAACGTTGGGCTGAAAACTTGGAGACACATTCTGCTAACAGGACATCACTGTGCTTGTACGTGTTTCGTTTCACACAAACATTGCTAGGTTGGCACTGCAGGGTAACAACACTTTCCAAGGATTTCTGGGTGCCATTTGATGGTCTTCCAAGTTCTCTTCTAGCAGGGGACTCCTCACATTCCAAACCTGGAGGATGCAGTTGGTCTTTACAAAGTGAAAGTTGAATTCCCACTTGCTCTCGGTTGACCTGCTGATCATTTTCTTTCTGCTTTTTATTTTTCCCAGCCAGACTGCATGCTACAATGGTGTCTGGGTGCCCTTGAAGTGTATTTAGCCGTTTTGGCACATTTGCTTTCCTCTCATCACTCATATGTATGCAAGCATGGCACTCCTTGGGTGTTTGTTTTGCTTTATGCCTAGGTGAACCGGTACAGTCCTGCACTTCTTCCATGTTTTCACTGAAGACAGATGCAGATGACTCAAGCCTCAAATGGGCTTTTTTAGAGAAGGAAAAGGACACCCCGGCCCGATTACAGGCATTAGTGCCACAAGAAAAGGCTGGAGAAATGCGATTTCTTAGCAAATGCCGCCTCTCTACGCAGGACTGGTTCCTGCTTAGCAAAAGCTCCTCTTGTTTCCCTAAAGTGCTGCTGCTGAGACTTTGTCCTTCAGTGTTCTCGACTTTCCCTTCTTCAGCTAAGAGATGTTTTTCTTGTAGTTGTTGCTGTTTTTCTACCACCACTTGGGGAGTCTTAAATACAGGCCTGCATCCAGCAACACTATAAACAAAGGATACAATAAATAACTTGAGTTAAACATGAATTCAAATTTTCAGAAATTGTTAGCAAAGTTCATTGAGAACTATTGGCACGAGTCATTACTATGAAGTCCATCAACCAGCAGCATCAAGGATGTTCTGGAAGGCATCTAACGAAGATAATGGAAATAACTGGGGAGATACAGTTGCAGAACAAATGTCTCCTTAACTGTTCCAATGGTATGGAGATTCATGGACACTATGCGGGAGCAGGTTCACCACAGTCTGAAAGGTTGGTATGATAAATGGTATCTTTTTTGGTATGTATGACTTTCCAGTGAGTGCTTAGCACAGCATGCTGGAGAGCCAGAGTTGTATGCTGGTCAGAGTGTCGGACTGGGGCCCTGAAAGATCCAGGTTGCAGTCTCTGGTTGGCCAGGAAGCTCTGGGTCAGCCAATCACTCTCATTCATAGGGCTGCCGTGGCTAGAGATGACTTGATAGCATGCAACAACGACTACAGATCTTAATAACAGTAACGATCAGAGATGACTAAACCAGGAGGCCACTTTTATGACACTTACTACTCTCCCTCCAAACTGCCTCATCTTGCAGACTGCGCAATGAACAATGAAATTGTTACTGTTGCGTCATATAAGATGCAGTGCCCAGAAGAGAAGAAATGAAGGAACAGTCCAACACGCTCCTTTTTGGCACTTGAGTCACAGTGTGGGTACTGGAAGGGCTTACTATTTGCTCAGTGCTATTGCTACATAGTCAATGCTGCTTATCTGTGCTGTGACTATAGTGCATTGGCAATGTGATCCCTGATAGGCTAGGACCATATAACAGGTCAGAAGAGTTAGAATGCTACCAACCAGTGGTCAGGAGAAACAGCAAGCAAGGTTAGAAAGGTGTGAAAAAGATCGGCTTATTAAGCAGAGTGAGTGCCAGGGAACTTTTCTGTTTGTACAAAGCTTCCTTTTTCCCCTGAAAATATTTGCTTCCCAAAACTCAGCACAGTACTATTAAAAATCATTCCATTCAGATCAGATTAGAAAAAAGGAAAACCTCCAGCCTTTAAATGCTGATGAATTAAGGCAGGACTTCCAATTTTATGGCTTGTTTGGAACCAAGAATAAATTTTAAAAAGGGATTTGCAGAACATGTGATTATGATCTGTGTAGTATATAAAGCAGAAGTAAAGTTATGGAGATTTCTTCTGGGACTGCTGAGGAAAAATGAGATGAGATTAAAATGTACTATAAGATCCAAACTCATACCATTCCGACTGCTTCCGCAGCTCTGCCAGCTGATGGAGGCGTTTGAGTGCTTTTTCCTGTTTCTTCTCATCTTTCCAGGACTTTGAAGCAACATTCCGTGCAAATTCCCTTTGTTTTAGCTCTTTCAGTCTCTGCATGAAAAAGGTACAAGAATAAAAGATGATGCACCTCCTTCTTAGTTCATTATGCATTTTTCTGCACACACAACCAGGCAAGAACATGAGGCAAAGCTGATAAAAAGCCATTATAATTTAACAAGTGATTCCCAAAGAGGTTTAGCTGTTTTCATCAGGGGAATTTATTTAGCTGCTATCTTGATACAAAATTGCATCTCTGTCTACTATACCTAGATGAGCCGTCTCCACACATAAATGACATAACCAGATGTAACAAGAAGACAACAACCCAAGACGCCAAAAGCAATTGCAAGGTTGAGCTGTGAGCTAGAGATGGTGGTGCACACCTGATTATTTTTGGGGAGATGGAGATGGGATCGCCCATTCAGTGTCTGACACTCTAGAATGAAAAAGAAAGGTAGATTTCAATTTCAAATTGGGTGGGATCCAGAATTAGACATATAGAACTAAGCTGGCAGAAGTGGACTTCCTCATCCCCTTCCTTCTTACAGAAGCCCCTCCAGTCCTCTCTGAAAATGCTACACAAAGGGTTGAGGGTCCTTGTTCAATGGATGAACTTTGGTGGAGGGCTGATGGGATCCTTGAAAATCAGATAGAGACCTCTTCCATCAGCAGGGCCTTCCATCAGCTGACTGCAGACCCTGGATATCCATTTACTGACCCATATTTCTGTATCATATTGGGTCTACTTGCACTGACCCATTGAAATCAGTGGTGCTTGAATTTTCTTGCAGTTAAGTGATATTGATTTCACTTGGTCTACTTTAAGTATGACTAGGTCTGGATCCAACCTGCTGTGTATAGGATTAGATAACCTGTGAACAGGATTAGATTTATACATAAATGATTAAACAGAAGACATGCACATCCACACTTAAAGAAAGCAATTTCTTGTCTAATATTCTCTAAAGGCATATTTCTATGCTAGTAAAGTATATATAGATGCCAAACCTGTAAAATTATTCCACATACTCTGCTTCTAGATATCTTATGGTTGATTCTGCACCTTAGCCAACATTTTCTTGCCAGTTTTTAATGAAACATTATATAGTTGCACTTAGCACTTGAATGCAACTTGAGAAATAAATTGTGTTGTTGGAAATGGACCCTAAAGAGCTAGTTGAATAAATCCCCAACTATTTTTCAAAACAGCATCAAAAACAGCTGCTGAATGAGCATATGTTGAACAGTGAGCATGGACACAAAATATGCAGTTGTGGCATTTGTATGGCTAACCAATTGCATGAAGATGCCAGCTTGCTTTGCATCCCAACAGGCACTGCTAAATAATATCAAAATAATTGCACTCATACATAGGGCATTCAACCAAGATAGTGAGCTTGGGAATTAACATGTATTAAGTGTGCAATTACATTTCTTCATGCCATTAGCTACCTAACTGGCTGGTGAAACCTAGTCAAATGTGCAAAAGTATGATTTATTTTATCAAAATCTATTGATTGGTCTTTGGCTCCTACAAATAACAATTGCAAGACATTTACACTAGCAAATGGGCACATAAGATGAGGAGTAAGAACATCCATTCCTCAGCACATGTGGTTTTATCTGACACTATGGGACGACTCGGAATATTGCAGACATGACTGCATGAGTTGTAACATGAACTGGCCAAAGGCTCTACCTGAGAAGGAAGAATTAGCAGACAACCAGGGCAAAATGCTACCATTGGCAGGTATTTGCTTAAGGAGACTCTGGTGCCCAAGTCCATGAGGGGGCCGGATAGGTTCTGGGAATGCAGAAGTGAGCAATACTGTAAATTATACCCCAGGACAGTGGAATTCACACTCTCAAGGCCAGGACAAGAGATTGAGTGCAATAAGGGCAAATAGTCCTCAACTGGGATCCATCCTGTGTTGTCACCCCATGAGCTGTCCAATCGGCGAAGGGGAGTAAAGAGAGAGCCTGCAGGGGCTCAGGGTACCTCTTTGAGGAGGGGTTTTCACTCTTGCTGCCAGACTCCTTGCTAAAGAACCATGTGGCATTGATCTGTACAAATCGCACAGTATCTCTGTATATAGTTAGGCTAGGTGAAGTTTTGTTATTTTGTGTCCAAGGAGGCAAACCAGGCCTGGGGGTTTTGTGGGTTTCAACTGAAGTGTGTCTGTGCTGCTCTTCAAATCCCCCTTTCCTTCCCCTTTCCTTCTTGTGTGCATTTGATGCCTATACAAGTTTTAGTATCTTGCACCCCTATCTTTTAACCTTTTAACCTCCAGCAAGCACTGACACAAGGAGTGGGGAAGAACTGGGTAGAACCCATGGCTTTTATTCAAGCATTGTTGCCACTTGTTACAATGGACTGACAACAGACAGCTACTGAGAATACATGTCAAGAAATTCGGATTGTGCCCCAGATTTTTATCTTGTAATTTAGACTTAAGCCACAAATTGATGCAACACAGACTTAGCAGAACATACTGGGCTGTTTCTACCTGTTCATCAGAGAATGATGGGGGCTTAGTATTTGGCTGGATGCTACAAGTGTGTTCTACCTCAGGTTGGCTGAAAAGTAGCCAATTAGCAAGCCCAGCTCAACACTAAAGTGCATCGTGTCCAGCACCTCTTTGGTAATGTTGGATATCCTTGACTATTAAGATGTTATTGAAGATGGGGCTGTAACCAAGTCCCATAAGAACAAGTTAACTAGGCATTGCACTGGGCTGGGAGGATTTCAGAGATTTACTGGAATAAACAAAGCCCTGCTTACATTATGTTTTGAAAACTCTGGATTTACTTTCAAAAGAGGTTATGTTTGATAAGGAGAAACAAAAACAATTTTAGAATAATTTATTTTTCTAAATAGACAGAAAAAAAGCATGAATGCAGCACAACCAATAAAAAGATTTGGAAAATGTCTTCAAAATTCCAACCATAAAATCAGTACGATAAACTTATTAAACAGCATAACTGGAATGCATGTCTGAAGTGTAGAGTATTAACCATCTAAGCAATTGGCAGAAAGAGCAGTGGGAGAATTCACTTTCACCATGGTAACTGGCATTCTAAAAATAACTTGAAAGGCTATTACTTTTCAGGATTAACCATGTCAGAAAGACAACTTTAAAATTAACTGATTCATTTCTGTTTGTTTTCCTGACTCACAAAACTAAACTGCTGATTACGGAGAAATGGGTTCAGTAGCCATCCCATGTCCAGGTTACATGCACAAATAGTGATTCGCCTTTGCTGATGTGCAACCTTTATGCATTTAGGGTGCAGTCCTCTGGCCTTCTGTTGTTGTCTGGTGGGCCACTGGGTGGAATGGAGCCTTAGCAAAGTCCCAAATACAATTTGGAGGTAGGACTCCAAAGGCCGAGCCCCTGCTCTGCCCCTCACAGCCAGCATGGAAAGAACCTGTCCAACTGACTTACCCAAGGATGCAACTTGGAGTGGAGAAAAAGTGGTGTACCAAGAACATGAGGAGAGAAGGATGCAGGGGGAAAAGATTTCCACTGATTTATACAGGCATCCCAGCCTACTTCCTTTTCTCTCCTGATGTTTAATCTAGATGGTCAATATGGCTGGGGAGATAAAAATCAGGGCATGAGACGCAAGGGTAGCAGAGACTGCATTGCTTCAGTCAGAATATAGCAACTTAGTTGCATCAAAGGCAGGTTTGATTAAGACTGGGTCCTAAGTTGGCTAGCTATTACTATCTATATAGCACCCTTTTCTTTCTTTTTGTTAAAAAGCCAGGCCTTTAAAATGATCAAAGCATAGCATGCAGAACCACAAAACTTCCAAGGGATCCATGAGTTTCCTCTTCTCATCCCTGCTTACATGCTAGATGGGCTTCAGGGAACCCAAACATTGCAAGTGCAGAACAGGAGGTAGGAAGCCCTTTGTTATTCTTTGCACCACGCCTGGTTCCTACAGGCTGGCTTAGGACAGACAGGAGGCTCTGAGATGGGAGCTCTACATCTACTAGGCATCACTTACTCCATTTATTCTGAAGTTTCTCACGGGGCACCCCTGCCTCTTGGAGCTCTGTTCAGAGAAATATCAATGGTCTTTATCCTTTCCAAATAAATGGAACTAAATACAAATCCATGCAATTTATTTAGAAACATAGAAAAAAGGGGAGTCAGAAGGGAAGAGTCCACTCTTTCCTTGAACACCCTCACTGATGGGGCCTCAACCACCTCCCTTGGAAGTCCATTCCATATCCTGGGGTCCTAACCATCAGGAAGTACTTCCTGATGTCCAACCTGAAGCCTGCTTCCTTGAGCTTTGCCCCATTGGAAAGTATCCTGCCCTCCACTGCAGGGAAGAACAGATCATGGCCCTCCTCCACATGACACCCTCTGACATACCTATTTCAAATCATCCTCAAGCATATGAACGGCTGCCATCCCCAAAAGTCCATTCTGCTGAGTTCAGCACATTTTCAAACATGAGTGTAGATTCCTAGCAGTAACTCTGCAGTTCCAGGAGATTTTTCAAAGCTGTTAAAATACTGGAAAGCATTTCCCAGAAGAGGGGGATTGAGGGAGACAAGGGGAAGGAAACTTTTTTTCCCTTGGGATTAGAGCTAGGATTGGTCCTTCGGATGAAGAGGTCATGTTCATTTATGTGATTCCTCTCAGTAGTGAAAATGCAGCTGTTGTGAAGCTCGGCCACTTAACAAATAGCACTTACTTGTATCACCAGAGGCAGGCAGATGATAAAATTTTGGAGAACCAGGAAAACACTTCACCAACCATGAACATGCAATCAAGTGGCCATTTAAAATGTAATTTAAGGAAACCAGCCACTGTCAAAAGGACTCAGCCTCAGACATTCATACCTGTTGCTAGGGTTGTGTGATTTGGGAAAGTGCATTTGATTTTAATTTGCTGCCCAGGTTCTAATTAGCTTCTAAATGGATTTTTAATCTTTTAATTGTTCCTCAGGAATTTGCTTGCTGTGTGGGGAGAGCTGGTCGTGTGTATATAACACTGAAATCTTATCTTTGGTTTACATAGTGGTTTATAATTTTTCCTGGTGTGCAGGCTCCTCCCTTGTAACCCTGAATCTGATTTATTTACTGTTAAAAGGAAAGTTTGCTGAGTTTAAATACACAAATGGAACCACAATCCCCTTAAAATATGCATCAGCACAGATTCAGCATTGCAAGAGTGACTTTCTATCTTTTTGGCTTAGTGGGAGCCAAGTGATTCTGAGAGTTGTGTTGAAGACAAGGAGAAATAGGGCGGCCGCATCCTCTTCAAGTTGCTCTTTCATTTCTGAAACAATATGCCATTGTTGTTTGGAGCCTTGCTAGTGTAGCGCAAGAATAACCTTGTGCAGCCATAAGAACTATGGAAATGAACAATATGCTGAATAACAAAACAGTTCACTGCCTTGATTAAACCATTTCCTGTTTGTTTCACACAAACAGTAGATAACTACAATGCATATATATTTCTAGTTCATATGTCTTCTCCAGGCAATCTTGTGAATAGCCTTAATTTGTCTCTAGCTGAAAGACAACATCTGTACCTCAAAGTCAATGCTTTCAAGAAGGTTTTGCTTTGCTTTACGTAAAGTGAAGGAGGTTGGTCCAGCATCAGATCTGGGCACACCTCTAATGGTGACCAGGCCACATTATTATAAATTGAATAAATAAGTAAATAAATAAAATATTCTCTTCTTCCACTGGTGCGTATTTGTGTTCTCTGAGGGTATATCAGTGGTACATGTATTTAGAATAAATGGAGTAAGTGATGCCCAGTGGTGGTGTTTATTCTCTTCTTCCATTTTTTCCAGGCACCTACTATTTATGAAAGGTGGCACAGTGGTTTAAACTGCTGTGCTGAAGGGCTGGTTGATCAAAAGGTCGCCGGTTTGAATCTGCACAACGGGGTGAGTTCCCATTGCTCTGTCCCAGCTCCTGCCAACCTTGCAGCTCGAAAGCATGCAAATGCAAGTAGATAAAAAGGTACCAATTCGGTGGGAAGGTAACAGCATTCCATGCACTTAGGTGTTTAGTCATGCCGGCCACATGACTACGGAGACCGTCTGCGGACAACGCTGGATCCCTCGGCTAGGAAACGGAGATGAGCACTGCCCCCTAGAGTCAGGCATGACTGGACTTAACGTCAAAGGGAAACCTTTACTTTATTTATTTTTTTAAATGTATTATTTATTTATTTAGGAGACTTCTATGCCGCCCCATTCGCTGAAGCCTCGGGGTGGCTCACAATAATAAATAAATAAACACAATATAAAAACAATACAATTTGAGTCGACCTGTCCAAGAATAAAATAAATAAATAAATAATATTAACAATTAAATAACGTTTGAATAAAAAGGTCTTCGCCTGGTGCCAAAAAACACATAACGATGGTGCCAGGCGGACCTCTCTGGGGAGTGCATTCCATAGCTTGGGCGCCACCGCAGAGAAAGCCCTCCTCTGAGTACTTACCCTCCTAATATCCTTCACGGAGGGTTCCTGGAGAAGGGCCTCTCCCACTGATCTCAAGGGGCGGGCGGGCACATATGGACGTAAGCGCTCCTTTAGGTTACCAGGACCCAAGCTGTTAAGGGCTTTATAGGTCATAACCAATAAATCCTGGACTTGGGCCTGGACTTCAATGGGGAGCCAGTGAAGCTGACGGAGAACTGGAGTCATGTGAACATAACACCCAGTCCCCGTCAGCAGCCTGGCAGCTCTATTTTGAACCAACTGAAGTATCCAGACCATCTTCAAGGGCAGCCCCACGTAGAGCACGTTACAGAAGTCAAGTTGGGAAGTCACCAATGCATGTGTCACTGTCGCCAGGCAGTTGTTCTCCAGGTAGGGACGCAGCTGATGGATCAGCCGAAGCTGAAAGAAAGCACTCCTCGCCACCGCTGTCATCTGAGCTTCCAGTGAAAGCTCTGGGTCGAGGAGCACTCCCAAGCTGCGGACCTTGTCCCTAAAAGGGAGTGCAACCTCATTCAGGACTAAGTTCAGGTGCCCTTCCCCGAAGCCTGATCCACCAACCAACAGGACCTCCGTCTTGTCTGGACTGAGCTTCAGTTTATTGGCCCTCATCCAGCCCATTACCTCGGCCAGGCACCGGTTCAGTACAGCCACTGCCTCACCTGGATTGGTAGAGAATGAGAGATAGAGCTGGGTGTCATCAGCGTACTGATGATTCCGCAGCCCACACCTCCTGATGACCTCCCCGAGCGGTTTCATGTAGATATTAAATAGCAAGGGGAACAAGATGGAACCCTGCGGAACCCCATGGCATAGTTGCCATGGCACAGAGCCATAGTCCCTCAGCATCACCTTCTGGAATTGGCCATTGAGATAGGAGCGGAACCACTGCAAAGCAGTGCCTCCAACTCCCAATCCCGCTAGCCTATCCAGAAGGATACCATGGTCGATGGTATCAAAAGCCGCTGAGAGGTCCAGGAGAACCAACAGGGATGCACTCCCCCTGTTCTTCTCCCTGCACAGGTCATCATACAGGGCGACCAAGGCAGATTCAGTACCGTACCCGGGTCTGAAGCCGGACTGAAAAGGGTCCAGATAATCAGTTTCATCCAAGAGTGTTTGGAATTGTCCCGCCACCACCTGCTCCAATACCTTGCCCAAAAACAGGATGTTGGCCACTGGTCTATAATTAGTGGCCATCTCTGGATCCAGTGACACCTTCTTCAGGACTGGTCGGACCACCACCTCCTTTAAAGGGGCAGGTACCCGGCCCTCCCTCAGAGAGGCGTTAACCACTTCCAAGATCCAGGTCCCTGTCCCGTGCTTGGCATTGTTAATTAGCCAAGATGGGCAAGGGTCCAATAGGCAGGTGGTGGGACGTACTCGTCCAAGCACCTTGTCTACATCATCAGGCCACAGTACTTTGCCTTTACTATTTTTGAATATCAGGTCAGGGTGCCACTACTGAAAAGGGTTAGGCAGGTAAATCTGAGAAGAAGCAAGCTAGGTGAACTCCAGATGGTGACGCTGATCCCTGAGGAGAGCACAGGCCCGTTTGCAAGGTGTTGAAAACCCTTCAAATGCACAGGCAAACCGCCTTGTAGCAGCACCTCTGCTTTCTCTGTCTTGTGCCTTCACTTATTGTCCTCCACTCTGTCCTGTACTATTCCCAGGCACTGATTCAGAACTTCACCACCTCACCTGGATTAGCCAAAACGGGAAATAGGGCGGTGTCTTCATACCAATGACATGCCAGTCTCTGTCTCCAGATGGTCCCTCTCAGTGGGTGTCCAGAAGGGAGGATGAGGGGAGCATTTCATCCCTTGATCCTAGACACCACATTCTTCCTCACTTTCATTACAAACGGGCAAGTCTCTGCACTTCCAGAGGATCAGAGACAAAGGGCAGGAAGGCGTTGCACCAGCCGGCACCATGGGCAATTAGTCTTTGTCAAGATACCCCTGACTGAGTGGAAACACTAATGTCCAGATCAGAACAGGTTGGTGGAAGTCCTGTCTGCAAGCCTCACACACCCTGCCCCATTCCAGAAATGAGCATCCCATTCATGTTTATTGACTAGCAGCTACTAGATCCCAGTGGAATACAGGATACTGCCCCAGATGTGCAGCCATTGTTCTGCTTGTTCATTTTGTAAGCAAAATGAGCCTGCCCCTACCTTTCAGCGCTTTTAGCCATGGAATGAAGCCATAGTAACAACGGACACATTCACTGGCTGTAGACAGAACTTTCTGCTTTATTTAAAGCCTGCCTGTATGTATGGGTCTCATGTGGGAAATGATTGTATTTTCATGAAAAAAAATCAGAATCTATAATTTTAATTGTAGCTGTGAACTGCTTGTACTGTGTTTATGCCCCCAATAGAAGCAGCAGCAAAGACAGAAGTTCATGACCTTTCTAACACAGGTCTTCTTTGAAATGGTTTCTTCCCACCACCTGGAAACAAAAAATTACCCATGCACACAATATGCAGTTCCAAGAAAGAATTTGCAATTCCAAAAAGGAGCAAGGGAAGCTTTGCAGTTTAAAATAAAAGTCGTGCAAAAGTTGTGTGATGTTCATTACTGTAAAAATGTAGTTGCTGACAATATGAAAGGTAAAGTGAATAATCCAGTCTCCACAAGACTAGTAGCCATTGACAGCTTCATCATCCATTACTTTGTCTAATCTCTTTTTAAAGCCAACCAGTCTTTGGGCTTTCACCACCGTAATGCCTATAAGATTTCCTAAAACCAATCCAGTTGGTTTTTAGAGAGAGGGCCTTCTCTACAGTGGTCCCTACCCATGCAATTACTCCTTAGAACTCTAGAGCTGGCTCCTGTGGCTGCCTTTAAGAGGGGCCAAAGACATGCCTATTTTCTCTGGCTTTTAATTAACAATTACATATTGCATTTGCCACTGCTTCATAACTGAGCTACACAGTATTTCACCATGTTTTGTTTTAACAGGCTCATTTTTAAATTGCTTACATTTGAAATGGTTTTGTAATTTTCTGTGATTGAAATGTATCCCTTAAGTCAGCTTTGGAGGATGACCATCTTGAAATGTATTTAATAATGTTGAGAAACATTCAAGTTGCAGCAGAAAGTCAGGCAATTGGAGAGTAAAGGAGTAAACAAAAGGCATGGTGGGGCAGGGGGAGGGGGCAAAAGCAGCTGACAGTCTGCCTAGCACAGCCCATCTATGGGTCAGATGTGACTGGAGAGCCTCCAGTTGCTGTCCAAAGTAACAGGAGATGTTCTAATAGCCACTTTTAGTTCTACTTAGAGTAGACCAATTGAAATGAATACAATTTATGTTAGTCCTGACCAGCTTAAATCCCAGTCATTTCAATGAGTACTCTAAGGAGCACTAACACTGGATAGTAGCCGCTTGGCAGAATTCCCAAATAGTCCCATGTTGCACAGTTCCTATTAATTCCAATGGGTCTTGCCCAGGAACAAACTCAGAGCAAGAAACACACAAATGGTTATGCATGCAAGTTAGCATTACTGTATTCCAACTTTACAATAAGAGAGCTGTGTGTGAAGTTGCGATTGGAAAGAGCAGTCGTCCACAGACACTAAATTAATTCAAAGTTACAAATGTTAATTGAATGCTGAATAGGAATAAAATGATTGTTGCAAATGCAGATTTTCTCATGTCTTTTAATGAGAATCTACAGAAACACCGCAGTCCTACACACATTGTAGGGAAGTAACTCCCAGTGGAATAACCCAGAGCACAGTTGAGTGCACATGAACCTTGCCTTTCCCCATTCCTAGTGCAAAGCAGGCCAAACTGTGCACTGCAGTTGTTTTCTCTGAGAGTTCGTTTGCTCTGTAAGATCTGCTGGCTTCCTTTCAGGGCGCCCCCATCGCCGGGCTGGGTGGCTATATAGGACATATGCTTGCAGCAGTCCAAGTGCATCTGTTGGGTATCTACTGACTATGGTTTGGTTTTTGGTAGCTCATTGCTTCATTTGAAGGTTTTCATGGATGATTTGCTGTTTAGCCACTGGTCCAGTGACTGTGATTCAGTCTTTGTGGAGAAATGGGCTTAGATATACTATAACACCTTAAGAAATGCTCCAAGTTGTTTAGGTCTTCATATGCCAGCAACATAATCTTGAACATGTTGTGAGCCGCCCTGAGGCTTTGTTGCGATGGGGGCAGCATAGAAATGTTTTAAATAAATAAATAAGTATAAACATGGCTCAACAGCTAATTGGCCGCCAGTGCAGTTCTTTGGCCCGAGGGGTTCTGCAGACATAGCTGGGTGACACACTGAGCACCCAAGCTGCTGCAAGCTGAACCAGCTGCCACTTCCAAAATGGGCACAAAGGCAACCCCACTCAGAGCACGTTACAGCCAACATTGCAGGCTTAGCAATAGGTGGATTACCATGTCTAGGCTGTTCCTCTGCAGGAATGGGCATATCAGGTGCACCAGCTCAAGCAGGGAAGGGGTACTCCAGGCCACTGCGATCACTTGGGTCTTCAGCGACAAAGATGGGTCCAGAAGCTCCCCCAAGCACATCCCTGCTCCTTTCTACGGGGTGTGGCCTCATCAAGTGCAGGCCAAAAGTGTAATTCGCAGACCTGAAAACCACCCATCCTCTTTGTCTTATCCAGATTCAGCTTCAGCTTATTTGTCCTTATCCAAGCCATAATGCAGTCTAGACACTGGTACAGAATGTGCATGTCTTCCCCTGATCTTCAGAGTTGCATGTCATCAAAATAGCAGTGACACCTTATCCCAGTTCTCCCAGTTTAATTATCAACATGCCAAGGGATGGTATCCCAGTGCTGTTCTCTGGAATGAGTCCTGCAAGAAATGGCCAAACCTCTAGTGCCTCCACCGTCCAACTCACCGAGATGATCCAGAGGGACAGTGTGGTCAGTGGTATCAAATGCCACTAAGAAAGCAAGGAGATTATGGCTTGCATTCCCCCTATCCTTCTGCCCTGCCCCTCCCTCAGGGCAACCAAGGCTGATTCTGTCTCCAGACCAGACCTGGACCCAGAATAGAATGGATCCAGACAATCGGTTTCATAGAAGAATACTTGCAGTTGAGACACCGCTCCTCTCAAAAGCGCCTTACCTAAAAAAAGGAGTACTTGTGATTGGTGATAGTTGGCATAATTTTATGCATCAAGAAAAGTTTTTTTTTTCCAGGAGTGGTTGAACCAATACCGCACGCAACGATGAATTTACTGCTTCTCTGATCCATGTTCTGTCCATCATGGCTAGCTTGAAGAAGCCTTAGAGGGCAAGGGTTGATAGACCGTGTAGGTCATGCTGCTGCAAGCATCACATTCTCAGGCATTAGAAGATGACACCAGTCCCACAAACAGGATCAGATGATGCAGTGGATACCTCAACAGATGCTGCACCAACCATGGCATTCAAGTCATTGTGAAGGTGAGTGATTTTATCCTCCAAGTGCCATACAAAGTTGTCACAGCAGGCTTCTGATGTCTCTAATATTGGATTCACTAGGTTAGATGGCAGTAATCCTCTAACGGCTTTGGACAGCTGGCTGGATGCTTACTTGAAAAGACAGTGAAGGTGGCAAGGTTATTATCTCTCATTTCTGGTGTACTTGGAAACTTGGGGAAGTACTGACAAAAATGATGGGCACTGAGAACTGTCAGTTCAACTTTAAAATCAAAAGGATTACATTGCACTCCTCTTTGGTGCTCCTTCTTTCGCTGCTTTTTTGCCCTTTACTGGTGCTTTTCTATTAACATCCAGGTCTTTGGTCCCTGGCTACTGTGTGCAAATTAAACTTGCCTTAGCAGTCTTGCCTTATCCTCCCTTTGATGACTGAAATGGACAAGAAAATTAATGAGGCAAGACAAACTTGTGAAGGACTGACCAATGTTTTTTAAAAATAGGCCCAGTTTTCAGAGTTGAAAAAATAAGTATATGGACCCAAGTGTATTTTTGTGGCTCCAAAAGTTTAAAAAATGCTGAGAAAGGAGTGAAGGTCCTTTCAAAGTGCCAGTTCAGCATCAGTGGAAGGCCAGGCAATGGTAAGAATCTGAGCAGCAGGAAGTTTTGCTGCTCTTGCAAAGCAGCCACACAGCCATTTTCAACCACCAGCACTGGATTGTCCTGCTTCCCATCATGCGCAAGAGAAATACTAGAACATGGGTTTGGATGACATGCGAACCAGGTTACCATGGAATAATGAGCTGGCACATTCAGTTCTGAGCACTCTGGGCTAGCATGTGATTTGATTCCAAGACTTTTGTATATGGTTAGATATTTTTACCTTTTATTATTTTCATCTCCTAAATTCATTCCTCCCTTGCATCTGTTGTAAAAATTATAAAAGTAAAATGAATCTGTAATAGAATATGATCTAGCACTTAGACCAGGATTCTCAGAATTAATTCAGTTTAATTCAATTTAAATCAGTCCATTGAACCAGCTATGCAAGAGTGTCTGGCAATTACCACCAAGAATACGACACATATTCCATCTTAACAGATTTGCAGTTTCTTAATAACATTTTTTTACAATTGAGGTTGGTTCTATGGATTTGCAAATTGAACTTGGCAGTGGCTTCATGTATACTTGTTAGAGTTCAGGTGAAGGAATCCTAATGTCATCAGGCTGAGATGATGTCCACTTCACGCTGTCACTGGTTTAATTGGGAGTTCACCCAGCATCATAAATTAATTTAGGCATGTCAATTTTGTACAGGAAGAGCTGTAAGCCAAATGCATTTTTTCTGCCTGAGGCCTAAACAGCATTCGCTGCCAAGGCCATGCTTTAAAAAATCGAGAAAGTCCTGTTGCACTATTCAGACTGCTACTGTCTTCCATCCCAGCCTTTGACAACCTAGCGCCTCCCAGATGTTTGTATTCCAGCTTCCATCATTCCCAGCCAGCATGACCAATGGTCAAGAACTCTGGGAGTTGTGGTCCAAGACATCAGGCGAGCATCAGGCTCAGAAAACCTGCTGTGTCCCTTCTGTCTTCCCCTCATGCTTCAGTCTGATTCATACTTCAGCGGGTTTTCCTTCGGAGGACTGCTCTACATATTCCACCCCATCTCTCTTGCATGCACAGGTGTACACACACCTGGCATTACCTGCTGGATTTGCTAAGGGTTGGGTTCTGCAGAATAAAGGAAGAAAAAGGAAGACAGATAAAAAGGAGTGGAAAAAAAATAAGAGGAAAGGGGGATAAACTACCCAGAGAATTTTGGCTATGAGTGGTATAGAAATGAAATAAATAGAATTAATAAAGAAAAAGGAGGAGCTAGAAGCAGGAGGAAACCAAAGAGGAAAATATGCAGAAAGTAGTGGAAAGGAAAGAGAGGGAGGAAAGCCCTGCTGAAAAAGCAGAGCAAAGAGAGTAAAGGAAAGGTACATTAAACAAAGCCCTTCTTCTGCACAGGTGTGTGACGCGGTGCTGCAACCAGAATCTCACTGGCAAAGGCGCGAGCTGCCTGCTGTTGCCTTCATAAAGTGGCCCCAGCTGGATAGTGGCAAAAGCTTGTAGGCTCAGTGCCAGAAATCCTACCTGAAACCCTGGAAGGGACGCCACTGCCAGCCAGTGCTGACAGCACTGGGCTGGATGGACCAAGCAACTAACTTAGCATATGGCAGGTTCACATGGGTGCAGCCACAAGCTGGAGGGACTGGGACTGCACAGAGCAGGGCATGGATGCTGTTGCCACTCCCATACCACCTCAGAACAAAATAAATGTTGGAAGGATTCCTTGGGGTGCATCAGAAGGAAGATAAAAGGCATCAAAGTGGGGGAAAGAGGTTTTCTGAAGATAATTGGGCAAAATCAGCATTTTTTGTTCAGGCACGAGATAATTTTTTTCTTTTGTTTCCTCTTGCAATGTAGCAACTGAGTAGACCACCAGCTTTTCAAGAGTCCTCTTTCCCTTAGAGGTAGGACTGGCATCTGACTCTTAAGTATCTGCAGTAAATTCCAATGGAGAGTAGCATGGTGCATTTTTATTTGCATTATTTGCATCCTGAGGTTGGATTACAAAAGAGGGAAGTTAATGTTTCCAACTCATATCGCAGATCAATGCAAATAAGCCAGCCAGGGTGCTATGCTGCCTTGACAATGTACAAACATACAGCACACGCACACGCACACGCACACGCACACGCACACACACACACACACAGAGAAAGTCATTGGGTTTTTGTTTTTGCTAGAAGTATACCTTGAAGATTTGTTGCTCATTTATATCCAAGCACACGATCAGCAAGATTCTCAAACTCCATTGGACTCAATTATACTGCTAAATGGTGCATATTAATCAGATAGATGGTAACAATCTATACTCAAAGTAGAGGGAAAAGACATAAGCTGGTGCAGGAGAAACGCTCACTGTGGTGCAGAGTGGCTGTAAAAAGGAGGGAATGGATTAGATGATAGATCATCCACTAGAGGAAGGCAGCAGCTGCTAGAGAACCCTCCTCAGCCTTAATGTTATAGCAGAATGAATCAAAATTAAGCTGATGGCAGTATTTGAATACTAGAATATTTGTGCCAGAGAATCTTGGATATCTATCCATGATATGAGCAGAGCTTCAACTGCATGCAGCAGGGGTAGACAAACTTTTTGGACATGTGGGCACAGCTGGCAATTTGAGAAACTGTCATGGAGCCACCAGAAAATGGCCAGGCTGTGGATGAAAGCATCAGCCTACAAGCATCTGCCCAGGGTCATTACAAGGAAGGAGATGGGAGCACTGAGACACCCCCTCCCCCAGTTCAAAGCTATACCAGCTGCCAGAACATGGATTTATCAACAAGAACAACACCAGGGGAACTGCATTTCCGCACACACCTAGAAAGATGTTTGTGCATGCACTAGTGTCTATGCAAACATGATCCCCACTTCCTTACCTACAGGAGTGATTCAGACATAATGTGAAATCCTGCTTTGTTTAGCTGAACCATGGTTTGTTTTAATGTCTGAACCAGCACACAAATGGTGGTTTGTTTGGGGGTCAACAAACCAACATCTGAAATAATAGTTTAAGCTGGTTTCCAAACCACAAGTTCTGCTAACAACCATTTGAAGTCTGAATTTATAGATCATTGTGGTTAAATCCATGAATTCACAGAACATTGAAAAACCCAAGTTTGCTCAACCTCAAGAGGCTGCTGCATTATTTATAAAGCTGAGTGCTAAGTTGATGAACAAGGGAAGAAAACAAGCAGCTCAAAATCCTAAGTTTTCCTGTTGTGCAGCTGGATAGTAGTTTTTTAAAACTACTGCTAGTATAAAAACATGGGTTTACATTACATTTGAACCCAGCTCCCACTGGGTATGAAGTCAAGAGCTGCGTTTGCTTGGACACCTTTATTCTGTGACTATCCCTCTCATTCAGCTCAGTAGGGATGCTTGTACACTTTTGAGCAAGGTATAGTTTAGTGCACATAAGGGCAATATAACTTGGTTACCACAGTCCATATTACATGGGGTTCATAAAAGAAGGATCCAATTTTCACACAATCAACATGTTTTATTCTCAGGGGAAGGGAAGAAAAACCATCATATCAATAAATAAAACCTAGTTCTTTCAAGAGATTTTGGACAGCACCAGTGATTTGAATCCAAGCATATGGGATTATTTTCTTATTTTTAAAAATGTGAATCTCTGAAAATAACACAAACCATGAATTCCTTAATCAGATTAAATAGGTCATAAAGCCAATAATATTTCTCTGAAGACTAATTGAATGTAGAGGGAAAAATCAAAGACATATTATAACTTAGGTCTTCTGATACATATATTGTATTATATAGAGCATGAAATTGCAGATTTGATCAGTACATTAAAATTGTTGTTGGGGGTACTTATGCCAAGCCCTGCGGTGACCAACTGAGCATGTTTATCACTTTCCCTGAGCAAGGGACTTGAGTTGGTAGCTGCCAGTCAGCTCCAGGCACTCTTAAATGAAACTGATTATCTAGGCCCACTTCAATCAGGCTTCAGGGCTCATTTTGGAATAGAAATAGCCTTGATTGCTCTGTCGGATGACTTTTACTGAGAGAAGAACAGGGAGAATGAGAACCTGTTGATTCTCCTGGACCTCTCAGTGGCTTTCAGTAATTGGCGATGGTGCGCTCTGGATTGGTTTTGGGTCAGGAGCTGCAAGCACTTTATTGTACTGATCCCACTGCTAACCGGATGGCTGATTCAAAAGATGGTGCTGGGGAATTATTGCACTGTGTTTTGGCAGCTAGGCTAAGGTGCTATTCTATCCCATGTGGTGTTCAACAGCTACATAAAACCACTGGGGGAAGTTATCTGGAGTGTGGGCTAAGGTGTTGACAATATGTGGATGACACCAAGGTAACATTCAGCCTTTACTGGAGGGGATTGCTCCAGAAGGATCAGAATTGTAGTTTGTGAATACTCTTACTCCTGTTGCTAAAGGCACAGGAAGACTTGGTGACATGAAACACCTTTTATTAGCTTAGGCTGATATACAAGTATTCCCTTAACTAGACAGAGATAGCCTAGCCACGTTATCCATGCTCCAATAACTTCTTGTCTGGATTACATTATATGCAGGGCTGCCTTTGAGACCTTAGCTGGTCCAGACTAGAGCAGCAGAATTGTTAATGGGTCTGGTGAACATGATCATATCCTGCCAGTACTTTTCCATCTGAACTCAGCGTATATAGCTAGCCACACACTCATGGCACAGCTGCTCTGGCCCCTTTTGCCCTCTGTCTTTGTGGCTGACAAACCTACAAATCTCCAGGAAAAGAAAATTAAGTTATTGATGGCTTAAAATGAAAAAAGGAAAGGAAGAGAAAGAAGAAAAATAAAACTTGCAGTGAAAAAAGTTCTGTATGAATTAACAAGTACATTAAAAGAATTGTGTATGAAAGGAAGAAATGAGGCCCATTTAAACATTTTTCTCAGACCTGTTATTACTTTACTGCAGATTAACTAATGTTGGTTGGGCCATGAGTGCTAAGCTCCAGTCTTAGAAAACCCATCTCTCAAGATTTGGAAGGTTAGAACTGTGCCAATTCTTCAGAGTAAGTATATTTCAACCAGTTATTAAACTAGCTGGTGGCATTCTCATGACTCAGGATAGATCACATGGAAAAAATAATCTACCAGCACACCAGTCCCCACATAAATTTCCCCCCAAAGGGCACACGATTGCTGCATTTCCATCCCAGAATGTTGGCAAAACTGAGTTATCAGCATTTCCAGTGACTGTCATTTCCAATATTAACATTCTTTAAAATGCCCACACTACTGCTTGTTCATATAACCAGGGGTAGGATATTGCTGTCTTGAGAAGGAGAGAACAACCCCTGTCAACACACAAACTGCAGTATATTTCAGCACTCCTACTGTCAAAGGAGGTAGTTAGGGATTTCTTCTTCAAGATTTCAGTGGGCGCACTTTTGTTCCTGACCCAGAACAGCAGAATGAGGTCTGCGTGTTTGTTTTTAAGTGCCTGATACAGAGTGGGAGATTGCTGATAAGGCTTAGTTGTGGTAAGCAGACAACTCTCCTTCATAATTAAGAACAGGAACATAAGCAAAGCCATGCAGGATCAGACCAAAGGTCCATCTAGTCCAGCACTTTGTATGCATGGTGGCAATCCAGCGCCCTGAGGATCCCTCACCCAGAATGCATTGCATGACCTCCTCCTGCCGAAGCTCCTCAGCAACTGGTGGATGCAGTCATGCCACCCCGGTAAAGGACATGGCCCGTAAAGCTAGAAGCCACTGATGGCCTCCTGCCTCATGAAAGTAAAGATGAACTTCCCAACTCAAGCTGGTATGTGAATCCAGCTGTACATAGGAATATAGGCATGCAACAATCCAATGCTCACTTGCCTGTGAGTAACCCCACTGAACACAGTGGAACTTCTAAAGAGACATTTTAAGACTGCACTGTTTGGCTTATGTTAGTAACGACTTGCCTACAATTTATTACCAAGTCCATTTCTAATCCTTTCATGAAGCATAGCATATTTCCTTATTCAAAAATGTGCGCCCTCAGAGAAAAATGGGAAAAGATGATAGCACAAATATTAACATTGAACACTTCCTCTGACAAGCACAGCTGGCTTGGGGTGCTAGAATCGGATAATAGAAATCCGTAGTTCCTTGTATAATGTAATACTTCAAATTATCATATAGTCAATGGACTATCTCCAGCTATGAAATTAACTGTCCCATGGGTTTCTCCCCTAATTTAAATGAGGGCTAAACTGCTAATTTACATGCTAATTAGCATTCAAGTCTAAAAAAGTAGCAAATGTAATTCCACAACATCCAGCATCTAACAATTTAGCTTATCTAGACATTGCGTTTCAAAGTAGCTTCCTATTATTTGCCAGAGATTTCTGGAGTCCTGAAAACGAAGGTAATCTCATTATTTTAAACAACATGCAGTTTTCAGGGATGACTTCTGCTAATTTATTTGCATAATAAGAAAGGAACAAAGCAGTTCCGTTGCATCAGGTGTGTCGGTTCTTAATAAAGCCCATCTAACGGCATAGATTTGTGGTTTTAAAATAAAAGACTTGTCTAAACTGACATTTAAAATGGGAATGTGCTGCCTCCAGTCATCACAAGTCACTAGTCTGTGTTCAGTGGCATTTGATCATTCTATTTCTGCTATCCAAGCACTGATTTCACAAATGCAGTAAGGTGTATGTTAAGTACCTTGGCCGAAGTCTGTAATAAATTAGTACTTCAGAACTGAATACTTCATATGAGAAAAGTATATAATATTGATTTCCATTTCTAAATGGAATGGGAATAAGGAGAAGAAAATATAGAATTCATTTCAGAGATGCCATGGGAATAGTAGGCCTTCTCTTTATGGGACATATTCAGAAGACTGGTGTGGACAATATTATATAAGCATTGCTTTGTGGTGCATCACTTTCTTTTTTCTTACTTACCCCTTGGGTGGATTCAGACAACTTGCCAACAAAACATTCATTTGATAACATAAGGGCTGGTTAGGATGCATAAATTAGTCTAATGAACACATCATATGCATGCATCTATGAGTTGTACAGAATTCCACCTTTGCCTCTATGTGGTATTCATAGATGCAAGTGAGGTGTCAAATCTGTTTTTAATCCATCAGAGAACCTTTTCCTTCATAGCTTAAATCCCTGCATCCCTTTATAGAAAAATATTATCACAAACTTTAGGGTAATTAGGATTCAATATTGCCCTCTTACGCAAGTGGGCATGTTGTACAAGCAGCTGCTCTGTTTGTATCAAACATCATTGATTTTAAATTTCATAAGGTAACCAAGCTGTATCCTTCTGGAGACACATTCGGGATTTTCAGTGTATCTTGCATATTAATTAAGTGGCTGCAATTCATCTGGGTACAGTGGTGACAAATATACAAGGACAGGCTGGCATTCTGTTGCAGAAGATATCTGCTAAAACATTACGTAGCATTTGGGATGCAGTTCCAGAAGGCAAGGGAGTAACTTCTGCGGGGGGGCCTATTAGTCTTAAAATATTCAGTCTCTGGATCTGCAGTTGGGCAAACCAGGGGAAAGTCTGGCTAGGTGGCAAGATTGTCAATGATTTGTTTATTTATTTAGGATATTTATATGATTCCTGTGGAAATGTCATGACTTTAGAGAACTTTGTTGTGCCGAAGATCCTGCTATGACTCCGTGTCCCCTAGAAGCCCCTCTCTGTGAGGCAGGCATTTTCACCAGCCCTGCAGCCTGCCTTCCAGTGACAAGGGAGAATGGTTTTGTATACCTGGTTACAACACCATAATAAAGGCTTCTTTTGCAGCCAAGAAAATCTCCTGAAAAAGGAGGGAGGACAGCCACTGGCAGACAACACGGGCAGTCTTTCCTGTGGTAATGCCAAGGGGAAATGATCAAGAATACACATTTGGATTGTCCCAGGGGTGTATAAGAAATTTATTTCGGTTTGCAGATGACTTGAAAATGTTCTATTTACAACCTGTCCAGAGATGCAGAGTGATGGATGGCTTAGAAATATCTCAAATAAATAAAATAAACAAACCCCAAAGATGACCGAGAGTGCATTTCTCCAAAAATGTACTCAAATTCTCAAACCTGTGCTCGAATTCAAAGAATGAAATTTCTCCACTTCTCTAGATTTGACTGAAACCTTATATCAGTCTTGCCCAGCTGGTATTCTACTATGTTCGAAGAATGTTTGAAATTCCCTCTCTGGCTAGGGTGGGAAGGAAGAATGTCTAGTACCAGGATGTAATAAGCTGCATCGTCTATAGCATCCCTCCTCAATTAATCCTAGTTCACCAACTGGGGTCAGACAATGTGAAAATGTGTGCTAACAGGCCATAGCTTGCATACCATGACAAACCTATGATGAGAGCCCATGCTTTGCTCTTGGGTTGGAAATGATGGGTTGTTCACCATGGTTTGTTATCTTGGTTATGTTCAGACAACATGATCCCATGGGTCAATGACAACCCACACTAGACCCATGCTTTGTCCTTGAGTGTGGACTATGGTGTTGTCTGAACTCAGTTACTGAGGGTCTGTTCTAAAAAAATACAGAATTTGATAGGGATATAGATGTGTGCGAAATGGGCTGATGGAGGCAGAATTGCCTACTCCCTCCTCCACACAGATCCTCCTCCAGCCCCCTGGAAATGCTTTGCAGAGGGCCAGGGGAACCATGTTGCTGGTGGGCACGACGGGAAGGAATCTCATAAAATTAGGGTGGTGGTGTCTTCTGCGAATGGAAACACAAGACAGCTACACAAGACAGGTCCTGCACCTAAAACTAGATCCAATCATGTGCATATATGAGAGATGGTTATTTATTTACATCATATTTCTACCGTATTTCAGACAAAAAAGGCTCTCAGAACATAGATTTATCAGATTAAAAAAACAAACAAACAAAGCTTATTTAAAAGAATGACCAAGCGAAATCTTAGGACAGTTATCTGATTCATTCCTAGTGTGAAAAAAATCACATTATTAGCACCTTTAGGAACTGAAAGTTTAGTTTAGCAGAGGTGGAAACTGACTTTGACTTTTTGATGCTCATCCTCTCACCTTTATGACTGTGCTAATTGAGACATTATGGCACCTGATAGGACAGCATTGGAGAAGCATCTGCTCCCATTTCCACATGAGGTTTATGTTGTTTGATAAAATATATAGGCCATTTGTTCCTTCCACTGCCAAACTGTCATTTTTCCTCTTCAGCACTAAATCTACTTTTTAAAATTAAAAAGAGTTTTATTGCTTTTAACCATGATCTTTTATGATGGAAAGCAGCCAAGGAAAACTGACTGATGCATCAAAATGGCATTTCTATTTTGCATAAAGCAAGGCCGCAAAATATGAGCACATGTGTTCTCTCTCTCTCTCTCACTCCCCCCCCGGGGGGGGGGGGTGAAAATGCTTGAAATGGATCGATCTGAGTCAAGAAATAGTCCTGATGAGTAGAAAAAGCAGCTGAAGCTAGAAATAAATCCTTTTGTGACAAGACGAGGGATTATAGGATTAACTTCACATGTTTTGGATCTGAAACCATTTTTGTTTTAGATCATTACAAGCCTTTTATGGACTAATTGAGTGGGGAGGAGAAGAGCTGTAGCTGATTTCCCCCCTTTAAACCATGATTAACCTAGTTTTGTCTAAGAAACAATGGATCAAAATTACAGCCTCAGTCACACTTGTGAAATCCACTGCTTTTTTCTTTGTTGGGTCCTCATGAGCATTAGAAATCTATAATCAAAAGTTGATTTGCCATTGAAAAAGGTGGGATGAGGAGTATTATGGAGGATGTGGTATGCTAATCAGACGCAGGCATGCAAATGACGCTTAGGTTCCCTAGGCTTCCAGCCATTAAGAAACAGGCCTTGTTCAGAACTTAAATGAATGGCCTTATGCATCCAAAATACCACAGGCCACACAAGAAAAACAGGCTTGTCCTCACCCAAGCAGGCAGAAAACCCAGAAGGCTTTCATCATTCACAGCTGTCAATGTTGTTTCGGACTTGGAGAGTCGCAAGTTCTGTAGCCCTGCATCAAAGTCAGTCCTTCTACTCTGGGATATAAGGGAGTACATTTAAGAATTCTACTTCCTATCCCTCTTGAATTACTGCAGTCATGGCCAAGTCAACATGGTCTTAATTGCAGCATTGCAATTAGCACACCTGCTTCTTAACATTAAACAGCAGCTACCAGAGTGAGGAAGCTGATTGGTATCAGGACTACAGCATATGGGAGGTGGGTCAATCCTTTCCCCCAGGCCTTGGTCCTGGTGAGAGTGCCAACATCACCAGCTGTGAACTGCTCCAAGATTCCAGGGGCACCCGCAGGTGCTTCTGTGCTGCTCCACATGAGGCATCCTTTGTGAACCTGTGATTCCTCATTTATGCAAGCTTGTGGTGCCTTTTCATGATGTCCTCATCCCCTAGGACCTCTCCTGGGTTTTCCTTCCATTTTGGCAGCTGTTCTGCAAACAAGGAAGGCCTGAGATTTTCTGAGGTGGCACCATTATTTGCTACAGAAACCTAGTGTATTTTCTGCAATTCTGCTCTGTATCACAGCCCCACTTGTGTTGCGCAATGGAACATATAGAAATATATAGAAAGGCAGAGAAAAAAACACTGGGAAAAAAGACACTTGAAGGCCATGCTAATCCTCCCACACAGAAAAGCACTGTGATAGGTGTTGTGCAGAAAATCCCTCTGGCACAAAAGAAATATCAACAAGGGGTAGGATTTTCATTGGCATCTATTGTTTCCATGCATAAGCTTAACCTTGAGGAGACACCTTTCCTCCCATTTAGATGAACTGCAATCACACAATCAATATCATGCCTAGTTTGGTGTTCAATCAGCCATGTGTACTTAAGTTTACTGATATGGTGAGACTGGAGTGACAGGAAGGCAAACAAATGGGTCCTAGATCAACTCAATCCAGAACGTCCTCTAGAAGCAAAAATGACACAACTGCAGCTGTCATCCTTTGGGCACATCATGAAAAGGCAAGACTCCCTGGAGAAGACAATCATGCTAGGGAATGTAGAAGAAGAAAAGGAAGGCTAAATATGAGACTCCATTAAGAAGGCCACAGACTTGAATTTGGAAGAGCTGAGCAAGGCTATCATGGATAGGAAGTTCTGAAGCGCTTTCATACATAGGGTCATTATAAATGGTGGTAATTAATTGATGGTGCATAACAAAAAAGGCTTGATATATCTGGACAGTTCCTGATTCTAAGGACGACTTTTTGGGAGTTGAATTACATGGGGTAGGTAAGGCCTCTGAATGCACATACAGGCATGCCTCATTTTATTGCACTTCCCAGATATTGTGCTTTTTACAACTGAAGGTTTGTGGCAATCCTGTGTTGAGCCAGTTGACAACTTTGGTGCACCTGCAAATGGGGTATTGTGTTCAGTTCTGGGCTCCACATTACAGGAAGGATATATCTAGGTGAGAATCGGTTCAGTGTAGGGCCACAGGGAAAGGTGTATGAGACGAGACTGAGGGAACTGGGTCTTTTCAGCCTGGAGAAGAGAAAACTCTGGGGAGATCTGTTGGCGACATATAAGTACATGAGGGGTGTCACACGGAGGTAGGTGGACACTTGTTTTCTGCTGTAGAGGAAGACAGGATGCGTTCCAATGGTGCAAAGGTTCAGTTTGGATGCCAGGAAGTACTTCCTGACAGTTAGGACCCCGAGGGTATGGAATGGGCTTCCACAGGAGGCCCTTTGAAGCCCCATCGGTGAGGGTGTTAGCATCGGATAGGCTGGACATGCACATGGTAGGCATGTCATGAGTGGAGCTAGCTAGAGCTGGGGTCAGATTAGATGGCCTGAGAGACCCCTTCTGACTAACTCTGTTTCTATGTTTCTGTTTTTATCAGTGCCATTTTCCAACAGCATTTTCTCACTACATGTCTCTGTGTCACATTTTGATAATTCTCATAATATTTCAAACATTTTCATTATGATATATTTGTTATGATCTTTAATATTACTATTGTAATTGTTTTGGGGTGGTACAAACTGCACCCAGATAAGATTTCAAACTTAATTGATAAGCAGTGCTTTTTTTGTAAAAAAAAAAAAAAAAGGTACCGGAACTCACGTCCCTGCTGGCAGTAAGCACACACACCAATCCCAAGCCGAGCAGCAGAGCAGCATCCCAAGCAGCCATCTCTCACTATCAGATATCAGATAGCAGACACAATAGCAGCCTGCAGGCACTATGTTAATGATGTTTGCTGCTGATCTGCCATGCCATTCAAAATCACTTCATAAAATCCATTGGAAAAAAAGGTGCCGGAACACCGTTTGGTGCATTCTGGGACAAAAAAAGCCCTGTTGATAAGTATTGTATGTGTTCTGACTGCTTCACCAACCAGCCATTTTCCCATCTCTCTCCCTCTCCTCAGGCCTCTCTATTTCCTGAGACACATCAATATTGAAATTAGACCAGTTAACAACCCTACAATGGCCCTGAACACGAAGTAAAAGGAAGAGTTGTACAACTATCACTTTAAATAAAAAGCTAGAAATGATTAAGCTTAGTGACGAAGGCATCATGAGAGCCAAGAAAGGCCCAAAGCTAGGCCTCTTGCACCAAACCGTTAGGCAAGTCGTGAACTTTTACATGGACTGGGAAACCAAAAAAATCCATGTGACTTGTTTTATTGTGATATTCACTTTATTTCAGTGGTTTGGAAGTGAACCCCACAATATCTCAAAAGTATGCCTGTATACACAAGAAAATTAAAGCCAAGATAGACCAAGGTAGACCATAACTGAGAAAGAATTCATTGTATAGTACAAGAAGAGTCACACAGTTACATATACAAAGTGCAAGTTAAAAAGTGAGGCAAGTGGACATGAATATCTGCTCTATGAGAGAGCAACCGTAAACATCATAGATTTTCCTAGCTAACCTCGGAAAATCATCTCACATTATGTCCAACTGTTCTGCTGGTTATATGAACAGAGGAGTTGGCCCAGCACTGTCACTACTGAGTGGCGGTGGATCTCCAGGCAATGCTCTTTCTCAGTCCTGCCTAGAGATAATGGGATTGAGCCTGTGATCTTCTGCCACCAAAGCACCTGCTCTGCCACCGAGTCACAGCCTGGACTTGAGCCAAGTGCAATTCAGTATGTGAAAATGCCTGAGCCGTTGACACTCGTCACCACCACCGGCAAGCCAGGGATGTAAGCATTCTCTTAGATCTGCTCTGTCTGTGTTTTGAGGATTGTCAGGCACCTTTTCGTCCATCATCCACTAATGACAGAACTGGAGATTTCTTTGTGTTTCAAATGCACATTAGTGTGATTGCGTATTTGTGCTATTCCCCTAGTTCCCATTTTTAAAATGATCCAGAAGTCTCAGAAAATGTTGGTCCATGGAGGAATTTGGAAGTTGGCTTCCTATGACTCCAAATTTATTTGAATTGCAAATTTCTACAGGATCCTTACTGCTAGCACAGTAAGCACAATTATGTAACCAACTGCTAGCTATCTGATACGGCTGATTCACTAGGAATGATGCAACTCACCAAATAACTTATGTGACTCTTTAGGCTTACCTGCTTGTGAGCATGATCATAGGAATTGATGTGGTTGTCAAACTCATGGTGCTTATGGTACTGCTTGTCACATAATTCACAGTAGAAGTTAGCCTTCACATCCTCCAGAGCTTTTGCAGCTGCCTTCTCCTTTTCAGCAAAGTCCTACAAGGGCAAAGGCAGATGAGACCTCATTACTAACATTATTGCTGATTTCCCCCTATTGCAATATCTTATGACTTTGAGGGCCAGCTCTTCCGTTAGGCAGAGTGAGACAAACTCCTCAGGCAGCTGATTTTTGGTGTCACAAAAAGGGAGCATATTGTTGGCTATTTCGTTGCTGTAATTATTGCATTTTCCCTCCCAGGAAAAGACACTTGTATGATTTTCTGTTCCAGGTGCCATAATAACTTGGCCAACTCCTGCTGCTACCTTGACTTGGAGAGGGGCAATCCAGTTTTGCCTGATGCAGCAAAATGTCTTGCGCCAGTCCTGGTCTTAAGTAAAAGATTTCAAGACAGCCAAGCAAGATGAACAGCTCAAGATAGATGGATAAGTCACTGCTCCAAAAATTCACCATAGTGATACAGAAATGCTTTTAAGGTAGGCCTTTGATCTGAAGCAACTGATGCGAGCTTTTAGTGGACAGAAGTCTTTGCAGGCAGATTAAAGAAACATTTACCCTACGGACTAATCACTCCTTCAGCTGTACTTAAATGCTGCACTTGACAAGGCAAAAGTACAAGCACAAAGAAAGAGAAACATTAAAATGACAAGATGTTCCCGTACAATGATTATGGCCTCTAATCCCCTTATCAATGCATTGTACAGTTAAGAGCAATAAAATGAATGAATGTGTACATGCTAGGGGCATATGCTAACACTCTCAGGAGTGTAATCTTGCCAATGAGCACTGACTTATCCTTGCTTTCAGCAATCATATACTGGAAGTTGATTTTGAAAAAGAACACCACCAAGGAAATTCCTGGATATCCAGCTGGAACAAGAAATCTAGGGCACCACAAGGCACAAAACGAAGAGATTGACTCGTTGTTGCCAACGAAAATGGGTGCACCAGCCGTAATTCTTTTAAGATATGAAGCTGGCAGGGAGTACACATTCTTATTTAATCAATAATATGATTTAAAACCACTGAGTACAATCCAGTGAAAGTTTGTCATGCTGGCGGTTGCAATTCTATATAGATTTACTTGAGTGTAAGCTTATTGAATTCAGTGACTGAACTCCTTTTCTTGGTTTAAGCTCTTCCCTAAGTTTTGTTGACTTAGTTAAATCTACCTTTTGCTTTATTGTGTCAAAACATTTAATTTCATGGTGATTTTATATTTTAAACATTTCTATCTGGCTCTATCAAGGGAAAAGAAAAACCTCGAGAGTGGCAAATGCATATGTTTATAATGCCGCAACAATGTACAAAAGGACCAGAGTAAAACCGGAGCAGCAGAGAGATGATAGAAATTAGGTTAAAAACAGAGCTTTAAAAATACAACTAAAATGGTAGAACCAAGTGTTGGAAAGCACTTTTTAGGCCATGTAGATGAATCTCCCTGCTTGATACAAAAATTTTACAGTTGGCAAGGGAAAGACTACCAGCTCTTTAGGCAATTGGTTCCATTGTCTAATTATGCTTAAGAGGTATGTTCTCCCCAAGGGATATATTCTCATTTTCAATGAAAATATATCCTCATGTAACTTAAAGTCATAACATCCAATCCTGCCTTCTGTTGCAGCAGAAAAGAGCTTTTGGTCTTCTTTGAGGTGATATTTGAAGGGTACTTTCATATGATTTCTCAGTCTTTTCTTTTACAGGCTAAACATCTCTGGCGTCCTTTAACCCATTTTTGATCATCATCAATGAACCTATTCCAGGTTGCCTACCTCCTTCTTATAGTGTGCTACAAGAACTAGCATGTATATATGTATGTATTTAATGAATTTATATGCTGCTACAATAGCTCATATCTGGGCTGTCTGCATGACTCACAATATAAAAACAACACAACATTCTAAAATCAATTAGAATAACATTAAATCAACATATTCATAATATACTCACAACATAATCCAAATATAGAAGATATATAAAATTAACATTAACATTAAATAAAACATTTTAATCTAAATTGACTAAAACCAAACATGGAATTGATTTTAAAACCAGATAGTCATTAAAATCCATTGTTAAAATAACTAGAGAAAAAGTGAGTTTTTGCCTGGTGCCAGAATGCTGGCAGCATCTTTGCCAGGCACACCTCTGAGGAAGCTATTCCGGGGGGGGGGGGGGGGGG
>NW_025335440.1:27255488-27374747 GCF_004798865.1 Varanus komodoensis | reverse complement strand
GGGGGGGGGGGGGGGGGGGGGGGGTGGAGATGTGCAACTGCTGAGAAGGCCCTTCTTCTAGCCAGCTTCCCTCACCTCCCAAGGGGATGGCTCCCTAAGAAGGACCCGAGTGCAGAATAATATGGACTGGGCCCAAGTACTGCTTTCTACAAGGAAGAAGGGCTCTCTTCTTTCACCCAGTCTTGGGGAGTTCTGCTCCACCACACAGTACAGAAGGACTCTCTGTGTAGTATTTCCAAAGGCTAGAAGCACGGAATGTTTCCATCAGTGGGGTTGACCAGTGTGAAACTGGACCCAATCCTGTGGTTCTATTCAAAGGCCTCTTGTTGTCCCTGAAAAGGCACTGAATTGGTGCCAGTCCAGCATCTGTGGGAGACTAGTAGCTGGCCACCACTGAACAGATGTCTCAGGCACCCTTACCGCTGAACATCTGGAGTGAGGGGGTCTGAAAAGGACCCTGTAAAGAGAATTGTTACAGCTTAACTTTTCTGTGGTTTTACAGGGGAGACATCTCTTGAAAAACACAACAGTCTGTGCATATTTGTGGGGATGGGGGTTCTGTCCTTTACATAATACTATAATTACAACAACTTTAATTCCTTTTAATAGGAGGAGGCAGATGGCAACAGAGACAGGGTTTCCTCACTTGTGGCTCCCCAGTTGTGGAATGTTTTCCTCAGGCAGGTTCATGTGTTGCCTATTTTATTGCCCTTTCAGCACCTTGCAAAGAACTTTTTATAAATTTGCTTGAGCTTTCAGTGTGCAGTTTTAATCCTGCTGACAGTTTTAGGCTGTTTTCATGGTTACATGGCTTTTAGCTTTTAAAAACAGAACATTGGCATTGTTTCATTCTTTTTGTCAACTGCTCTCAAAATATGATTGTAGGCAGTATTCAAATATTCACCATGAGTTAAACAAAAGGATTACCCAGGCTTAAAATAATCCTTTCATATGATCCAACTAGGAACAACTTGCATTTTCTGGTACCTGTCTCAGAGAGATCACTATACTTATTTTCTCTTTTTTCTTTCTTTGGGGGATGCCTTGTTCAAATGTTGTTTGTGTGAGTGGCCAATGTCATTTTTCAGGGTTCAGCACCTCCCTCAGGGAAGCAAATTCCTGACTAGAGTGGGGTGGATGCATCTGGTGTGCAGTGAATGCACAGACAGCTGTAGGCACTTCAAGTAATGGCCTCATACAGTGTTCAGGCAGCCTTTGCTCTGCTGGGGTAAATTTTAGGGCAGTTATGTTTCTCTAACAAGTCCTTAAGTAAAGAGCAGCCACACTTGTGGTAGAAATTGGAGCACTCTGGAGTAAGAGCTTTTCTGTACAAGGCATTGTGGTACATTCCTGTTTCCTTACTCATGAGTGTTTACATATTCTATAGATGATGCAGTGACTTTTTCAGTTCTACTTCTTTTTTCAACAGAACTTTTGGCCAGTTTCTTTTTGTTTTTGAAGACAAAATAAAAAGTTTTTTCCACTTTTGTTGTTCTACTGTTGTACTTTGCCACCTAGATGTTATGTAGTAGAAAGGCAGGAGAAGGCTCTATGTGTGATGCTTAGTTCTCAGTGCAGAGATGAAACCAAAACTTCATAGAGTGGAGTGAAATGCTCTAAGTGGATACAGGGCAGGACAATCAGTCAGACGATCCTTTAATAACATCTTGCCATGAGGGATTGGCAAAGTGATCCATTCCTTAGCCTCAGGGTTACAAGGGATGGGAGACCATCCAGTACACGCACGCACATATATATATAATTTATTTTTAGCTCTGCAGGATATAACAGGATATAACATAATATTATCCTGATGTGTTTCTTGAGAGAGTAAAGCTCTTTTGGCCTGACAAAAGAATAATAGAGGCTCTGTACTCTGAAAAATAAATCCACATAAGGGAAGGGTAACCTTTGCCTACATAAGATGCTTTGAAGCCATTCCAAAAGCACACTAAGGGCATAACCTAATGCATTCTGAAATTGGAGGTTTAAATAAATCCAGTGCATGGAGCAAGCAAGCAAACAAAGAAACAAAAATTGCCATCTCCCTTGCGGGTTGTGAGAACAAGGTCAGCTTTGGCTTCTTATAAATGCATCAGTGTGGTTCAGTGGTTAAAAAGTTGGGACTGGAACTCAGATGACATGTGTTCTAGCCCCACTTGGCCATGAAGCTCATTGGGACACTTGGGCTGAGAGTCTGTGAATGGTCCAAACAGGATTGTTGCGATAAAATAAAGAATTATATAAGTCACTTGGATTGTTTGCAGGAAATACATCAAATATATAAATACTATAATTGACCCCAGGTAAGTGACATGGACTTCTTTATCACCTAATATTTCTTTCTCAATCCTCTCCTGCATCTGTAGAGCTCTTTAAGTGTACTCTAAGCACACTCGGGAAGGAATAAGCACCACTAAATATGGTTGGAGCTACTGCTGAATAAATATTCACTGAGCTGCGCAACAGAATGCTCCTTGGAATTTGTGGATTTGGGGTTCTTACAATTTCTGCTTCCACCTGCTTTTCACATGAGGGCTATAGGACCCAAATACAGATTTTGTGTCATGTTGTGAGCCCACCATGAAGCAGGCACAGCCGCGAGCTGTTAATTCATATTAGCCCTATAAATAACAAGTACCCGTTCATTTAATGAAATGGTTAGATTATTTTAATGAGTTGTCCCAAGAGTAATAGACATCCAGTTAAACTTTCTGATTGCTATTTTTAAACTTGCACTTTAACTTCTTGCTTTAAGAACACTGATTATTCTGTATTCATAAAATGCATAATTAGAATGTGAATACAAGAGTATCAATTAAGTACAGGCATGCTTTGTAAAGCCAGGTGAGTTGAGAGGAAAGAGCTATATTCTTGATGCACAAAAACTGTGCAAATGGAGAGAGATTGTGTTGTGCCAGTTGTCTCCAGTCCCAAATTCAGTTGTCTCTTGGTCCTTCTGTCTCTGCTTCTTTTATTGATGATAAACAGTTCATTAATTTTTGCACTAAATTCAGCCCACCAAATTCTTATTGTTTGGGGGTCAACAAAATTTGTAACCCCCACATTTTAATTGTTTTTGGGTAAACAGATTATTATATCCTTTCTGACAAACAACAGAACTTCCTGTTCACAAGTACTTTATAACTTTGGTTCTATCCTCTTCTGCTGAAGTAAGTGCACACTTTGCTTTCTACATAGATGATTTAAAATAGCAACCAATTAGCTCCCATGTGCATTTCAAGATAATCACATCTATCTCTATTGCTTGATTGCCTAATTAGACTTGTCTGGCATGGGGCAAAAGCCGTAATTTCAAACTTGCTTATTGATCTGAGACAGGTACAACAATGATTACATCAGGTACTGATCCAAGAGGCCAGTAATGGTTCTGCAACTTCTGAAGCCCTAAGAAGCAGCACATAATTGTAGTGAGTTCAAACCCTAAGGTGATTCAGACCAAACATCTTGTTGAATAAAGTAGTCTTTGCCTGCTGGAAGCATAACAGAGAGGGAGCGAACCTAGTCTTCCTTGGGAGAGAAGTCCATAATCTAGGAGAGGCCAGCAAAAAGATTACCTTTCAGGATGCCCAATGGTAGCAACTACTTAGTAATATGATATTCAACATGAACAAGATGTCTGTATATATCTGCATTTATCCAAACTACACCTCTGCCAATATAGGTTGGTTGAAGAATCCATGATATATAATGGAGAATCAAAAATGGGATGAATCCATGATCTACTTTCTGATGATGGAAGATGCCTGTTTGTGGAAGGTACCTCTGCATGCTTTGCAGGGATCCACCTTTCATCCCACATTAAAGCCCTTTTGCTTCGCCAGAGTCCTCAAATACATTGACTGGGTCCAGACAGCCCAATAAGCCATACTCAAGGGTTGGCTTTGGGTTGTTGCTGAAACATGGCTTGTCACTGAATTGTGAGTCCTGGTGATTTCTGAACCCAGCTCTGCTAACAAGTCATGGCTACAGAACAAAACAGCAAAAAAACAACAAAGAGAACCCATGGCATGTTGTTGGGTTGTCAATTGTGGGTTATTAACCATGCTTTGTTATTTCATCTGTATTCAGACAACACAATAATCCACAGTTCAGCAACAATCCATGGCTCAGCAAAAGCCCACACAAACTGTAGCCAACCTTTGAGTGTAGGTTATAACATTGTCTGCATTTTCATGGGGCTGGAGGGAATTCTATGGATAGGATGGGGAAGGATCATTCACTTCCATCTGCCCAGTCACGTGTGCTTAAATCTGGATCCAATCCATTGACATTTTGAATGAAAAGGGACTTTGAAAAAGATATTTTGCTTAAATACATGTAACCATGGGCTAAAATAAACCAAACCTACAACTAAACATGTTACATAAGCCAACACATTCACTGTGGTTGCATTCAGCACCAGCTGTTGCTTGGGTCCTTCTGGTACAAATGCAGTTAATGGCTTCTGACATTTCATTTTCTGGAATGAGAGGAATCAGTGAAATGTGAGGTGTAACAGAGTTTTCTGGAATGTTGCTGCACCACACAGTCAATTAAAAATCCTTTAGTAAACCCAAGGTTTGTAGAGTCCACAACTATTAAAATATGCTGATCCAGAAAACAGCATGTGTAGCTTGCTTCAGAAACTGAGTGCATAGATAGCCCTGTGTAGTCTTCATCTGAATGCAAGAGGATGTAAAAGGTGAGTGTTACTGAAGTACAAGGAGAACTGGGGATCAAAGGATTGGTTTTGTGCTTTGAAGCGCAGAGCACAAGCTCTGTCCTGCAATCAGGTTTTGAACATGTTTCAGGTTTTTGAACCTCACCTGTTTGTCTTCCTGGGAAACTGTGCTTTATGGCTGGTTATGCCCAGCATGGCAGCCATTTTGCAACTTCACATCCCTCCATGGCAGTCATGTTCAAGGAATATGTGAAAGGGGAAGGGGGCATGCCTGTTAGCCAAGATCCAGGTTGGCTGTACTTTGGTGTTAATGTGAAGGTGGCCTACAGAACTGCAGCTCTGTAGGACTCCCTTCACTTGGGCAACAATGCTGATTGGTCTAGGATCCCATCCATGTGCAGCAGCCCTATGAGGCACGCCTTTTTCGATGGGGAATATATGAAAATTTACTTGTTTTTGATCAGGATTTACCCCGTTTGGACAATCTAGATCAAACATGGACTTGGACACAGAATGTGATACAAGTCCATATATTTCCAAGCTTGTAATGTCATTCACAGAACAAAGAAAAATGTATTTGACAGCATGTTTGCATTTGGGAGAAAAATATACCAAAGATGTGTAGTTTGGAGAATGCAATCAAAGATACATTTGAATCAATGTAAGACGAAAGCATGTGGTTCAAAGATGCACACAACTAATGTATACATTTGGAAAAACTATGCAGGAAAATACACAGGGATTTTCATGGGAAAAGAAAAATAACGAAGCTGATACAGACTCAAATGGAAATGCACTTTAAGATGGGATTAGGGTTTTGCTGATTCACACATCCCTACTTGCACATTAATGCCACAAGAAAGGGCATTCATATGAACAGTTCTACAGCTCAAAAGAAGGCTTTCTACAGGAATTACACAGACATGCCAACTTATTTTGGTGAGAACCTCTCTTTGCTGGTTTAGATGCTGAGGCTGAAACCATTTTACCTAAGAGTAAGTCACAGTGAACCAAATGGGATTGCACTCTAGCCCCTTTTTATTTGAAGCCCTCTTTTGAACATAGTAGAACTTTTTAACACTTGAAATGGTAGTCCGGTTCTTGAAGGTCCCCAAAAGCATGGTGAAAAATGTAGCTTAAACATACAAACATATACACACTGCATCCAGGGAGCTGGACACCCTGGTCTTATTAGCCCTCTCCATATCTACTATTCTATGATGGTATGAAACTAAACTACTGGAAGTATTTGATTGCTCTATTTTGGATTTTGGCATAATGAGGCAATGTCCACAGACAGAGCACAACTTCACTGTATGACATTCAGAAGCAGATCCCTAATTTTTAAACAGTTTTTAAATTTTATTTTTAAATGTTACAAATAATAAGCTCCCTGTTTCTGGCTTTCCTGTCTGCTGTTCATTTTCCAGGCACGCTGGTTAGGGTTAGATTAGGGTTAGAGTTATTGTATCCTCTGTCCATTGTTATTGGAAGTAATCATGGTGCTGAATTCCGTGTCCCCAAAACAGATAACTCCTATAAAGTGAAGAATAAAAGCTGTAACAGAAAAGGGCGCCACTGACATAGGTGTCATTCCCTGTTCATTGCCCTGTAGGAAACTGATCATGATATTAATAAGAGCTTTCAGTTTCTCACCAATGCATTCAGCTGGTTCAATGTTTAATCCTATTTTCTCTCTTTTTCTCTTTCCTGGATCACTCTTGTTACCTCTTGAACGCAGGCATTACCACATCATCTGAAGTTGATCCGCCTCCTCCATTAATTTCTTCCTTTAAACTCCTCCTGTTACAGTACTAAGAAGTTCAAGGTGGGTCCCCAACTGATCATTTAACAGACTGAAAAATTTTGTGTTCTCTTTGCAGCTTCCATGCTGCAGCCATAACCTGCATGTCATCATTTTAAGATTCTTGTGCATTCTGACCCAGCTCCATGCTCTATGTATAGCACACAATAGATGTGGAGTGCCATTCAGGCTCAAGATAGATAAGGCCATTTTCTACATAATGACTGAAATCCTTTAGATGCAGTAAGTGCGCAGTAATCGGGTATCCATTATGCACTTCGCTGTATGTAGTACTTATTGCACTATTGGACAATAAAATATGATTATGATTATGGTTTTCTAGGAGGTATTTTTCTTCATACAATATATCTAAATAATATCAAACTGCTTTTGAGAATGCTTGAATACTGATGACATTAATTATTTTTATCCTGATTTTCAGCACTTGACTAGGCAGATTGACAGTGGAATCCTATGCAGGTCAACACAACTGTGTGTTGCACTGAGTTCGGTGAATATTCCTGAGGTGGGCAATCCACTGCCCTCCTGATGTTGCCATAGGCTGGTGGGACCTGTAGGCTCAACCATCAGGATGGGTAGGAGAGCAAGGTGGTCAAGCCCTAGTACCAGATACAGCCTGAAAGCTTCACAAGCCATAAGGGATACTATTATTGATATGCAATGGAAGAGAGGCATCATCTGACTTAGATTTTTGTTAAATGCTGAAAAGCAAGAAACACAGCACAGGACAGTTCCTGTCTTTGGAGCCAAGCACTGCCTATGTCTGTAGTATAACCTGCAGCTACTTCACATACTTGCATGGTGGCCAATAATCCTTAAGTTATCCTTAAGTTATTGCTTAGGTGGGGTCACATGCTGTATTGATTAACATGATTGACACAGCTTCCTGTGTTATTTATGAGCCTGCCCAACATAACCCATGGGCTGTTGTAGAGTTCTGGGGTGGCTTGTTAGCTTTGTCAACTAGTTACCCTAGTTGGGTTTGCACAAGATAGGGAGTCATGTGTTGGGGAACTTCAGGTAAATCCTGGCAGAAAAGGGTTGCTTGGATGTTCCTTTGTGGTATAAAAATACCTACCTATTTTTACCTATTTTTATGTGGTATAAAAATACCTGAGAAATACCTTTCTCAGTAAGCACTTGAATTTCCAGCCAGGTTGCTGTTTAGCATTTGCTGTTACTTGAATAAGTGGAACTGATAGCTTGCCAGAGAAGCTGCCTGGGCTATTTGTTTTTGCTGATCAGTAAGAGCTGATAAGGCTGCCAGATTAACAGCATTGCAATCACCCTCATTTGCATGCCAAGACCCACAATAATCCCAGTGATCATTATGTTAATCTCCCGCTATCAAATGCCATGGTATCGAACCTCCTCTGCACACCTTTCACCCTCTTCTGACTGTGCTCCCCTCATTTCGTCATCCATTGCCCAGCTACTGGGCCCATGTGACTCAGAATGTATAAAACACTCTGTATATGTTCTAAAAGCTTGTAGTTGGCAGTGGGAACCCCTACCTGGTAGCATGCTGTTGTAAGTAACTGCAGGGGGGCTGAGTGAGCTTTCAATAAAACTGCTGCAGTTCAAGGCAAGAGGGGTCTTTCCTGACCGAACCCAGGTATGCTGTGTCACAGCTGCCATCCAGGCTTTCCGACATGTGCTGCTGAGAGGTATTACGCTCATCCTCCCGGCACGTGTGACTTACTTCCCTCCCTGTGCTCAGGCAGACTGGCTCTCTTCATGTTGATTGGAGTATGTTTTTAGGAAATCTTCCATACACTTGGGACTTCAAATGACTGAGGCTTATTATTTCAGAAATACATTCATTCAAAATTTGATATCAGCTGAATCCTTCAATCAATCCCCTCTCCGCATTACCAATGAAGCCTTGGTAAAGCACATTCTATAATTTCCTGATGATGACAATTTGCAATCCTAATTTGTTTTGTATTAAATTATAGCATTATCTGAATAATCAGCTTTGAAAGAGACAGAAATCTTGACAGCATACTTTCGGTCCAGAGTAAATCTAAAGCAAAATGCATTGACTGTTACCTTTAAGTTGTCCCTTACATCCCTCCGGCAGGGATTACTTTGGTAAGGGCACAAGCCTGTAGCCACCCAACATAGTCTGGGGAACTGTAGGATTCTCCAGACTTCACTGGCTGAGCACCTGCCTGATCCTTGCAGCTGCCATGGGAAGAATCAGGGTGCTTCTCCAGTAGGGTGAATATACTCCGGAGAAGAGGGACAGGGAGGAATGTCTCCCTGCACCTCATTGCCCCCAACCTGGCACTTTGTCTAGATGGTGGAAAACTAGCTTCCAGGTAAAAAGCATGGGGGGGGGGGGTTGCCGGTGGAGCTGCTGTCCCTGCTCTTGACTCCAGCCATCAGTGTGCATGCGCAGGATGGAGTGTGGAAGCTTTTGTGCCTCTAGGGCAGGGACAACAGGATCACACCTGAAGCCATTCATCAAAAGCAGATACGCCCATCTCTTATTTATTGTTCACTGCTATAATCCAATCAGAGGGTTTTGGCTATTGGGCAGCATCAAAATATAATTATTATTAATATTAGCAGCTAGTTCTTATCTTGAATTCTCTTGGGAAACAGCTTGTTTTAAATGGTTCTTATGCTGATATTTAATTCCAGCAGGTCAAAGATCAATGTATGAAGACAAAAAGATAAATCTTTTGGACTAAAGGTGAATCCAGGTATATTTAGATTAGTTTTTAATTTAAGCATGAGCTCATACTTATATTGCCTTTACCTGATTTAACTGCCATGTAGCCAGAATATTAAACAGTTCACAAAATAAGCCACATGGATTACTTAAATAAGGATCAATACCTGATTCTTCTAATTAATGCAGATTAAATGTAGGCCATTTCCTCTGAAATGTACCACCTAAGGTCCCTTTGATCTTTATTAGTTGTGTATCTGTAAGTGCTGCTGGAATCTTAATCACTTACACAGAAATTGCAGGAGAGCTAGTGAAGCAGACCTGGACACTCACATCACCCTATCCCATTACGCCACGGTAGAGAGAAACTGAGTTTTTATGTTGTGGTAGCAGGGCTGATGATGAATGTAATTGCTGGTAGATGAGCAGGTAGTTTCTGACACCCGTGAGTGAAACTCCTTAAAATTTTATGAGTAGGATATTTGAAAAGTAAATGGTACTCTTTAATGCCATGATTATATTTAATTGTGGGCCTTTAATGTGCATGTTATCCAATTAGTGAACTGTTTATGGGGCTGACTGCAGGGACCAATACTACTTCAGCATTCATCAGCAAAGAATAGTGTATTGTGGTAGTTTATGGAGAAAGAAAAGATCGGGGTAGTACTCAGGTTCCTGTAGAGCTCCAGATTCCACACTTCCAGTGTTCACTTTTCTCAACCTAATACAGGGTCATTGCTTGATGAAAGGCATATACTATGTCAAGTGATGTGGGAGACTGAGAAAGGCACGACTGATAACACCAAGGGTTTCCTTTCTCCAGAGGTGTGCACCTAATATTCTGACTAGCTGATGTATGTCCATAGGCCAGATCTTAGGCAACTGGTTTATCTACAAGATTTATATACTGCACCACTCCCAACATGATTCTGAAGTAGTGCTCAATAAAAGAAAGAAAACAAAATCAAAATTTAAATTTAAAATAAAATCAGACCTTATTTGACTCTCCTTGGTACCAGATACATTGATGAGCAAAACATACACATACACTAATTCCCCCTTTTTCTTGCATAGAAAGCTACATCTATTACACATTCCTGATAGGAATACAATATATAGACAAGAGTGCACATGTTTAATGAACCATGATGTGGAACCATGAAGATGACTTTGGCCCACCACCCTGGAGAGATGGAAAGGTAGATCGGTCTTGGCTTCCAGCTCCTTTTTGCACAATCTGCACAACCTTTGGAGGGCTCAAAAGATTTAGCACTGCAGACACATTTCATTTAAGAAGTTGTATGCTGCTTTTCCAAATAAATCTTCAACGTGGCTTATTTGAAGACGTAGGGAAAAGAGCAACACTATGGGAGAATCAAATGTATTTGTGTGCAGCATAACCATGAACACCACCTGTAAAAATATTCTTGTGTATTAACCAAATTGTGTAGCAAAGAATTTCTGTGAATCAGCCTGGCTGCTCCCCTACTGCCAGCATGACACTTCTTGATAGCATGTTTATGACAGGCTGGCTCTATTCTGTCTGCGCCTTGTGTCTGGTCCCTCAGGGCAGCCTTGCCGACAAAGTGGCCTGTGGATGTTTTGGATTACAGCTCCCAGCATTCCTGACAATGTCCATACTCTCTGGTATGGGTGGAAGCTGAAGCTGAAAACATCTTTAGGTCAGAGCAGGTTGCCTTGGGGAATAGCCCAGAGTAAAATACACAGATGGCACAAGGATTGAAATAGTTAGCAAAGTATTTTTAAAATTACACCACACATAGTTCCCTGTGAACAGGGTGTGCTGACCTTGGGAAACGCAGCTGTGCTGAGGCTGAGGGACTTCCTGGTGTCATTCCAATCCAACAGTCAGAAACTGGATGAGAAAGAGGTTTTCCCACAGAATTGCATCTCTAAGATGGGCCATGGTTGGGCATTTAAAAACATGCTAAAGAAGCTAGTTCAATGTGCACAAATGTATGGAAATTGTATACATGTATGCACTGGATATTGGGTGGTATGGAAATGAAATAAATCATTGCCATCATCATCATCATCATCATCAAAAAGGAGAGAAAAAGGAAGTGTGGTCACACCATACATTTGTATACGTATAACAGAGATTTGCTTTTATCTAAATGACTGCTTAGATGTGTTAAAGTTATTTGCATAAAATATCAACTGATAGAACTGGAACAAAACCATCTTTGAGGATATGGAGAGCATAGATTCGTATTACATTATTTAATGAGCCTCTTTTCTTCGCATATTTCTTTAAATTCATATCATATAAATAGTACAGATTCTCAATATACACATAAAGTTTGTCACACATATTTTTATAAGTACAAGTAGCAGGACACATCATCTTCAGGCAAGTAATGTTGAATATTTATTGCTTCATTCAAATCAGGTTCAAGGAGACACTTCTGTTGCCATGCACACAGTAATTAATGTCTGGATCCAAGGATCTGCTAGTGACATATGTGGCATGTGATTTTCATAATTACTGCCCAGCCACAACTTCTTGTGGAATCCAAACCTGTACAGCACGGCTTGTAGGAATATTAAACAATCCTCAAATAACCTTCCAATAGCTCTTGGGTTATTTAATCCTCCAACCTGCTGTGCCGCCCAGGTTCAGACAGCATGAGGGTTCCTAGACACAAATAAATACCATATGGAGTCAGACTGTGGACCAGCTAGCATAATATTATGAGAATTTATGCTATATTTTATTGTATTTGCATTACACACTGTCATGTGTTTTCATCATTGTACCTGTCCTTACGAATTGTCGCGGAAGCACCCAGACAGCTTCAGTCATTGGGCAATACAGAAAATGAAAGCAACAGCAATAACAAGATGCTAAGCCACACCAGGGGGTGAGTCTGTCAATCATTCCCAGCATACAATGGGGTTCACAACAAAGCACGGTGACTTGCCTTCATCAGGCGGAATGGGTCACTGTATACCTTGTCTTTTCTGTTTTGATTACAGATAAATGGCCATTCTTTTTCAGTTTTATCACTACCAACTTTTGTTGTAAAACAACTATCAAACAACTATGTAAAGAAGAAAGGAGGAGGAAGAAGAGGAGAAGGTGGTGGTGGAGGAGGCAGAGAAGATATGATGCATTTTCTGTACTGCAATGTGGCCTTGAAACGGCTACATCTGTAAGAAATATTCTGATCCCTCCAATTCAGGTACCTATTATCTAAACCTCAAAGCATAGGAACACATGGAAACATAGGAAGTTCTATTGATTTCAATTGGTACATGTTGCTATGTGTTTGGTTGGAACTCAAGAATTTGCCACCAAACAAAAATTTTATCAAATGCTGTATTCCAGAGAATGTTGATAGGGAAATGTCACTGATGAAGATAATGAATATAAGCAGACCTAGTTTTCCTTTCCCATTTCTAGCTAGAACAAAGTCTGGTTGACTATCTAAAAGGACATTTTCATGCATTCAAAATTATGCAGGCTGCTGTATGTAAATAGTTGTGACAAGATTTGCCAGAATTATTGCACATATTTTATGATGAGAGTTAAAAAAGCAGCTACAGGCATATTAGATTTATGCCTCCATCTGTGAGTTCATTTTGGAACTCCTGTCATCGAAATGCATAAGCACACATTTCAGACTCCAAAGCACCTTATGAAGCTTGGCTCATATGCTCTGCTATGTTCCTGGGAATATTAAACAATGCCATAACCTTTTCAATAGCTATATAAGCAATGCCAAATCTGGCACTCAAGTAAATCATGTTGCATGGAGAGTAGAGATCAAGATTCCCTTTTCCTACCACACGAAGACTTTCAAAATTACCTACAGTGAGAACCATGTGGAATCGGTCTTGTGAAAAGATCAAAAACCAATTTAGCCCTGAAGATACTATGGCCTGTCAAAATGGATTATATTATGTCTGTGAGTCATGGTTGTAAACCAATGGCAGAACACACATTGGATTATTTTTCAGATGAAGAACAGCTTGGAATGACTACAAACAAACAAACCGTTTGGGGGAAGAAACCCTATTGTCCAATTCTGTTAAATGTTAAAAGCAGTAACTGATGAATGAAATTCTCCAATGGGAAGGTAACTGAGTATAGCATTCTGGATCCGGCTCTGTTTTGATCTCAAAACAGTAACTGCAGTCACAGAATGAAATGCTTAGGGTCATTTTATCCCTGCTATTTAAACTTTATTGGTAGAATATTCATCTTGCCCTTACCACTGAGAAATGCCTGAAAATAAGAACCCACACTAAAATAAACACATCAAAGTTTAAAGGAGATTCTCAAGTAACTGAAATAATGGCCTGGTCAAGAGGATATCAACACTGCTATTAAGTGTTCAATCCAGTTATGATGGTTATAAGCCCCCAGACTTGAAGGATTGTGCTCATCCTTTACAGGGGGGGAGGAACAATGAAAACAATCTTTGCCTCTTCATCCTTACACCCTGCAATTTCACCCTGCATCCTTGCATCCTGCTATTTTTGCCCATTTAGCAAAAACCTTCTGGAGTGAGATGGAAGAGGTTGGCTAGTCAGTTGAAGAGCTTATAGCCAGATCTCTCCATTCTCCCGTTCTCCCTGTCCACCAAAATGACCCCCTTTCCATCAATCTGAGGTTGCTTTCCTGAGTTTGGAGAGAACTTTCCACACCAGCTTGGGAAGGCAAGGGGGCATTGGTTATTCCATTTCAGAATCTGAGTTTTGAGCACTATCTCTGACCTCTGATATGAAGTATCTCATGGCCCCTCAGACATATTCTAGAGGTCATAAGATTGCTCCCTCATGCACCATTCATTTCAATGGTCCATCATTTGCTTTTTTAATTATTATTGATGGAACCACAACTCTCCCAAGTCAATGAACTGGATCCACCAGCTGTCATAATGAAGCTTAGTACGGATTGGTCAAGAAGGTTACCAATTTGATGTTTGCCAACTCACAAACAAAAGGGTATATCCAGAATTTACCTTCTGTTGATGTAAGTGCTCTGCTCAGAGAAGGTACCCCTGCCTGATATTTGGAAATTCTGCCCTGTCCCTCTCCTCCCCCCACACCCCTTATTTAGAGTGTTTTCCAAATCCCAGCATTTTCAGGGGTCTGTAGGAGTTGGTCTGCTTCCATTAGCCTAGTTATATGCATCTAAATCTGGACCCAACCAGACAATCTGTTTCCGTATTTTTTTCTTTTAAAGTATATTCCTTCAAAATGAAAATTCTATCATCATTCTGATTTAGCAACAAAAATTATTTCTAATGAAAACAAATTGCATTTTCTCCAGTACTCAGTTCAACTGATACCATTTTAGGTCAAGGCAATTAAAAACTTGGAATTTAAAACAAAAGAGATAATTTGTTAGATGTGCTACTTAGATCATTATGACTGCTCAGCCTTCTCTCCTTAGAGACTTGTCCATGCTGCTCCTACTGGAAAACTTCCTACTGAACCTTTAAAAAGTATTTTGCCTGTGTTGTCATAAAAAGAAGGAACACGGTGCAATCATCTGTTTATGATGGTTGTATAATCAACTCTTACACCACCTTTCCTAAAATTTCTGCTTTGTATTCTGCCTCAGTCTAATAATCTAATAATCTGTGTTCATACCTAAATTAAAATATGCTAAGTTCAATTTATAGTTGAGCTGTGAAATTTGTATAATAGCTCATTCTTTTATTCTTTTAATAAAACCTATATTTTAATTCTGGCCAATCATATCACAAAGACACAAAATGTACAGCAGTCAAGTTATCTCAGCAGCTAATACTCATACTGGTTAAGAATACGTAATAAATAATCAGTACTGTATTAGTTGTTTTTTCAACTTCTTCAATGCATTTGCATTGTAAATGCGTTTGCAAGAGAAATAGGATTTTTTTTGCCTATATTACCCTTTTGGGGGGTGGACTCAGTAAAAAATAAAAAAAAAGGAAGATTAAAATGACAAAGCAAACAAAATGGGTAGAAAACAAAAAGAGAAATGACTATCATTTGCATTTTTATGCTTCCAAATTTGATACTTGGCTACATATTTATCACCCACAAAATACCAATATCTTCCTCCATCCTCTCTTCATATTGAAGAATCCTTATAATTCTTCAATAATAATATAGGCTGGCATTTAAAGAGTCCCTTCTGTACATGCATTAGGGCTTCTCTAAATGCCATCTTTAAACTCCTTGCTTGTTAGTGGAGGATTCTCTGAAGGATATGCATATACTCTTTAAATATAGTGAGCACTACCCGGCTCTATTAAATAAGCACAGTCAGTAAGTTGTTACAGCAGGTTTTCTGGAGCCACAGCATCTTGCAGCAGGCAGAGCAGATAGGTTTTTGCATAGCGGCAACATTTGTCTCAGCATTGAGCAGACACAGGGAAAGGCCCTGAGTCCAAGGAGCTATCATATGATCAAGAATTATGCTCTTGCTAGGTTTTATCAGGCCTTTACTTCTATTTTATACTGTATTTTATGATGTTTTAATTGTTCTGACCTACCCAGAGAGCTTCAGCTACTGGACGCTGTAGAAACATAACAAACATAGGTAGAACATCTGTCCTCATAACAAGGAATCATAACTTCTACCACTGTTTTCCATCTCCCTTGATAACAGATATCTCTTCTTCCTCCCCAAACTCTCATTGATCAACCATCACAACTGCCATTTTCCTCTCTTTTTCCTATCCCGTCCACAGTCCCTGTTGTCTTCTTTCTTGTCCCCAAGCAACCCCAGAGTCAGCCTACAATGTCCAGAAGTCTATTCCTTTTGGATCCACAGATCAAATTCCTCTTGCTTTCACTTTTTCCCAGACTCCTGCAACTTCTTTTAACAAAAAAGTGCTGGGAGACAAAAAGGTCCCCAGTAAATCAGCCTCTTTAATCTGTTCCCCTTTTCTTTTAATGGAAATGTCTTGTTGACATCCCATTAACTGCTCCAGTGTGAGCTGATGGAGCTTCTTACTTCAGAGTTCAGGCCCTTCCCTGGCTCAACACCACTATGGGAGTGGGAGGCAGATGCACCTTCTTCGTAAACTTGAGCACAGGAACATTATGACCCCAGTGCAGTATGTCTGTAAAGTTGGCATTTATGTTCCAACTTGCATCATTTTACATTGAGCTACATTTTCTATCTTGATGTCAATTCTCCAGATTTGGTGATTGTTTAGAGCTCCTTGCAATCCATTGTATTTTACCTCAAATAATTTGGTATCATCATCTAACTTGGCCACTTCAGTGCTTCAATCCCAGATTGTTTATGATTAGCTGAAAGTATTATCCATGCAGATTACCTATGTCTGCGTGTTTACTGACACAGGGCCTACCTTTGTAGGAGCCATATTGATTCTTTTACTTCAGGTTTTATCCTTCCACACGCTTATCAGGAACAAGAATTAAGCTTATTGGTCTATACAGACCCTTAACTTTCAATATGTGAAAGAAACAGAACTTCATCGTTTCTCACCACTATTTGAGTTCCCCTGACTCGCTTCCTGAAAACATTAGTTCAGGTCCAGGTATCTACTCTGTATCTTCTTCACTGAAGACAGATGAAAATAATTAATTCAGTAACATGAATTACAGTAATCAGCAGTTCCATGGGATGTCTGAAAATACAGACTCTTCAGAAATATGCATGAGCATATTTACATATTACATGTACCCACAACATCCAACTGGAAATGTTGGAAGTGGGGTAAAATGTATAAAAATCAAGTTCACTGAGCCTTTCCAATACTCACCTTGAAGCTTGTACTGAATTCAGTTTGTAAGTCCCCCTGCTCAACATTAGCAAAAAAGTGGATATTTCCAGGCACATCGTTCCAAATGTACACATTCACTGTTCATTTGATGAAAAGTATGCACTCTTTTAAAGTTATACTTTTCCTATGCACACATTTTTGGATGATGTTTTTGGTCTACAAATCTCATCTTAAGCTCAGAGTTGTTCAGAATTCAACTGCAATTTGTTCAAGGTTTGTGACTCAAATGCTATTTATTGATTTTTATCATAGAAAAAATTGTGCAGAGAACCTGCACAATTAGCAGTTACTTGTATACCTGGTTGAAGTTTCAGAGCCTGCTTTCCCATTGTCTCACAAGGGATTATACTTGTAGCAGTAGGGAAGGGGTGATTGGCATTTTGCAAGTTTAGAGCAGATAAAAGGTTAGTTTTGGGGATGGGATCAGTACTTCTCTCAGCAAAGAACAAGTGTCATGTGTCAGCTGTACAGAAAGGTGATTAAAGTTCAGGGACTGATTTTCTTTCAGTCAGCCATCAAATGCACTGTGGATGCTGTACTTTGATGACACCACTCATCACAGGTACACTGAAATAAAAATTCACACTACTTCCTTAGTCTGATGTGTAAACTTTCCACTTAGAAGGAAAGTATGATTGTGCATGCATTAGAAGTTATCCACCAGACTTAGAATGGCTACCCCATATAGAAATATCCACAACTTTTCTGCAAATGTTGAGCAGGAAGCACTCACAAGCCAATACACAGACATAAATCAAGCTTCAAGGTGAAAATTGAAAAACTCCAATGAGTTTGATTTTTGTATATTTCACACCCCTAACTCCACTTCCAAAATTTCCAGTTGGATGTTTGGATGGTGCGATGTATCCATGATCTCTGGCTCATGCAGCCCTGTATTTTCTGCACAGAACTGGCTGTGATTTGTGGCTGAAGACTGTGGGCTTATTTCCCCATCCAATCTGCCCACAATATTGGACAAGAAGAGAATCAAAAGCACCACCAGTGCAGGCAGGAATACATGCATGTCCTCTTTAAGGTTCTGTGCAGGTCTTCATAACCAAAGGTTAGGACAGGGTGAGTTGAGCTTCCTTTGGCATGCCATCTAGGATGCAACCTCAAATTCAGGAAGTCTGGGAGGTTTGTTTTTGTTTTTTTTTTTTTTTTTGAGAAATTAGGGAACTATCATTGAAGTACTAAATACTAGCAGATGCAGTTGTGAGCCTGAGGAGGAGACAACTCAGGCCTTAGCTTCTCCTTGGGAGATAAGGGTGGGCAGGTGAGACCAGTTGCTTGTCTACTTCCTCCTCCATTTATGAGGCCAAGAGAATGAGAATCCAGGAAGGCCAAAGGGCAAGCCAGGATAAAATTCCGGCCCCTCCAACACAACTGGAGTCATTCTAAGGGACCACATACAGCTTGTCCTCCTCAAAGTAAAGATTTTGTTTCCTGGGAAAGAGAAATTGCTGGTATGGAGGGTTGGGGAGTGGGGGAAGCTGGAAGGAATTAGAGTGATCAAGTGTCCAATTGGCACATCATGTGAAATGGACGCATAGTGTTAGTCACCAACAAATATCTGTGAAAACTGGCTTCGAGAAGCTGAAATTGTGATTTGGATTTTGCTTGTTTTTACTGTGTTATTGTTTTACTATTGTTACGCACCTCTTTGAGGGTGGACAAACTGAGTGCTGCCCAAAATTTTGAGGGTCCTTGGGCAAGACTTTCGCACAGGGCTCATTCCCTCAGCACATCTGTCTTCTCCCCACCACTGTGACCAGCTGCTATTGCTGCCCCTCTGTTTTTGCTTCAAGGCTACTGCTTGCTTGCTTGACAAGCAGACAGTACAGAAGCAGGGATGTGGTGCCACCTATTCTCTCCTCCTTCTCAGCACCTGCATTATCTGGGCCAAACAAAAGACAAGTGAACAATACGTTGCAATGATGAAGAGGAACAGCTCCATCAGGGCCCTGCTGGGGCGCAGACCTCCAGCAGCTGCCTGTTTATGCCTACCCTTGACCCTTGATGCTGGCCCTAAGGCAGCCCTAAGACATGTATATACTTTAAACAAAGACACAGGAGTCATTGTTTTCGGTGCTAGCCATGTTTTGAATGTAACGTCTAGTTTGTACACCAGAGAAACTGCACTGTGTGTGGAAGTTAGATGATGGCTAAATTGTCATTGGTTCATTTCTATGTATTGTAAGGTTTATTAATTGGGTTGTTTTATTAGGTCTTAATAATTTTAGTAGGATTTTAAAAACATGTTTGTATATTTTAATCTCTCTTGTAAGGCCCCTAGATTTTCTTTTGAGAAGAACATCTAATAAATGTATGATGATGGTGATCAAAGATTGGAGAGCAAACATGGTACCGTGTTTAAACATAAGCGTATCTTAAGTTATACTTAAGAATGTAAACATAAGTGCATTTATGTGGAGTGTCACAATATGAGTGACAGAACATGTTTGGATCAATAGTATCTGCACTGGTTTGTGGTCAAGAAAACCTGAGAGGAAGGGACCCAGTTTCACTGATGCATGATTAGCTGGATTCAGGAAAAATCTCCTGCTTCAAGTGTTTTCCTAGTTTGTTGTTGGCAAATAATATCATGGCATATAATGCTCAGCCAAAACCTGTACTGAATATAGTATGATCATTCTTAAAGAAGTACACAAACCATGGTTTATGTGATCAGAAACAAACCACGGCAGTAAGTCTTCATCTCATGTACTTCACTTCTCTTCTTCTCTCTTTTCTTTCATGCATGCTGTTCTTAGTTTAAGAGCAAATCAAGTTCATGTTGCCTTCAGACATGGGAAACCCTGTTTTTTTAAAATCCAAATTTCGTTTAAACAAACTAGGATCAAAATGTTGTCTCAGGGAAAAAAGGGTAGAGGACCATCTGAACTTGACGCTTGTGCTGGTCTATTCATGTTTTCATGTTGCAGAAAACTGTGGGTTCCTACTAGATCTGGACTTAGCTTTTTTCTTTAATGGGAGAACAATGCAGTGCTTTTTAAATAAATAAATAAATCTCCTATTGATTTAATATTGCATGAAATAATTCAAACATTTGTCTCAGCATATTCCTTTTTGGCTAGCTATAATTATCCATAAAGTTAGTTCTAGTTTAATCAATTAGTGCTAATGTTTTTGCAGCTATGGTGGGGTGAGCCATTTGGTATGACATGATAGAGCTTTTCATAATCTAGTGCTAAATGATCTCATCAAATTGATTCCAGCACTGATGAAAAGCAAATTTTCCCTGAGAACCATTTATATGAATTGGAAACTTCAGCTTCCACAATTTACTTTATTTTAGTAACTCAGTTTAGGCATGGAAACGTTCTTAGAAAGATAAAACTATTGGAATGTGCTTGTAATTAAGAAGAGGAAGGAAGAAAATAGATATTTGCCTTCTGTTACCAAGTATTATTCTTTGTTCAATCAGTGGAAAGTTTGAATTAGCACAGGATTAGGTTAGAAAAGATTCTGCAGCTTTCCATTGCTCAATACTCAGAGAAATGGGAGTAGAATTGGAATTGCCTGCCCATGATCCTGTTCTAGACAAATAATAAACAGGAAATAAAATTAACAGCACACTCCTTATATATGTTTACTCAAAAGTAAGCCCCACTGTACTTAGTGAGGATTACACCTAGGAAAGTGTGTGTAGGATTGCAGCCAAAGGCTGTAAAACCAAAAGAGCAAGCCTGGGTATGCAGTCATCTGTCTACAGAATTATATACTGCCACTGCCACTATTTTTCCATCCTACAAATTATGGGCTAGATCTAGACAAAATTAATCTGCTCTTCATTCTCATTAAAATCAATCAGTTTAAGTAAAGTTATGACTAATGTTTCCCATCAGTTTCTGTGGGATTTAAGCTCAACTAATTTACTACAATGCACTAACCAATCCAACTCATTAGTCCTCAGTAAATAAAGTAGTGCTAAAGTGTGACCATAATCCACTGCTGGGGACCAGTCTTCTCCTCCCTCCAAGCAGTTCAAGACAAAAATCTACTTATTCTCTTAAAACTAGCTGGCTAAGCTAGATTTGTGGTATAACAAGAGTATTGTGGAACTCATTAACAAAAGACACTAACGAAGTTAGAATATTTGTTCGTTATTTGTTTTTCAACGCCAGGCTAAGACCTTTTTATTTAAAACTTATTTTAATTGCTAAATTATTGTATTAATTAGGATTTTAAAATTTTTAGCCGAGAATGCACCGGGGTTTTTTAAATGTTGTTGTTGTTGTTGTTTTCTTCTTCTTTTAATTGCTATATTATTATTTATGTATGTTTTATGTATTCTTTGTGAGCCGCCCCGAGGCTTGGTTTCGATGGGGGCAGCATAGAAATGTTTTAAATAAATAAATATGGAAATAGCTCATGCTAATAAGTTGATTTCAAACTTAATACATCTCCTCCGATAAAGAGATATCTGAACCAAAAAGAGTTAATGCCAAACTCAGGGTGGTTCCTGCTGCTTGTAAGCCAGACAACAAGAACATTGGATGCTACTCAATTAGTCTGCTTTTTAATCTGATGCCAAACTATAAAACTGATCATATTACATCAGCCTGTCTCTGACTTTCCCTGCTGAACAGGATTTCCCCTAGAACCAAATGTGGTCTAGTTTCCACCAGCCACTTGGCTTATCTCAGCCATGCCCTTCAGCTAAGAATCCTGACCTCCTAGTTCCAATTTAGATTCTAAGCTAAGAGCCTTGGGATGCTGCATTTTGTGAGAAGTAGGCCCAGTCCCTCATCCACTAGGATAAGCCAGAAAACAGAGCCTCAGTTATCCCTCTTGCACTTGTTTGGAATGAATCACACCTTAGTCGCATTCAAGGAGTAATAACATCATACATTAATGAAAACAGTGACCCACCACAAACTGAGTAATTAGTATGCAGGAGCTTGTCCATTCATGGCATCGGTTACCAAAAGATTATCACCTTTGCATTTCAGCCTAACTTTATGTGTTTCCCCAATGAACACTGAGACAAATTGATTTTTTTATTCTAATTTTCAAAGCTGTTCATGTTTTCAGTCTACCATAGAGACCATCTGTCTCTCCAAAACCATGACTTCCTTTGACAGCTCTGTTCCTCGGGAACAATGGAGCTGCCAACTGTGAGGGCTAAGTGAGCACACAGTATGCATCGTTTTGTTCAGCTGACCTATTGCTGGGAATTTACTTTTGCAAAAGATTAGAATAGTCAGAACCCTCACTGACTTTCCAACAAAATGAGCAATGCCTCCTCTTTGTTTAGGCTTCCCACAGTGCAATGAACACTAGATTAGAAATGTGTTACTTCTACTTAGAATATACCTATTTAAATGAATGGGACTTGGGCTTCTCACAGTCTTCAGTAAAAAGCATCCCCATAGGACAGATCAGTAGCAATAATACTACTGCCAATGATATTGATGTAGTGCTTCTTTTATATTACCATATTTTAATCCTTGCAACAGCCATGAAACCTTGACCATTCTTATCCCCATAATGTATATGAGAGAGCTGAAAATTGGTCTTTCTAAGCTACCTACCTAGTTCATGGCAGAGGCAAAATTCATACTAAGGACATCCAAACTGATAGCTAGGGAAGGTGGAGAATTCAGGCTGGATTGCACTTTGATGAGAATATAACAGATTTGCATTTTGTAAATCAATAATCAACGTGCAAGGCAGTTATCCTTTGGTACACCATTTTTAGGAAATTTGCAATGTAGTTCTCAAAAAGAAAAAATCTTGCACAGAAATGTGTGTCTTAGGAAAACGTCAGCACAAAAATGCATATATAAGTGAAAATTTTCCAAGCTGCCTTAGTTAAGGAAATGTTTTAAACAATCCATACTGTATATTAGGAAAATGTGCATGAAATGTGTATAAATTTTGATGAATGTTGATGCATTAGAAACAGGAATGCACACTTGCCAAAACCATCTTCAGTTGAGGGAGGGGTGACTGCAGAACTTAGAGAAACTGAAATTGACAGATTGGTTCATTCCTTTTGGCAGCTCAGTCCCAATATACCAGCTTTTCACCAGTATAGAATCGCATAGTTAATAGTTTCCCTTGAATAGAAGCCTCTCACCAACTAGTTTCCTTTCTATTATACCTTCTTGATGGAGATGGCTGTTAAAAACAGACATAAACTGGTTACTTATGAGTTTTCAAAGACCAGAATGATACAGGGGTGATTAACACACCAAGCTATCTAATGCTGGTTACCAACGCTTCTGAATTCATCCTTTCCTTCTCCGGCCAGCTGACCACATGCTGCAATCACTGCTATTTTTACATAGCACAAAGAGCCTGTAGACAGTACTGTAGACAGTTTCAGTCCCATTTTCAGTATTGTAGGCAATATTCATTGTCCATCATGTGGCTGCTTCTATGTATATCTGTTTACTGATGGGCAGGAAGCCTATGTGGAATTTAAATTTAAGTTTTGGCCACATCTGCCCATAAATATTAATTTCTGGAGCTAATTCAAGCAACTACCCAATGTGATACCAGCTCTAAAGTTGTTCATGTTCAAGTTGGGGCTTAATTCCATGAGACAGAGGTTCTACCCACATGAACAGATGGAAATCCTATTGGGTTGCCTGTATCTATTATTAAATTCTTGGAGCATTATCCAGTCTTGGTCTATAGAGTAGACCCACTGAAATGAATGGAACTTGGATTAGTCATGACTCAATGCCTGCAAACATGATGCTGAAAGTTGCATTTTATCCATGCACATCTCTGTTTTTCAACCCAATGCACAGGACCATTAAAATGAAAATAAAACCCACCCTTTAGACATTGTTTTGAGTGGAAAAATTCAGATGTACTATTGCATTCACTGCTGCCTTTTAATATGGTGTTTGGAAACAAACAATGAGAACAGAAGTGGTGTTTGTTCTGCCATGCTCCATTCCAAGAAAAAGTATGAGGGCTTTTTTAATTTAAAAGCAGAAATAATAGGTAATACTGGAAAAGATAGAAAGCAATACTGCAGAATAAAGAGAAGATCATCAGCACAAAAATTCAGTTCCACCCTCAATCAAGTAATATCGATCTTCAATTGAGAAGGACAATTAAACACTGGAAAACATTTTGTACACAGAATGACTTTCTAGATTGTTCCCAAGTAATTCATACTTTGCTGAAATAGGGTTGAATTGATGGGGAACTATCAGGAATGAAAAGTAGTTCACTGCAGGAATGGCATCTGAGGTTTTGGGTTTTTTTTAATAGGCATCAAGCAAGATTATTTGTGAGAACATAGGAATTAAATATATATACAAATAGGACTAGCAGAGAATTCTGTACATGTCTACTCACAAGTGAGTTCCATTGAACTCAGTGAGGTTCAGAATAACAGCAACTTGGGTATAAATCTTGCTGATCTCAACAGAACTCACTTTTGAGTAGACATGTACCAGCTGAACTCTGTAGGGAGGAGCAGTAATGCTTTAGATTTCACTGCTACATGTAAGATACGTTCTATTGCTATTCCATTAAATGTAAGGAAAATAGAGAAAGCCTGTTACAATGGCGATTTCAATGTTTAAATACTAATATGATTTTTTAAAAGTTCAAGCTGGCACCCACATTCTTTATGCAAAGGCCCTGCATATCCGTTGGCCTGCCAAACTGAATCCACACCAGATAAGCCGAAAGACCCAGTCAGTTACTCACTATACCTGCCCTGGAAACTGTATCAGCTTGGTGAGTCAAAAGTTGTGACAAAATATAATAAAACTTGAGTAAGTAGTTCAAGTTTTATTATATTTTGTTTTTTTCAGTAGGGGTAACAGGTGTGTATGTGTGCATGTGTGCAATATAATGTTTTAAAAAGGGGTTTTTTTTCCAGGTGTTCCCTTTTTTAAAAATATGCAATCTTTATTTTTTGAGGTCACCAAGATTATCCAGTGAAACTGAGGGCAAACCAACAAAAGTGTCTATTCACACAACATATAATTAATTTCTGGAATGTCTGGACAACAGCTGTGGCTGTGGCAACTGGCTTGCATAGGTTTAACATGGAAAGAGACCAGTTAGTGGTGGGAGGGTCGTTCAGGCTTGAGGGAGGGCTATGGAACATCTTTCAGCCTGAAGTGTGAATTCCATTTCAGAGACTTTATCAGGGGCTGCATTCTGGAAGGGTAGGTAGGCAGGCAAACATAATGACATTTTTTAGCACTTGGCATTTTCTGCCAGTGGTTGTGTACTAGGAGAGGCATTTTAATGTTTTCCTTTAGAATGGAGAAAAACATTCAGGAAATTGCCAGGCAATCCGTACTTGGGCAAAAGGGGCATGGCCATCTGGGATGCCAGATTGGTACCCCCATGTGGTTTGCACCCTGCCGTGTGCCTTGTGAAGTTCTCTGTCTTCGGCCCCTTGCTGTCTTTATGTCTCACTGACAGTTTTATTTGTTGTTGTTACTTGCAAAGTCACATCTGACCCATTGCAACCCATGGACAACATTCCTCCAGGCTCTCCTGTCCTCCACCATTCCCCAGAGTCCACCTAAGCTCACACCTACTGCTTCAGTGACTCCATCTAGACACCTCATCCTCTGCCCTCCCCTTCTTCTTTTGCTGTCAACTGTTCCCAACATTAGACTCTTCTCCAGGGAGTCCTTCCTTCTCATTAGGTAGCCAAAGTATTTGAGTTTCATCTTCAGTATCTGGCCTTCTAAAGAGCAGTCAGGGTTGATCTCCTCTAAGACAGACTGGTTTGATCTCCTTGCAGTCCAAGGGACTTGCAGGAGTCTTCTCCAGCACCACAATTCAAAGGCAGAAAGCTGTACTAGATGAATCTCCAATATGATCCAAAAAAACTATTTCTTCCACATTACTTTGCTGTATCCTTGAATTCTAGTACCTGAAAATATGTTTCAGATGAAGGGTAAGATCTTCTATTCGAAGTAAGGGTTGGGTGGACACCAGTGTTTGATAGAACTATCACATCTCAGACTGGTATCCATCCTAGCCCTGTTTGATAAGAGTTGTGAACTATGACAACGCATACATAATTAAGGTTTAGATAAACAAGACTACTGTTTATTAATTAAGACTCCACTGGATTGGCTGATAGGAATTTAACATTTCTGATAATGTGAAGTTGTCATATGGAGCGGCTGAGCATAGAATTCTAAATTGGGATAAGCTTATAAAATCCTGTAAATGGATTGTTGCAAATTTGCTGGCTAATTAGCAAGCTTGAAAGCTGAGTCCCAGTCAAACTATTCAAATATGTATCCAAATCGAAGCTCAACAGTAACTAACAAATACCAAAGCCTACGCTCTCGCCTGTAGGATTTGGCGCTGTCCAAGGTGGAAATAATTTCTAGCCTGAGAGCTTGGAGCCTGATCTGAAATTTCACAAACTCCAGTAGGCACACAGTTCTGGAATATGGATTCTGATTCATTTCTTGTTTTAATAAGTCAACTGAAACTCCAACTTGCTTGAAAAACGTGAGGTGGGGATTGAAGGAAAATTATACAGAATTGCATTAGCCTAACTCTATTTGATGACAGTGAGAGAATTTCCACAAAGTGAGCTGCTTTCTTATTCTCACTGCACAGACATGGTTTATGACACCTTTGGATAAACAAGAAACATAGTACCAAACTGCTTTCCATCTGTATTTTCCTACGCAGACATGTATGCAAAGCAGTTGCATCGTCTATGGTGTGACTGCGATGCTGCTGGGGTCAGTGGGTTAGATCCGGGATCGACACTGTGTAGAGAAGAAAGGATTTTCCATGAGATGAAGCAACTTCTCCACTCAAGGAAGGTTTCTCTGTTCAATTTTGGGGGCTTCCTCCTTGTTCCATGCTACTGTCTACCATGTCCACCACCATTTCTTGACTCTTTGTGAAGCACTTTCAGCAGGCTGGAAGCAGGGGGCAGGGAAGTCCACTTCTGTGAGCACGGTTAATCCATTGGAAATCTGGATCCAACCCTGTGTGTGGATATCATAACACACCCAGGACTGGCAGCATGGATCTTCCCTACAATGTGCTAACATTCCAGTATAGTGTTCATCAGATGACAGAGAAATACAACGCAATACTGTGGGACCACACTGGGAAATCAGCTTTCAGAATCCTTGAATGTACATACTAGCTTCATGACTGAAACTACTGAACCAATCACTTGAAATCAGTTTTCATGTAGTGTACAATTGTAAAAATAATTGGTAGTCTGGTATTTTACACCTATTCCTCAACTTTTGGCAAGTAAAGGCAGAGTACAGAATGTTTCCCAAGCCAGAGGAGAATGAGAAAAACAAATAGAACAGTAGAATGGATTACAACCCTGTTTAGGTGTTATGCTAAAAGAAACATACCAGTTATTATTACATTGCTTAGACGAGTAACATCCAATGAAGAACAATGTCATTTACTTTTTGTTTAAAAAAATCTTAATATCAGGACAAGTATTTGACAAGGTAAATTCCTGCATTATTTGAACTCATGTTAATGCTAGCAAGAAGCAAATCACAAAAGATCATGACATTTTTCTTTATTAATCAGGAAACATTAATTAAATTGCTTTTCATAATTCAACTCAAGTTCCAGCTGCATAATAAAGGAATAGTGTAGGCTAAAATAAAGTCGTATTTAGCAGTACAAAAGCTTAAACTGCTCTGCTATTTTTTATTTTAATTGGTTTGTTTTATTTCTTTTTATTTTTAAAAGCCATCATCCAGATGAATGTCCTATGGAATTAGTTGCTTATGCTACTTAACATTGCCGCCTATATTTTCTGCACTGGGCACAATCCAGGGCAATTAGGGTTACTTAAGGTCAGTGCAAATACCTTGTCACTGAACTATGAATATTGTCTAGGCCAAACGTAGATCTATTTCCAATCTGTTCTATTTGTTGTCTCATTCTATATTGTTTGAGTCTTTTTAATGGTCTGGGGCAAGGTCTTTAACCAGAAATGAAACTTATGGATGGGCTTGGCTGTGTTCAGTTATACATGAGCTGCACATTTGCTCAGTTGCCTTGGATTTCCACATCTCTTCTGTGTCCTGTGAACCTCCAGAAAGCAGAATCTACACCAAGCACAGGCTGTACCGCAGCCACTGAGACTCTTGCAACTAGTTGCTAGTGCAACGGCTGCTTATCAGGAAATGAGGCCTACTTTTGCAGAAGCTGGTTGTGGCCAATTTTATTGGCTTGGGTTTGCATGACAGGACAACCAGCTGCTTCTTTTCATGCTTGGCTGGTCACAGCGTGGTCTGAACCCAGTCTGGGTGACTGGCCATGGTCCCACAGTTAACCATGGTAAGACGGAAAAGTCTTTGAATGTACCATGACTGCTTGTTGTCACCTCTGAACTCAGATGCACAACCCATCAAAGGTCAAGCCCCAGAACAAGCATTAACAGCTACTCATCAAGATGATTTACTGCAACAGATTCTCATTATGTATGAGCCTACCGTATTTCACACTAGCCCCAGCTTCACATGGATTGGAATAGCCCTTGGTTTGATATTCCAAAACAAACCTATGCAGATGTCAGAGTTGGACATCTGAGTGACAGCACACCCACTGGCACCCCTAAGCAAAGTCCCAGCTATGGCACAACCTTATGGCTGCCTAAATGGGGACAGTTCTGTAACCCTGTCCCTAGTGCACTAATTTGCATTTGCTTCAAACTCTATGGACTGCAAAGTTCCATGTTAGCTGGGGAAATCTTTTCTAGTGGCTGAGGATATTGCTGTGGGCATCTGTAGCACAGACATTTTTAAATTAATTCATGTATTTTAGAAACAAAATAATGAAGTGCCCACTTCTTGGGTCCCCTTAGAACACGCACATGCCAGGTTTCAGGTGTCCGGGTTTCACAGTCTCAATATCATGGCTCTGTACAGGCAGTCAGATACACATCTTTTATTATTATAGATACACATGCACACAAATACAAACACACACATATACACATTGCTGTCCTGGTGTCATACAGATGAAAACTGTGCAGAGTTAATTTTTGCATGATTACAATATTTTAGGTACAGTCAAATGAGAAGAACTGGCCAAGCTGAATTATGTTGGCTGCCAAAACTTTAATAATATTCCCACGAGGTGGCAATTTAATGTTTCTTCATCAGAAAAATAATTAGCTTTGAACATTCATTTGATAGCTCAATGATCTTGCCATTCAGAGATGGCACAGAGCATGCTGATGGTTCCATTTTCATTCTGATTTATAGTTACCGGAACAGTGGTTGTATGAGGCTGCTCAGTATCAAGAGGAGGAAGCCAGTATATTGCTAATAGTTTTATGCAAGACCAGCCATACCACTAGAAAGAATGAGGCAACAGTCGTGGGCAGCAAAGCTTAGGGACATGGAATGGTGGCTACAGGTACGGTAACAGAGCTGTGGGAGCCATACATCCTGACCTGCACACAGACTTCTAGGCTAGCCTATTGGCCTCAGGTGAGATAGAAGATGGTGCCCTACCTGCATTCTTGGAGTGAACTCAGTTGCTAGTCTGGTTGGCTTCTCTACATGGAATGGGCAGAGGCACCCTCTTGTCTTTCTTTTCAAGCAGCAAAATGTCTCAGGACAGTCCTGGCGTTACATTTAAGGGCAGAAGTTAGGCACTGCAGTGTGTCTGAAAGCTAGTCCAGACTGGTTGCCTATGCACTGATCCAAGTTATGCACATCTGATCAGCATTATCTGTACTGAAATTCAGCTCATATCAGTTCAGACAATATAACGGAGCTGGTACCACATGACAGTGTCAGCAACTAGTCTGCTGTCTGGGTGCTAACGGCTGCTGGGAAGCTGCTTTTGCTTCTCATAATTCTTCTAAACCTACTTGGATCAAACAGCTCTTCAAATACTGAACTCCTCTAAACAGGGGCATATCCTCTTATAGCCCATCCAAAAAGCAGTGATGCAGTAGGTACCTGCAAATGCGCAATGCTTAAAAGATACAATATAAGAAGGGAAGAGGAAAATCTAGACTTAAATGAAATTAGAGCTCATTTATTTGTCAATTGGGTATTAGAAATCCATGGTCCAAGGTAAGACAAAAAGAAGATCTAAATTCTTGTTTTGAAGAATTAAGACTTGGTGCTGCTTTCTTCTGAGAAAACATGCATAGAAAAGAACTATACTTTATTTATTAAATTGCAACCAGTAACATTCTTCAGAATGTCAGACCACTTTTTCCTACTTTGGTCTGTAACACTTGGCTTCATTCAGCTAGTGAATAAGCATTTAGCAGGTTGTTCATTCCTTTAAGCAAATTAAAATAAAAATTGGAATCCCTAAATATAGCTGTCTGGTTGGGGAACAGAAACTCCAGTTGTACTCTGATGCATATTGGCCTGTTAACAAGTGCAATTGAATACTGTTGTATCTGCTTAAAAAGAAACATGCACAGAATTGCATTGTTTGGTATGAGACCAACACACCGTTATGTGGGAATAGGCCCTGTGGAAGACAGTGCAATACTTAGAACTGCATTTTGATGCTTGTACCTTGCTGAAACTTCGATTCAACAATTAACTGCATAATTATCTGTAAATGTTGCCTGTCCTGAGCCAGAGCTGAACAGAGGCATTACAGAAAACAGCAGCAAAAATATTCAGATACAATAAACCAGTCATAGGACTTTGCCTTCTCACATTTTTCTGATGTGATATGGGAACCACCAAGCTGATCAAAATGGCCACTTTACATCCCATTCAATGGGGTGAGAATAATATATGGGTGTCCATTATTCTCATGTGTCCATTATTCTCGTATGCTGAAAATATATTGCAAGATTTATTTTGCAAAAGTGCTTAGATTTAAGCCTTTTATCTCATTGCTGAGAAATCTTGTTTGGATGTAGAACTGCTCGTCATTTTATTTTGCTGCAAAGCTGAACTTTTTGTGTATGAGAAAGAGGTAACTCTTATTTTAATACAATATATCTCTCTCTCTCCCCTCTCACTTTCCATATGTTGAATTCCTGTACCAAGACAGTCTAACCCCTCATTAAAAAAAATAAATTTCAAAACAGCATAGTCCTCCAGATTTTTAACTCCCATCTACACAGATCAGGCACTGTGTGCAACTGTCAATTCAAATTAGTTCCCAAATCCTGTTGATTTTAAGTACCAAATGACACACCGAGGAGCTTGTCAAGCCATAAATAAAAAGAGTCATTTTTGTCAATTTCTGGCGGCAGCTTTTAAAGCATTACATTCCCTTTGCATATATCGCAGGAGGCTGTCATAAAAGAAATTGCTAGCATCATAAAAATGGGCATTTTGAGGCCTGTCTCCAAACCAGAGGAAGGGTAATGAAAAGCAGTGAGTTGTATTGCCAAGGCAATAACATTGATCTTAGTTTTTGTCAGATCCCTGTTTCTAGCAGCCCAGCTTATTACAACAGCAGTAATCTGGAAATCAATCCCTCCTTTCTGGTGTGCTCCACATGTCTCTTAATTATTAAAAGAGGTGCCTATTAAATGCTAATGTTATGACAGCTCTCCATCGTGCCAGCCAAAGCCCAAGTCCCATTGTGCCATCCACTGCATAAACACATGATGAGCAGGGAACAGAAGAAGTTTAGTTTATGACTTAGATCACAGCACAATTGCTAATGATGTTCCTCAGAATAGTTTTGTCAATAAACTTAACTTTTATACAAGGCCTTTGAACATACCAAGTTTCCTTATGCTGCATCAATCTTGAGCAGTAACGTCTGCACAAACTAGATGCTCTCTAGCATCTCAGACAACAATGCACTCCAACAGCTCTGAGATCGGTCATCCAGGGATTGCGTCTACAAGCTTCTTGGTGCAAAGCATGTGCTCTGTGACTGAGCTATGCACTCTTCCCCGCATAGGTATATGAAGATAGCTTGGGGGAAAAGCAGGTGGCCCCTAATGCATAAGCACCCCATTCCCCAAGCATTTACTTACCCCAACCTCCTCCAACTTGGTGTCCTCCAGATGTCTTGGACCACAACTCCCATCATAACCTAACAACATGGCCATCGACCTGCTTAGCTGTAGATGTGGGAATTGTAATCTAACACATCTGGAGAGCACCATGTTTTAGCCATGCTTATAAGCTGAAATCTTAGGTAGGTGTACTGGCAAATCTGTTTCGTTGCAACATAGCCCTTCAGTCAGTCATCACGGAGCTATGGGCTGTCTGAATCAGGTGTATAATATAACCATATTATTTAGTAGAAGAAAAGGTGACACTATAATAGTATTTGGGACTGGTGCCAATGCAATTGTATCACTTCTTTTGTTTTCTACAAGAGCAAAACAAGCCATATTTTAGTGTGGTTTACAGGGATGCAAGATACATTATAACTGAGAGTAGCTGCTAAATATAACATGTACTATTAAAAAGCATAATAGAAAACTGTGAAATACATCCCCACACCTATATGAAAACATCAGTTTCACATTTGTTTTATCCATGTCTTAGGCAAAAAGCTTCATCTATTCTCTTTGTACAATAATTTTAACCCAATATATGGTATGCGACCAATGCAAAAAAAGACTTCATGAGCAACAGTAAGTGGCACTTGGTCTAGCAAAGAGTTAGGGAGTTCATAATTTTTTTGGTAGTGCATTGCTATGTAAGTTGTCCTCATCTTTTATCCCTGCATGATCAATTGCATAAACCTCTATGGTTAAATCATGAAACATCCTAGTGGGAGTTAAGGCAAAGATGGGAAGACCTGTGCAAAAAGTGCAATAGAAAAGAGCAGAACTTTGAAGTCCTTGAATGTTCACCTGACTTAATTGCACAAATCAGGTACATGGCATACTTCACATAATTTAACAGGAACTCTATATTACTAGTTACTTACAACTAAAGTATCATCTAAACCAAGGGTGCAAAACCTCCAACCCACAGGCCTAATCTGGCAGGCAGAGGTTGAGCATCTGATCCAGAGAGCTTGAATTCCTCTAACATTTCTCCCATCGTTCCCCTCTCTGTGTTGGCCGTGGAGAAGAGATTTGAGGCATTTACTTCCTGGTGTAAACTAACCATAGTTTGCTGCTATGGCCAAACAATGCCAAACTGTAGTTAGTTCAAAAGGCAGTTTAATGAAACTAAATATTAAACCATGATATATTATCCTTGGCTTGTTTTAATAAACCATAGTTTAAACAAACCACAGTTACCCCCGTCTGGCTTACATGAAATGACAAAATGATGCTAGTTTGAACCTTGCTGTAGGTGTTTCTAGTTTCCTCTTTGTGGTTCCTCTGGAAAAGAGGCAGTAGAAGTGCCTGCAGCTGAGCAGGCTTGTTCCTCTAATACTCAACTATAATTTACTGTCAAATCAGAACCAGGTCCCTATGCTTTTTTAGTGTTAAGAGTAACACACACCTCCATTTTGAATTCAGAATATATATACCTTGCCTCATGTATGGAAAACCCTGCTTTACCTCTTTGTTTGCACAGAAATAGTGTACATCACAAGGACTGCTGTTTTCAACATTATTCTGCAGCTATTTAACTCTCTGTGCCACAACTCTTTTCTTCCTTTTAGGCAGCAATAAAAGGATTCAAAATGACAGATTTATTTTTCTGAGGTTGAGATTTAGAAGAATTGTACACTTAACCATGGAAAACAAACAATGCAAACTGGTTGCTGTAAGACAGTGGGGAGATCTTTGCCATGAACTTGCATAGATCATCAGACGATGTGAGCTGCATGGTAAGTATACAATATACAAGCTTTCCAAGAGGACAACAGGATGCCACCTTCTGAGTGACTGTGTGATGCCACAAGAAAGAACATGCATAACAAATGTGTGAGTAAAATTATTTAGGCAATTTTGCTAGATTACACATCAGTAACATCAGGGCTGGGTTACAAAGGTTGTGGCCATATTATAAGATTTTAATTCTTCCCCCTTTATAATTCTGTTGTTGTTGTTTAAATCTCCCCTTAATCATTTTTAAACCAGAATAAGTAAATCAGTCTTTGTGTAGGTGAAAACTATAAATTGCTTGAAATGTAGGTTGGAACCATGGGAAATTAATGCCCATTCTTCTATATCTGGAACCACCAACTGTATAAATGGGAAAGAGGGATGGGGCTTCTTTTTATAAAACTAAAAAGGATTTTCAAGAAACAAAAAGAAGGGTGGCTTTCTGCCCATGCTAATATTATTTTTAAACGAGCATTTTCACTTTGTTTTGTTTTTCTTAATGTGGGATGTTTTCGGGGTGGCTGTGTGCTTTTATTTCATAGCTACGTGTCTTTATTGTAGTGAGCTGCTAGTGCAAGTGTAAGCAAGTGAGATGGTTTGCCAGGGGCAACAGCTGGCCTCGGGCGGGCTGGGGGGATGCCATAGTCAGTGCTGTACAGGTACATCGCTGATGCTGGCATAACTGGCCGGCCAGCAGCTGCAAACTTGCACAGTGCTGGCTTTAGTAGCCCAAGACTGGACCAATGTGTTCTGGTGCTGAAAGGTATGGTGGAAAGGACTCTCTCCCTCTATTGGGGATGGCTTAATCCAGTGGTGGCGAACCTATGGCACGCATGCCACAGATGGGACACAGAGCCCTCTCTGTCGGCACGTGAGCCAAGTCACCCCAGCATCGCCCCAGCAGCATCGGATAACAGCGCACTTAGGGGCCATGAGCATGCTCGGAAAGGAGTAGCAGTGCCAGGTGATGATGTGACGAGCCACGACTCATTAGCTGTGACTCATCCAAGCTTTTGCATGGCCGGACAGTGCCCTGCCAAGGATATATATATATATATATATGCTTGGACTGGGTGTGAGGTGTTTTTTCTAAACTAAGACCTCAATTGTCTGGTTTTATTGCAGTGTTGGCACTTTGCAATAAATAAGTGGGGTTTTGGTTGCAGTTTGGGCACTTGGTTTCTAAAAGGTTCACCATCACTGGGTTAGGGTTACTAAAATGAGGTGTCTGGGCATAATTTTGATGCTTGGGATGTGTTTAGAATGGGCAGGAATGATGAGCAGTGCAGAAAAAGCTACTCAAGGAAGACTTTTTCAAAATTGTCTTCTTTTCAATGGTAATTTACCCCTATATTAGGGTTAGGGGAATGTACCAGGGCAGGGGTAGGGTAGTGGTGATGAACCTGGGGCACACAGAGCCCTCTCTCTCAGCATGCAAGCCAAGTCACTGCTCGGAAGGGAGTAGCGGCACCAGGTGATGACATCACGAGCCACAACTCATTATCCGCCACTTGTCCAAGCTTTCGCATGGCTAGTCAGTGCGCTGCCAAGGATACATATATATTTGGTTGGACTGACTGTGAGTTTTTTCTAAATTAAAACCTCATTTTTCAGGCTTTATTGTAGTGTTGGCACTTTGTGATGAATAAGTGGGTTTTGGGTTGCAGTTTGGGCACTCCGTCTCTAAATGGTTTGCCATTACTGGCTTAATCTATTGATGTTGGTTACTAATTGTTCCAGTCTGAAATCTATCTCAATCTTTAAGCATTTCTTTTAAGTTCATCCTGAATGATGAGATTTTTTAAAAAATATATCTTTACATGGACCTTCACAAGAAATGTTCTGCACATATGTGCATTCTGGATGCATTGTGCCTAATATGCACATATTCTGCAAACACCTTTCTGAATAATACCCTTTTTAATCTTTTTCCCTTAACAGGCACTTTTTGTACATGTTTTATTGGGGAATTTGGGGAAATGTGAATTTTGAAGGCAAACTGAGCTTCAGTTTGCAGAGGTGGTTTGAAAGCACAAAACCGGTTAGATCTGCATTCACATGAGAACTGAACTCATTTTTCCCATGTTGCTCCCCATTATTGTCATGCAGTGGCAACTGGCTGTTTCATCCAGCAAACTGTCCTACCAGCTGCTGCTACTAACATCAAGGTCATAAATTCCCTTCTTATCCTACAGCCCACTTCTTTCTGAGTTTTAAAATCTGTTATGTCCTGAAAAAGATGGCATTTTCAGGTGATGAGTGATAAAGGGGGAAAAACAAAATAGCCAACAATTACAGGTGCTGGTGGATGAGTTCAATCAAGATGAAGAAGTAGGATTACAACCAGTTAATCCCATTGGCTATCTGCATCAGGTTTACTGGCACCCATTCAAATTCCTGCGCAGAGCCTTGGATATAATGGAAAGAGGAAACACGCGTGCACATCTGTAAAATCAGAATTGTAGGAGCTTTACTTCTGATACAGAATGGTACAATCATACTGTAAAACATGTGGTCTCTAGAAAGCTCTGTGTGTCTATTCCAGATTGCACTGAGATGCTTCACAAGAATGTATGGTCAGCCAAAGGATTTGCCTAGCAGTAAGTTCAAAGTTCTTATTTCTGCAAAATGTCATTAGTATACTGGAAAAATAGTTGCAAGATGTGATGATAAGCATTAGCTTAAATGGTTTTCAAAATAACAGCTAGGTTAATAGGAGATAGTCCTGTCAATAGCTATTAGCTCCATGGTAGCTTGAGCAGAGCCTCCATATTAAGAGGCAATATAATACTGTGAACCAGAAGCTGGAAGCAGGAGGAGGGCAACATAAGGATCTCTCTCGCATGCTTCTCAGGCCAAAAGTCGTTGCTCCCTTTTGCAGATTTTAGCTTGGCATGGTCCAGTAATGTGAGCAAATTCTCAAGTTTAGATACTCATAAAGGCTAATCCTATTGTGGACTTAAAGAAGTCCCTCTTTGATGGCAGACATATTTTAACTGAGTTATAGATCAAGCACTGATTATTCTTGCATTAAAAACAAATCCCTCCAAATGTGTCACAGTGTCCTCTTATGTAATCTTAGTATCTACCATTAAATGCTTTTGGGGTAGAAATTGAAGTGAACTGTATAAGACATTATGAGCAATTTTCTTCTCCACCCATTCCGATAATTATTACACTTACAGCTGATTTTGAGTGACACAGGCCCATGTTACTACATGACATCCTGAGGGGAAACTTGTCCTGAACCCTCTGCCTAGGCTGAGCTGCTGTGTTGGAAGCTGCCATTTAAAATTTTCTGTAATACTCTGGTAGGTGCATCATAGCATCACTTTAGGAAATGTAAAATGTCTGCTTTTCTAACTTCTGCATTGTTGGAATTTTAAATGGCAGCTTCTCAGTCATCTGCCACTGGCCTGCCAGATAGGCGTCTGGACAGGGTGGGCACTGATATAGGAGGTCCACCAGATAGCACTTCTCAGAGGACTCCCTCAACTCTGGAGGCAGTTCTGAAGAAGCTCCACTGAACCCAGGGAGACTTACTTTTGAGAAAACAGACTAAGCATCAAACTTCTGGGTGATTGTCTGGAAGAAGTATCTTGCAGAGTAAACTCCTTTCTGATTCACCACATCTCAGAACAAATATATGGTTCCTTACCTAATGGGGGAGAGCTAAGGTTCAACTGTCATGGGTGGGAGAAAAGTGAGAATAGGAACAAAGGAAGCCACCTCATACTGCATACTGAGACATACCCTTGGTCCTTCCAGTCCAGTATTGTTGGTACTGGCTGGCAGCAGCACTCCAAAGTTCATGCAGGATGTTTTTCTGCCCTACCTGGAGAAGCAAGGATTGATCAGGAAGCATGTAGGGCAGGAAGCAAAGTCTTCTGCATTCAAAAGAGTGCTCTGCCTCTGAGTTATGGACCCACCAATTATGCTTGTAGCTTAAGGATTGTAAGAGCCGCATGCTCTGTACCACAGAGTCTGGGTAGCTGTCTGAGTTCAGAAAGGGAAGGAGTGGGGCTCTGAAAGAGAAGCACAGAACCACAGCTGCATCAGTGAACAGAGTCCCTGAATCCTTTAATCTAATTTTCTGGGTGCAGCAGAACTTTTTGATAATTTACTGTTTCCCTACCACCTATCTTATATGTTTCCTCTGATCTGTATTCTGGATGACTCTGATTTAGCATAGATCCTGTGGATTGATTCTTTGCAACCAGAATAATTATTTTATATTTGCCTCCATTTAACTTCATTTTCTTTATGTTACTCTTGTCACCCAAGTCCTCTGGGGTAAAAAAATCCATTTAAAACTGGCTGTATTGATTCTCATTATTTCCTTTGTCTCAAGCTTTAGCACCATCTGCAGATTTGCTTTCAGTGCCTATAGCTAAAGCAGCAATATGAATAACAGAGGTCCCCAAATGAAGTAATCATTGCTAAACTGAAAAACATGCAAGACTTATGGTGGCAGCGGCAGCAGCAAAAGAACCAAGAGAAATTGTTATGGGACAGGGGCAAGCAAGGTCATTCATGCCCTGCAGTGCTGCTGGAAGAGAAGTGACTGTGGCTGGAATGTCAAGCTATGCTCCGAGGCTGCTTAGACCCCTTTGACAACCTGCAAGGAATATTTGAAAGCAGAGGATTGGGAAGAGACAAGTGCAGGTGACTCGATGCTTTGTAAAAGTCACACTGAAGCACAGCAGAAAAAAAGTGCCTGACATTGGTGGATAAAAACTTCGGCTCCTCTTTCAAGCCCCATTCCCAAAGCTCAAGGGTCTATTTGATCCAGAATATGAACCAGAAGTTCTGATCTAATTGGTGGGGGCAGGAGGATTTTCCTACCAGTGTAACTCCATCTTCATTGCCATTTTAAGTATGAGGAACTGAAAACACGCTTTCCATCCTTATGGTAAAGGGTCAAAGGAACTGAAATTCTCTGAGTGAACAGGAGTTGCACATCTTCTCTTTGCAAACAGATTTTGCTCCTGACACTGTCTCTAAAACATTGTGTGAAGTCATCCAGAAACGGTACTAGACCTGAACAATATGTACAGGTGCGTCTATGATGCATTCTTGCTCATTGCCACAGGATGTTTCCCCTATCACCTCAACATCTACAGTGCCACTCTGGATGCTCCCTGAAGATCTTCGCTGGACCACCTCCTTGTGCAAAGCTAGAAGGAAAAAAACCCTCTGTGTGATATTTGAAATGTATCCCGATGATAAATACAGCAAAATATCAAGGTGCTTTAAGTCAAGTTGAATATCCTTATGCAATTCTCAAGCCAGCATGGAATACAACAGTTAATCCTGTCTGCATAAAAATATCTGCACAAACAGCTGTCAATTTAAATCACAAATGGATTTAGTGCTAAGTAATCTCAAAGAGGATTAAGGGATATTAAAAAGAAAAAGAATATTTGTAAATACATGTCAGGAAACAAGAAACATATCTAATGAGTTATGAGGGACTGACCAATATTCAGCATATTTTTCTTAGAAATATCCTCAGAATTCCAATAGAGTTTTCTTCTAAGTATATATATGCAGATCACAGCCAAACTCTCTGATGTTCTTCTGAATGAAACAAGGATCTTCCTGCTTGGTCATATTAGCCACTGTTTTAGAGCAGATTCTATCAGCTGGTATCTCATCATTATCCAGGAAGGTCAGGGTGGCAGGCAGGGATATGAAGGTCTTCCCACAACCCCATGGAAAAGAATTATCAGGAAAAAAATACTCCCCCTCCCACAACATTTTTTGCCCTGAAAATGTCTCCCACCCCATTTTTCCCCAATAGAAGAAAAACTGGAGAATACTGAAATGGAAAAAATCCCTCCTACAAAAGCTCTTCTCTTTTGAAATGAGTGCAATTATTTTTGAAACAAGGTGTTACTCAAAATGTGCAGTATGAAGATGTGTTAATACTTTCAAAAACTTCATTGAACAATCAATGTTCCCCTGTATGCAGCAGGCATACACAACAGTCAGAAGAAGATGCACCCCTCCCCACTGGCTATGCTGTCTTGGGCTTTTGGGAGTTGTAGTGTGCAATATCTGGAAGGACACAAGTTGCCCACCCCGTCCTAGGGTGTGCGGCCACTTTCATGAGATAAGCATGAAGGGCCAATCTAAGAACCTTTCTGTCTAAACAGTGAACCTTTTTTGCTTACCATAAAAGATGTGGTTTCTATTTTCAACATTTTCCTACTGCTCAGTTGGCAAAAACTAAGATGGGGTGCTTAGTTAGTATAGGGTACATAGGGTCTCTCTCTCTCTCTCCCCGCTTACTACTGTGTACGGAGCTGGCCTCACCATTAGGTAAAGGGAGTTGGCAGACTCTGGCAACGGATCTTGAGGAATGAGCGTGGCAAAATGTTGGTGGGCAGGGCTGCAGGGCTAAGTGAATGTTGTCTCTCAAGCATAGCCTAGGCTATCACCAGTGATGAAATAAGATTAAGTTGCCAGTCTGTTCACCTTTGGTATACAGATGGAAGGCAGCAATTCAGAACACTCTTGGTTGAGTATATTTGCAATTCTCCTTGTACAAATCTAAAACATGTCTCCTTTTCAGGTTTCAGTGTGTGCTTATTTGGGAGTATGTTCCATTAAACAGTGTGGGTTTACTTCTAAGCAAACATGAATAGGATGATTTATAGCACAGTCTAGATGGTCATTGGATTTTTCAGAGTCCCTTTTCTGATCTCAGAATCTTGCTCTGAGATTGGATCTGGGACTCTACCCTCATGGCTGGCTCAAGAGCAACCTTGGAGATGGGCTTTTGAGGAGAGGGATGGGACAGGGAGGATACCCAGCAGCATGCCAAGTAGTGTGGTGTCTCACACTCCCTCTTTTCTGCTCCAAACCAAACACATGGCGGGATAAGAACAGCGGCAAGCGGAACTATTTCTTGAGAATTGGGAAAATAAGTATGGTGTAGAAATTTATAATTGTTTTCCTATTTCTTAGATCATTGCTGTGAAGATATATAAATTTTGATTTTATGTGCTATTGAATCTATCTATCTATACATCTATCCATCCATCTGCATATATGGAGAGCCAGTGTGGTGTAGTGGTTAAGAGCGTGGGACTGGGACTCGGGCGATCTGGGTTCTATTCCCCGCTCGGCCATGGAGCCAACTGGGTGACTTTGGGCCAGTCACAGACTCTCAGCCCAACCTACCTCACAGGGTTGTTGTTGTGGGGATAAGATGGAGGAGGAGATGTAAGCTGCCTTGAGCCCTTTGTAGGAAAAAGGCAGGATATAAATTGAAAAATAAAAATAAATATATAGCGTGTGTGGTGTTGATGGAGGAGCTGGCTGAATACTAATATATATATTGGTTGCTATTTTATTAGAAAAGTTGCTTGCTGACATTGACAATGATGATGATGATGATTAGTTGGTAGATTTCCAAAATATCACATATAGTACAATTTTATATGCTAAATTATAAATCTGAGATAGGGGACCCACCACTTCATGGGCCTAATCTGCTCTCTGGAGGACTCTCATGCAAGCCATGAAGCCTCCTTGGATGCTTCCAAGTTCCAGACTCTGCAGGAATCCACACTACCATCTGCAGTCATGTATGGCAGGTGTGCAGTAGGATTTTACTGTCATTGGCAGGAGTGGTTACTTTCCCCCGTGTCAGTAGAACACGTTTGTGTCTCATATTCTGTCCCCATGCATTCATTTGTTTGACTGAAGCCCGCAAGGAACTCAGTGTGTCTTCCTTTTGAAAACATGCATGAACAGACCAGCATGTTTCGGTCGTTTTTCCTTTATGAAACAGCAAGCATCCTTTGATGAATTATTGCTTAGATGTATCTGTACATTCACACAGTACATGCAAAACCCATTTTTAATATCAGGCACGTCATTTTAAAACAATAAATATTGCAAAGGCAATACTTGGGAAAGGACAGATGATTTCTGGATGATTTCTGCAAAGAAAAAATAAAATAGAGTTGTGCATATGTAAAATAGAGAGAGAGTTAGTGCAGGCTTATACCTGCACTAAAAAAACTGTACCAGCTGCCTATTAGCTACCAAGCTGTGCTCAAAGTTTTGTTGCTGATATTCAGAGCTTTAAAGAACCTGAGATCAGGACATCTAGCAAACAACCTTCCTCTATATATACCAAATCAGCCCAGGAGATATTTCAAGCACGCCAGGGGAGGCTACTTCCTCTTAAGTCAGACTCTCAACAGCCTCTCTTGAAAGACACCCTATTGGTCGTCCCAGAGCCTACAATGTGTTGCTGAGTAACAGCATGTAAGCAGACCGCCTCAGTAGTGGCACCCGTCCTCTGGAATGCTGTCCCATTTGTGGTTTGAGAAAGGAGACTGTGGCAAGCTCTGAATGCTTCTTGCAGACGTGTCTGTCTAGTCACACTTCCCCTGATTTGCAACTGACCATGACACTGCTCTGTTCTACTGTTGTAATTATTTTAATGTGTGTGAGTTCATATTGTTTTACATTATATTATATGTATTTCGCTGTCAGTCCCTTAGGATGCTTGTAAGCCTCTGAAGTCAGAGGGTTATGGGCATCCTGCCCAGGGCAGAAGGAGAGCAGAGGCCCTACCCTCGGCCTCGCCAGTGCTCCTGCCCTCCAAATCAGCCAGACAGTCCATTTCAGCTGTTTGCCAGAGCCACTCTGGATGGGGCAGGAAGAAGGCTGCTCTCACACCATGGATCTCCAGCGCCATATCAGAGCTCCTTTCTGGCTTTGGAGCTGAGCATCTGAAACATTCTATGGCTGGGCCATAGGATGACTGTTGGGGATCACAGGATATCAAGCACTATTGAAATAGTTTAAATAGGATAGAATAAATAAGTAGTAATATTTCCCAGTTCAGAGAAAGAGATAGAAGTATCTCTTCCAAACCCCATAAAGTACTAGTTCTCCTTTACTCAGCACTGGTTAGGCCTCATCTGGAGTGCTGTATCCAGTTCTGGGCAGCACAGTTTAAGAAAGATGCAGACAAGCTGGAAGGGGGTCAGAGGAGGGCAGCAAGGATGAACTGGAAACAAAGTCCTCTCAGGAGAGATTGAAATAACTGGGCATGTTTAGCCTCAAGATGAGAAGACTGAGGGGAGGTATGAGTGCTCTACAAGTACCAGGAAGACTGTCACAAAGACAGGTCGCAATCTCTCCTTGATTATCCCTGAGTGCAGGATACAGAATAACAGGCTCAAGTTACAGGAAGCCAAATTCTGGCTAGATATCAGGAAAAACAACAATGGAACCAATTACCCTGGGAGGTTGTGGGCTCTCCCACACTGGAGGCATTAAAGATTCAACTGGATAGCCATCTGTGCGGGATAGTTTAACCCACAGTCCTGCACTGAGTAGGGGGTTGGACCTGATGGCCCTCTGGTCCCTTCCAATTCTACTATCTATGATCCCATGAAAGCATAAATACATGTCTTGCACATCCCTCATTGTCCAGCTCTTCAGATATAATGATCTATTGTTCAATTCATACTTCATAACATGTCACGTTTCAAAACTTGAGCTGGAGTTTGAACTTCCACATGGGCAGCAGATCAACAAGAGCTTCTCTGGTGTCCATGCCCACTCGCCTAGCTAGCATTTAGCTTCACGCATACATAAACCCATTCCCATTTCCACATTCTCCTCGCTAGCTCAGCTTCAGGAAGCAGCACAAAATTATAAAAGTAACTACAAGTTGCCTGTTCAGACATTGCAACAAATAACATCACAAACCCTAGTTAGGAAACATACTTCAAATCATAATCTTTGGGTTTGCATGGCCAACCATTTACAAAACATGATTTGCCAGTGCAGATATCACAGCACAGCAAAGCTGAGGCTGTGATCTTGTAGTCTTTTACGTGGAGGTAAGGCCTGGAGAACTCAATGGGACATCCTTTGAAGACCGAATTGCTCTTTAAGCACCCACAGTATTGGTTTGGGGTGATCCAAACCAAGTGAGTGGTAGGATTGTAAGCATTCAGCACATGATAGCATGTTCCAAAAAAGTAATGCTTTTCATTCTTATAGTTGCAATTCTACATGCCTATACAGTAAATACAGAGTTGATCAGACACAGCAATTGAATATGCATCACAGAATTGTACTGTGTTACATTTGATTATCTACAATAGTTTAACCAACTGTTTTAATGAACGTCTTGAAATAACATTCTGCACTATCTATTCAGTGAATACACAATGTTATCTCTTCAGCATGTCAAAAAATTACAAAACCTGAGCAATATCTACTATGCGCTAGAGAAATAAGATTTGCTGTATTGTTTGGAATTATCTTTAATATTATAACCAACATTTCAGATAATGCCTGATTAAGAGAAGAAGGTCTACAGCCTTTCTTTGTGTCATTTTGAGACATACAAAAACACAATACATTTTAAAATATAACTGCTCTGAATTCCTCCCTCCAATACATTCATAAATAGATTATAAATACCTGTGCCATTTTTATATAGAACTGTAGGGTAGGCATGTCGATTTTAAGAAGCAAAATCAAACTACCATGGAAGAGCAATACCAAAATGATCCTGGACCCTTTGCTGGCTCCCTTGCCAACTGCCCGCTGTATTTTCTAGGTAGATTAAGTCATGGCAGATTAAGACAAGCTTTGCTCAGGGTGCCTAGTAGACAGGAGAGTGAAAAATACCTCACCACATTTGCAATAATGTATTATCTTAATCCCAGAAAATCTGATCGGAAAAAGCAATCAGCATCCCTCAGGATTATAAATATGTCCATATTATTTGTGTGTGTGTTAGATCTCTGTAGTGTGGAGGCAAGCCATTAGCAGAATCAGAACAATGACAGGAGAGAGTCATCAGTATGAAAAAGCCAGCCTAATGAAATAAAATGCCAACAAAGATTAAACAGCATTAAATGTGACAAGTAAAATCCTTTAAAGAACAGCCTTTAGCTACTGTAATCAAAGGATTATTACTTACCTTGCCAATTAAGAGTTGTATGCCTACGTTTCCTTCTCCCTGCCTGACCAAATGTCAGGATGTCATTGACAAGGATACTGCTTTTGCACAGAGTGGCCACTTACAGATCACCAAAAAGGGAGAAATGCCCTCACCAGGAAAGAAGACAAAACACAGTAATTTGCATAATATTTGCATATGTAAACATGTTTGTGCATGTATTATTTAATACATATGTATTCTAGCTTTTTCCCCCTTGCAATAACCCAAGGAGTCTCACACGTCCTCCTCTTCTCCATGTCATCCTCACAACAAACACCACTGTGAGGTAGGTTAGTCTGTGACTGGCCCAAAGTCACCCAGTGAGCTCTATGTCTAAGCGGGGACTAGAACTCAGATCCCCCAAATTCCAGCCCAGCACTGTCACCATCGCACAACACTGGCTCTCCACAATAATGAGGATCCCTGTGACCGGAACTGCTTCATGCCTCTGCTGTCCAGGTGCTAACTAGTGGTGAACAACCATTGTTCCATTCAATTTCTTTAAACGGGGAGCAGACAGGAAGATCTTTCAAATAGAGGACAGCCTCTGGCAGCCCTTCAAAAAGAGGCCTGCTCTCTGTAAAAGAGGACCCATTACCAGCCTACTCTTTAACTGTACTTGGCTTGTGTAAGCATCATGTCCATCTTTCTCAGCCCTTACAAATGGGTTATGTAAAAGACCATGCTGTTTACAAAATAAATGGCTGCATTTTTACTCATCGGTTGATGTAGTCCAAAGAAAGTTAGGAACATTTATGTCCCATCAAAATAATGGATACTTAAGCACACAGTTTAGCATGCTGCTTTGTTCCAGTAACGCCAATTCAGATGCCTAACTCTGTGCTGCCAAAACTCTCACGCAATGAGTTCTGCCACCTAATTTAGAGCTGGGAATGGTTTGTTTGAAATGACCAACATTAGTGCACCCAAGGGAAGCTTACTGTAGATAGGCTGTTTTTGTTTTTAATGGTATTCATTCCTCCCAGGCTTGCAGTTTGTTTTCAGGTGAGATGTACACCAGTGTCCCCAAAACTGATGCCCCCAGGTGAGTTGGTTTTCAGCTCCCAATATCTCCAGTCAGTATGCTGGCAAAGCATTAGTATCCCCCCCCACCCCCCAGCAGAGAATTCCCCACACCCCTCTTGGCAAACGACTTGCCTGATGGAGCATTGTCATTTTCTAGTTGAAAAACTTTCATTTTGACCTTTGCATGGTGCTAGATTTCCTGGAATGATCAAAGGTGGAGGAATTCATCTCTGCCTACTTCTAGATGCTGCTTCATCTCTAGCTACTTCCAAGAATACAGGTCAGGGTTCTTTTTCATCCCTGAATGGAATTTCATGTCCTGAATGGAGTTGCCTTCTACCAGATGATGTGAATGATGAATAATTAAAGGACTGGAACTATTGGACACACAGGAAGAAACTGAAACCAAAAACTAAGTCATTCAAGAAGTTTAACACAATTGAACAAATTTCAAGAAAAGAAGGAGGTTGTCAACATAGCTAACTTTAATGATAATTTAAGTTATTACTGAAGTAGTCATGAAACTTTTTCATTTTTCCACTCTAAGTCCTCCTTTATTAACGGTGAAAGGTCTCAGCTACCAGCACTCATCTTCCTGCTCACTCATTCCTACCCTTGTCCAGTTCCTGGGGGAATGCACTGCTCTTATAGTTATATACAAGTGTGCTCTAAAATAGCATGCAATTATCCAACATGCACAAATGTGTACCCAAATATATTTGTGGGGTAATATTTTTTTACCCCAACATTTTCCAATGTACCTGCTATACAACCAGAAATGCATCAAAGTTAACTCTGAGTAAAATTAACAACTTCTAATATTTTTGTCTTTTGAGTATTTTATATAATAATCTCATATATTACAAGTTTAAGTAATCTCTCTTTGGTGAGGTAAATGTTCCCCATTTAATTTTAATAGCACATTCCAACCTACTGACATCCAGAGTATTTAAGCCTGTCCCCCTTGACCAGATTTCTTTGGAAAAATCCATGGGTACAATGAGGGCCATAAAAGCACCTCAGTGGCAAAATTGATAGATTCTAGGAATATCTTATTCCCACATAATTTTATGACATTCCAAAAACACATTTAATGGTAAGAGGCTGAAAATTTGAGGATGTTACATTAGTGACAGAAGACAACAATTTCATGAGAAAACTCTGTCATCAATCTACTTCTGCATAACTTCTGGTCTGTAAAATGTGTTTGGGGAAATTTGTAACCCCTCCTAATATATTCTCTGCTCAGTCTACAGAATTATAAACAGTAGTTTCTGAAAGATTCCATTATTTAGAGATCTTGCTTTTTTAACATGTTCTTGAGGCATATCTTGAGCTTAGGGTATTGTAATATTTTATTTGTTAACATCCTTTCACCCCTAACTTCTTACACTAACCCCTATTACAGCACTGAACTACATTCCCAAGTAAAACTAATACAGTACAGGTCACAAGGTCAGCGCTGAAACAACGGTCATAAAAGAATGCCAGCAAAGACGAATTAAAAGGCTTCTTAAGATGAATTGCAGTGTATCTGGCTGCATCAACACAGAACCTTGAGCTGTAATGATACTGAATCAGATGAGAATTTTCAGCTGTTCTATTCCCGTGACACACCATCTAGGTTCTCACAGTTTTTCCTGGTCACAAATGTTACTCCTCAGTGACAGAACACAGAAACTTGAACAATTTTATTTGCAAACACCACAGGAAACATCTAGTTTATAGATTTTAAAGACTGCTTCCTCTGTTAATGAACTTCTGAAAGGAACTGGACTTTCCTTTGGATACGTTGATGACCACATTCATCACAGGCTGTCTTATCCATGGGGTGCTTTAGCTTCATGAATTATTTTTGCCATAAACCTTCCCCTTTCAGCCTATGGAAAGGAAGATGTACTGAGAGCCCCTCTGGAGGCAGGTCTGAGACAGCTGAACAACAGAGATGATGCTGACGATAAGAGGGCAAAGCGAAGGACTATTACGACACCATGAAATTGCAGTAATTATGATAAGGTTGGGTTGTTCTGCTCAAATGTCATGTAATCTTGAGAGAAATTTCAATACATTGCCTTAAAGTGATGACCCTGATTTCCTAACTCTCAGCTCTTTGGTATGCAAGGTAAGACATACAGTGTACGCTTAAGATTAAGAAAGGAAATAGAAAATGCATATATGCAATTTAAAGATACTGTATGTTTTGTTATATAGCAACATGGGAGAGATGTATTCATGAAGGTTTTCCCAGTGGAGACTTTCCACATGCATACAACTGAAAAGGAACCTTGCTGGTTTGCACCAGAATATCAGTGCTAGCTTAAGGATTTGGAAGGCCCCTGGGCAAGACTCCCTTGGGGGTCTTCTCCTTCAGCAAGACCACTGCATTTATGTGAACCCAGGATCTACCACTGCACTAGAGTTTAGATGTGTTGGTTGTGAAGCATGAAAATGGATCTGAGAAGAGGTTTGGGACTTTTGTAATGGCTGCTTTGAGTACAAAGGCCATGATGCTCCCCTAAAGCATGGCCAAACATGAAATTCCTGGGGCAAAGCAATGGGTGGAACTCTTCCAAAGAAAGAGTGGCCATATGTCCAAAATCACTGGCCCTTGCAAAATGGTCCAGCAGGAATAGATCAATGGCAGATACACAGACTTGCAGAAATGTGGAGCGTTATAGAATATATTCTGCATTCAGTCAGAGGTAGCATTGGTTCTTCCAAGTTTTCACAAACTTTCAGCTTTCTCTTTTAGGGATGGTACAGCATATGAATTTCTTTTCTTCGCATCTTCCTCCATTATAACAGTGACCTTTGTGCAGATGGTATCAGCTACTTATTTGTTTTGCAATGCCCTGTATGGCTAGCTATTTGGGGTACTAATAAATCTTCAAGAAAAGGTCTAAGGGCAATTTCTCCCCTTATTCTTAGGTTTGATCACTTGTTTTCTCTATATGCCACTCTTGGTAGCTATTTCATGCAGAACTATTTCCAAAATCTTTACAAATCCTCTATTCCTGCCTTGCATTCAAAGCACGTTATCTACTTAGTTTTCAGAGGCTGGAACTCCACTGTTTGTCTTCCTAAGTTCTCATGTTACAGAGTCATGACCTTGTACATTGGTTCTTTTATTCTGCACCTTCTTTCCCAGAAGTGGCAGGACAATCAGTTCTCCAGAGGACAGTTGGCTCCATTTATTGTTCTTCAGAAGGCTGTTGCATGTGCGTCCAACATTACAGCGAAACAGTCTCAGGAATTCTTTACCAATAGCTATATCTGGGATGCAAAGTTGTGAATGTTTCCACATTTAATTAATTTGGGCCTACCAAGACATGACAGATTGGCATTCTGATTGCAAAAGACCACCTAGATCCTTTGTGTTCAAGGAATGGGCACATTTCTTTGTGCTGCAGAAGCACGATCAGCTTTGGGACTATGAGGGCAGGGGAAGGAGAGTTTAATTCTCCCAACTATGACTCCATCAGAAAATTGTCCTGTGCTTGACAAGCAATGAGGCACCATGGAGGACTGTGTCCCCCTTTCCTCCCTTGGTCCTTCTGCAGTATCCCAGGGACACTGCAGGAGCACCGACGAGAGTAGGACGAATGGCCGAAAGTGAGCAGTGGGTGGTGATGGGATGGTCCACCATGTGCTGGGCTCAGAAGGCCAGCACAAGGCGGCCTGTTGCTCACACCACTACTGAGCAGTGTGAAGTCTGCCCTCGTCCAATTGTCAGCTGAGGTGCACCACCACTGGTGAGCGGTCAAGGGGCACCAGCAGCCTCTGTGCTTCCTAAGGACGAGATGATAGCGGAGGTGACGTGTGGGTCAGTCTTCAGAATCCCTCTGCTAGCAGGCAGTTTGCCACTGCATATGTAATGAAAAGCAAGCTCGGAAGGGGGCAGCTGTATCAGGTTACTTGCCATAAAAAAAAAAAAAATCATTTGTGTCATCACCACCGCCATGCCCAGGACCACATTGCATCTGTAACCCTTTTTCCTCTTGCAGTGCTTCCAAGTCGGCTAATAGGATGCTCATTCTCTCCATTTCATCCACACAACAAGCCTGGCAGGTAGGTTAGGCTGAGAATCCGTGATTGGCCCAAGGTCACCCACTGAGATTCATGGTTGATCAGGAATTAGAAGCAGGCCCTCCCAAGTCCCAGTCTAGCACTTCAACCACTACACCACACTGGCTCCTACTTCCAGAGAGAGAGCCAGTCTAGACAAGAGACCATTCACACAATTAACTCTTCCATGATAATTAATATTTTTTAAGTAAAGGTCAGGCACTGGGACCTTGATCTGAACTGGGACCCTGTTGGTGACATTAGGGGGCTTTATAACCATTTGCCCTCTCTTGCATTCAGTCCAAATAGGTGACCAAGTGCTTGCTCTTTGAATTAGAAGAAAACCAATGTCCATGGCAGTTTTTTTCCCAAGGGAAATATAAGGCATGCTCCCCCCACCCCACATATCAAGACCACAACAGAAGGCAAGATTAAACACCCTTATTCTGCTACCAGGGTCCCCATATAGAGTGGAATTGCCTGCCAGTTTTGCCTTCAGAATGGAGCCTTAGCACCAGCCCTGTAAAATAGGTTAGGTAAAGATGAAGCAGCTTGTCCAAAGCTGATGATGGAACTTCCACAGCTGTGCAGAGACTGCCAGCCACTGGTGAGATAGGACAAGCCCAAAGCCTTTGCCACCTGCAGCAGAGACAGAGCCTCACCCAACTACTCCAATCTCTAAGCCCATGATCCTGTCCCAATAGCACAGCTAAGAGGTACGGAGTCCTCATGCCGATGGCCCCAGGCTCATTGCCTGTGACCTGCAGAGACCATGCCACCCAGATAGGCAGTGCCCACTAGATGGACAGAGCTAGATGATAAAAGACACGATGCTATGCATATCTAAACAAAGATGGTCCTAAAATGCCCAGCTGGGCATGCTGGAAGTTGTAGGACTTTTTCCTATCTTAACATGTATACAGTTGCACCCTAAAAGCCTTGTCAAACATAGAAATACTCTTGAGATATAGTAACTATACTCCCTACCCAAAAGTAATCTGTTGTGAAAATTCTTTCAATGATTTTTTTCATACCCAATAACGGCAAATTTAGCTGAACACTAAGTTTAAGAGCATGCAATCCAATTAAAGACTGCATAAGGGGAGCCCAAAGAAATAATTATCAAATATGTGGTGGGGGGGTGGAAGTCATTAAAACTGATTGCCATGATTTTTAAAAGGTTCTAGTGCTTGCCTTTTATATTGATTGTACCAATAAAAATTACAGCATGATGTAAAGAAAGGGTTTCTTGTTGTCTTTTAGTTAGTGGAAAATTGTTATGCTTTTTGATAAAATAAAAATAAAAAGCTATCAAAGTAGAAAAGAGATGGCACTAATTAGAATGTGGAATTTCTCAGTCCCAAGTGTGACTAAGTATTTTCTATTTTTGGTATTTCTGATGGTCTGCATTTATCAAACAGCTTTGGTCACACAATGTGTTTTCACAGTGAATGGTTTTAATCCACATCCAAGGGGATCTCTGTGGTTAATATTAAAAATACATAATTAAGGTTGCATCCTAGTGAGCACCACGCCAGTAGAAGCCCTGTTAGAAGTGAGAGAAGTGATTTTATGAAAAGGGCACTAAGCCCCCGCCCCCCCGCTTGATCATCTCAGTGTCCTCCCTTTCCCCTGCCTTCTGCTGCAGAAAGTAGAACTTCAGGTGGGATCATATGGAACCAATAATGAGGTTCGAACCACTTTGGCTGTACTGGTGCCTCAAGTTGTCTTGGGTAAATACACCACCTGTAGTCCAACACATCTGGATGATACCAACACATATAAGGCTGCTCTAGAACTTACATCTTTACACAGGTATGTAAAGGCTAAAACACACTCCCAGCAAACACACGAAGCATCAGCATTAGGATCAACACAGTTGTCAGTCTGGTTCTCTTGCACATTTTGTTTTTGGAAAACTCAAGCTTTTTCCATCTTGTATATGGAGAAATGTCTGAATGGTGGTCCATTCTTACTCAGATTGAATGAAAACAAAATTTTCACAAAGCTTCACCAGCACAATTCAATTAAAATAGCTATTCCCAGCATGGAGAGGGCTACATTGGACCCGCCTGACATGTAGTTTTAAAAGGTGATGGACTTTTCAGGAAAAAAACAAATGATAGCCCCTATTCAGCAGTATAAACATAGCCAGATACACAGAGATTCAAATCCATACTTCTAAGAGCAATGAAGAGCCCTGGACTTGGACTGTTTCCGTTTCTCCACATTCTGTTTATTTAATCTGAAGTTCTTTCTGCTGCTGGATTATTCTGCCACTTCAAATTTTATGCAGAGGACTGAACAGCCCTTTTCAGACATTCAAATGCAGTACGACGACTCTCTGTTTCTGCCACATCCTGCAAAGATCCATGTGGATCCAAATCAGATCCATACCAGTCCCTTTGATGCATCTGTTTGTGCATCTTCTGACAGACACTGGTTACATTTTATTTATACTGTACACTGAAACAACCAGTACACCAGTTGGCTATGTTTTAAAATCAGTGAAGTGGGAGGACACATTGTAAAGGATGGGTGCAAAACCTGAGACTCATGGGTCAAAACCAGCCTTCTGTGGATCCCCAGAACGCTCCCTGCTCCCCTGACCACACCCATTTTCCTTTAGCCACTGATTTTATCGTTTCCCTGTTTTTAGGCAGTTTTTCCCCGTTCCAAATGGTTGAAATGTCTCTTCCAAAGTTTAACTACTAGCAGCACTATAAGCTACAGTACGTTGATCTCCTGGTAGCATCTTCTTTTGCTTGCAGTCTATGATATGCAACCCCTGAGACCTTCTCCAAAGAAGTATCTGGCCTTTAGCACAAATGGGATTCTGTACCTTTTTTGCACCTCCACCTGCATGCATCCCTAAGGATCTATGCAGAAGTGCTGCACATGGAATACGTTTTTCTTTCTCTCCACATAGATAACTGTGCCACTGAACACCTGAAAAGGACGAGTGCTTGAATGATTCCCCATAGAAGCATTCAGCTTTGAGGCTCATCAGCATAAATGGGGCTTGTGCACATACAGATGCAACACAATGCTGAAAACTTGCTCATTTTGGTTTCATATGACAGCCTTCAAATTATTTACTTCTTTAGTTATCCCATTAATTAATGTAAAGGAGGGCTGATGCAACACACTTGGATTCTGGGAATGTGAATATATAACAAAATTTTGGAAAGAGGGTTTTAAAGGGAGTAGTAAAATATTAAGTTTAAGTTTAAAGATTGTACTATGTCCTGAGATCACATTATTTATTTATTTAGAAAATGTCTATGCCGCCCCATTTGCCGAAGCCTTGATAGAAAACAATGGAATTGGAGTAATAAAGAATTAATAGCCAACTTAATAACAGCTTTAAGATTAATTATAGAAGATAAAACACAATTATCAATTGTGAGAGTGGTGTAGAGAAGTTTGGGATATAGCTATTAATGATGAATTAACTTGTGAGATTAAAGTGAAAAAGGATATATAAAAAGAATAATTTTGAGGATATTTGGTGTCCATTTATTATGTATTAAAAAGGGGAAAGTATTTGAACCTTCACAGGAGTCACTGCAATTTTGGAGGGGGAAACAGAGCTTTCAGAAAGAATTTTTGAAAGAACTTTTAACATGTATCCAATGGTCTCCGTGCTGGGATGCACAATGTTTTTTGAGGTTCATTTATTTGTAGGTTTAATGTGTATGTTTTCATTTTATTGTATACTTTTGCTTGTATTTTACATTTTAAGGATTAATAAAGATTTAAAAGACACTTGGATCCCTTAGACAAGATGCCCCCTTCTCTTTTCATGTGCGGAAGCTTGCCAGAGCAGCAGTGAAAACTCACTTCCAGAGGTCACCCAGTGGCTTAAAGTGCACACACAATTCTCTATGTTCCTTGTCACCCATCCTCCAGAAACTGCCTCTGGGTAGCTGCTTCACACTGGCCCTGGTGTAAAGGCCGGGGAAGCGGTGTGAAAAACCCACACTAGGTACATGCACATCAGATAGTTATCAAGTCAGCAGTGCCCACAGCTCAGACTTGTACACAAATGAAATATTTTCTTGGAAAGAGTGCACTGGCTCATACAAATAGTGAGGGAGGGATCCATCTGGTGATTCAAACTAGACAGCTGTGTTTCTAAGCGCTTGCGTTCAGATCAAAGTGCCCGTGTCCCATTCACCCCTGTCAGCCAAGTTGAAAAGATAAAATAAAACATGCAACAGCTTGGGACAAAACACCTTGATCTTCAGCCACCTGAAAGTGTCCAGGTGCAGCACAAAACTATTTCTTTGCAATTTATACAGAAAAAAAGTCCCACTTAGGCTTGTTCTTGGGTTTATATCCCTGAAAACAAAGCTAAGAGGGCAGTCCTGGTGAACTGTAACCTCTGCATCTATTCCTACCATGTCTACTTCGCTGTGTTTTAAAGGCCTGGTAATGATACAGCCCCCCCCCTCCGCCCAAGCATCATTTTTCCTTTAGGGTGGGGGACTGGGCAAGATATCCCAGTGGGGCGCCCTCTTTAATCTGCAAGATCGCCTGTGTGACAGCATAAGGCAAGTGGATGCCGCAGCTCCACCTCCTCATGTCTGTCACTACTACTGCGCTCAGGGGGGTAGGGCCAGGGGGCCAGCCCTCACGGGGGTGGACCTGGGCAGGTTTCCAACAGGGTGGGCACTCACAAATTGCCAAAAAAGGGGGAAGACATCACTGAGGAAAGGACAAAAGAGGACAGTGATGTGCGTTACATTTACATATGCTAATATATATGTAAAGAAACCACCGAAGAAATAACGATAATTTAACTAGAAATGCAATACATCACCCAATAATTCAGAAGGCTGTGACCACGAGACCCATGAGCCTGCCAGTTCAGCCTTTGGCCCATGTGTCAATTGGACAACAGTTCTTTGTCTTCACACTAGGCTGGGACAGGTCCAGAGGTGGTGTTGGAGGGCAGCCCTCTAGAGTGGGAGCCCCAAATCTTTATTGGGAGCCCCAATCACTTGAAGATGCCCCGAGGCTTCGGCGAATGGGGCGGCATAGAAATGTTTTAAATAAATAAATAAAATGAATAAATAAGACCACCTACCCTACCTGATGAACATGGGCACTTGCTGAAATAAAGGTATGGGGTGCTTCTTTTGTCCTCTGTTCCCTGGATTACCCAGCTTTTTGCCCACATGGGCTTCCCCTCCTGCTGACCCACATGGATCTATCTCTCCAAGGATTTCTTCTGAAATCAAATGCATTCCTCTTGCCTGTTCATACACATTATCTGTACAGGAACCTTTAAACACACACTCACAGAGTCTGCAAAGCATACATCAATTACCATATACAAATTTGTGCTTTTAAGTTTGTTTTTTTTTTAATCTTCTGGGTCTGAGCCCCAGATCTTTTCAATATCTAGCAATGCCCCTAGTCAGAACCACTATCCAAATAGAGGATAGGTCCCTAGCAGCCCTTCTGACAGAGGACTGCCCTTGGGGGAAAAAAGGGCACCTGACCACCATATAATAGCTGGACTTAAAACAAGCCCTGAGCTCCATAGCTGATAGACCAGGTCATAATCAGTGGGTTAGCTACCAAGAGCATGCTACAAATCCCCCTGATTCACAGTTTTTCAGAAGCAGCATTCCCTTTAAAAACAGCTTGTTTTTCTCTGGCTTTTGTGTTTTGTTTTGCTTTTTAAAATCAAAGGACATATATTTGAATTAATATATATCAAAATGCAAAGCACAAATTCAAGGACTGACACTTGGTGTTCTGATCAAAAGCCACAGCCAAGGCTTACAGTACATTCCACTGGAGCAGAAAATGTTTCTGAGTTCTCTGACGACAACATGGAGTCTCTCAAGCATTAGCAGATAAGATGAAACGGTTCTTCCTGTATATAGTTGCTAGCAATATCTTAATAGCCAGATCTTGGAAGGATACCCAAAATGGCATTTTCTCATTTTTATCACGAAAGATGTCCATAGTAATAGCAACTTATGCAACAGATCAAACCAAAAGCATGCTTCAGTAACCGACAGTTAAAGGGATGTCAGCTCCTATTGATGTGATTGATGGTATCATGAAGAACAAAACCAGCCAGATAACAATGCACAGACTCAATAAGAATCATCCTGTTAGTTTTGATCAGTCATAATATTACAGGAATTTTGAAAAGGACGATGTAACGTGTATCACATTGCACATGATGCTGGCTGAGCTCCAACGCAAAAGCAGAGGCCCCTGGTGTAAAGGCTCAGTTTAGGCATGGCATAGGTTAAGAGCTCACATACTTTTTTGCTGTGTGAAAAACAGCCCATAGAGAAAAGTGGGTGTAAAACTTCTGATCATGCCTTGGCCTCACCCCTTTGTAGCTACTTTTGTTCAGTGCAACAAAAAAACACATAGAGACACCATTTGCAGAGTCTCTCTCTCTCCCTCTGTCACACACACACACACACACACACACAGAGGATTTACAGATTTTTGTTAAATCCATTTTGTCTGTACTCAGCTCATTGTCAAGTGTCTTTGCTTCCATCATCTCCCCACTGATAGATTCAGATGTCTTAAGGATGTACAAGAAATTGATTCCAATCATGTAAGTGTACAAAAACATTTATTCACATTAGCACTAATGTGTGTGAAAGGAAATGCAAATTTGTGCAATTTCCCAGAGGTTTGGTTTGGTTTTAAGGTCCGCAAGTCTGCATGACTAGGAAAAGCTGGTCTGCTGCAAATATGCAAAGTTCATGGAAATCTGAACTCATTTGAATTAGTTGCAGATTCTTCCAGCATCCTCCCAACCTACCAGACTTGCACACCCCACCTGCTGAGTTAACAGCTTTGTGTGTTCACTGGGGAGGCCATAGCAAATAGCTTATTTTGGACCAAGGGCATGGAAGCAAATTTTAAACTACCTCTCTCAGAGAAACTGTCTCCTGATCTTCAAACCAGGAGACTACAAAATAGTAAAAACAAAATCCACAGGAGGCCATATTCAAAGATCTCCTGACCATGTCACATATCAAGGAAACACAATAACTTTTTGTATCATGAATTAATAATAAATTAATCTAGCAAATCAAGCGGTGTTAGTCACACTAAAACTGTCTGAGTAGTGCTTGATCTTTTGAGGAAATCAGGCCTAGGACATTTGTAAAGCAGAGGAAGAATTAGTACTGATTGCAGTTGTACCATTTAATTTATTAATTAGACTAATAACCCAGAAATCTTTCAATCAATTAATAAGTCAGTAGACACTTTTTAATGTAATTATGAGAAGTATAAGAACTTACAAAAAGGTTGGATGGAACAGTGCTACCTTAAAGCTCAGAGAGGCTCCAAATACATTCTTTCCCTGTTTGGTTTCTCTCTGTTGATGTCAAGGGGAAAACTGTCAGAAAAAAGCAGGGGTATGAGCCATCTTTGCTAATGAGAAGGAACTGGTGTGGTCCTCCACTTTCTCCCACAGGTTGGTCCAAATTCCCATTCTTTCTCAAGATTGTAAGAGCTCAGGACAATAAGAAGTACACCTTTTCATCAAGCTTCATGTGGAACTTGCTTTCCCCAGGATCACATTTTGTTCTGAAATTTACACATAAGTAGTCCTACAATCTATTCATTCTAAGAGCTTGTCACCAGCATAGTGGTAAACAATATCCTCAAATTTTAGCCACCAGACTTTTACAGTTTTCTTCCCACAACTCAAATGTTCCTGGGGTATAAAATATCCCCAAATCTGCATAACAATAGCCATTGGGATGCTTTTGCTAGTTCACACAATGTGAATGTCCCATAACTGTATATGCAAAAATTTGCATTCCAATAACATTCCACCTTATGTGTTATCTACTTCTGGGGTCTTGGTATTTTGTTTTGTCTTGAGAACTTTATCATGATAAACAAAACCATATTAGGGGAAATTTTATACTCCTTAAATATATTGGAATTCAAATTGGGGTTCAGAAAGACCCCAAATGTTACACGTGTTAGGTTTTTCTAGATTCGCAGTTCTCAACCTTTCTTTTGCCTGCATCCCTGGAAAAGGTTTGATTTATGGTCACACTCCCTACAAAAGTAATATCACTTTTGAAGGTGGAAACCTCTGTTCTAGATGCTGGATGAAATGGGTGTTTTGACAGGGTGATTTTTTTGGGGGCTACAATGTGTAAAATCTGAAAGCTGACTGGAAGCTGAAGAGGAAAAGCATTGCATACAGCCATGGGTCCCTGGCCAAAGCCACACGCAGTCTCAGGAAAAAGTACACCAGACTGTGGATTGTTGGGAGGAAAGGTTGAGGTCCTTGCTATGAAAGAAGTATAAATCACACCAGCCCTTTTCACAAGCAAATATATTTTGCACCATTGTGTTCTCTTGGTTGCTTAGCTTTGACCGTTTTGCAAAGAAGCCAAGGTGGGAAGGAACCTATCTCAAGCATCCGTGAGAAGGGAAAAAGGCTAGAGAAAAAGAGAAAAAACAGTTTTCTGTGACATTCAGCCTAGTTCTAGTTTTGGTAGGAGCTCTCCTATAGCATGAAAACACATGTAGTGTATTCAGCATGCTTTTGATTAAAGATAAATACACTTTTATGTCCAGTTGGCATTCCTGCTTTAGAATAGTATAGTTCAAATAAATTTAACATACATCAGGGGGAGAATTATGCATGTGGCAGGTGAAAGAAGATGGAGTTTTGGGCAGAGAACTTTCTTGGTGTTAGAGGGAGAGGTACCCACTGGGGAGGTGGCAGTAGGGCCTGGAGCAGTCCAGGTTTAAATCTCCTCTCAGTCATATGATACTTCCTGAGGGACCCAAGACCAGTCACTGTCTCTGTAATTATCCTACCTGAGTGGGATGCTGTAAAAGGACAGGGGGTAGAGAACCAGGCATGTCATTTTTATTCTGTTGAGCAAAAGCAGGATAAAAATGAAGTCAAAAAGTACTCAAGCCTATTTCAATATACTTAATGGTGGGCGTATGACATATTTTTTTTAATGGACATGATGCAGAGCCAGCAGGAGCCAGGGGTCGGGCTAGATGGCCAGGGAGGCCCCTTCTGACTCACTGTTTCTATATTTCTATGATATATTTGCAACTGGTGGTGGTGTTAGCAAAAATTCCCCAGTATGGATGGAGCTTCTGCATCCTTAACAATGTTTATTCAAGGAAATGTATGTTTAGCTTCCAAGTAGAAAGACCCATTGCACTGCTTCCCTGAGGGCACCAAGCTTGTGTCAGCAAGAGGTTGCTTGAGATTTACATTGTCAGCTGCTTCTTGACAATTTTCTCCCAGTCTTTATTTTACCTCAAACGCATTGGAGGTTTTGTTTATAATAAATGTTTTCTGACTCCAAATAACACCCAATAGGTCACACATTTATACATGGATCTTATCTGAACTGTGCCTGCAAATAAAACTTAAATTCATCAAGCTGCTGTCACACGACTCCATCAGCTCCTAATTCACATATTACAATGTGCATGCAAGAAGGCCACTTCCATGGGTAGATGTTCATAAAGTTAACAAATGTGAAGCATCCTTTAGAGTACTGCACTCTAGTCTTAAAGGAATTTTTACAATATATAATTAACTGCTTCCTTTATGGAAGAGAGAAACTGTACATTTATGGAAGAAAGTAACTTTGCTTCTGAAGCATTCTAATGTTTTCCAGTGCTATAACTAATTTCTAAACCCTGGAAAGATATTTATTTCTCTCCCCACTCTGAAAGCAGTCCTTTAAGGACTAAAAAGAAACTACGTTGGCGTTCCTTTGATGAGTGCTCAAAAGTGCCACCCATTTCAGCAGTTTTCAGCATTTGTGGCAAACACAGCAGTCCTGTTGGCACTATCCTTTTCTTGTCCCCGTGCCCTCACTATCCTTGACCTCATATCACCATGTTGTTGTTCCATTAATGGGCTATACCAACCGAGATGATTCTCTTCACGGTATCATGGCACTTCAGGTTTTATGAAATAATATCAGAAGCCAGCCTTGTCCAACAGTTTTGACTTCCATTCCCAAAGCCCCAGTCCATATGGCCAATGATCAGGAATACTGAGGCTTGTAATCCAAAACATTCTGGAGAGTTTCTAGTTGGCGGAAAGCTCTAATAAGCACTTGCAAACAAAATCAGAAGGATTGCCGCAGCAACAGTACAGGCCAAAGATGGCAGGACAGTGCAGGTGGAACGAGGAAGACTATAGGAACATAGAAGAAGCAGTAGCCAATGGAAGCTGTTGCCCATGAGAACGGAAACAATTTGAAAACGTTGTCAGTGCTTTCTATCATCACCACAGTAGTGCTTGTCTTGGGGCTGTAATGATCATTTGAAGCAGAGGCACACAAAACCACAAGTGTGTCATGACAGAGCCCCAGTCAAGGAGAGCACAGCCCTTTAGTCAGCCCCATTCAATCCCCAGACATAACCACTCGTCAGCCTTCCCAGTGCCTCAAAGGGGAAAACCTTTCACTAGGGAAGGCATGAGGGCAACCAGTAGTGCGGGACTCCAGGGGACACCAGCATGGTCCTCAAGCATCTTTTCGGCACCAGGAAGTGTGCACCTCGAGTCGGCTGCCTAAGAAACGGGGGAGTTTTTGGTGTTGACTAAGGCCCTCCACAAAAGTTAAGCCTTTTTTCTTCAGGGAATGAAGAGAGACTGGAAAATCATTGGCATCTTCTCCAAGACATTACTGTCTTCCTCTGAGTGCAAGCTGCCCAACCACCAATAGAGAGAAGCGGATGCAAAGGGTTAGGCCGCTGCTGCTCTAGCTGAAGCCATTGCTTGACATACTTGGAGAGAAAAAGGTATACAGGCAGCAAGAAGGAGCCAGAAAGCCCCAGCAAACAGCCAGTGGGTCCTCAACAAAGCCATGACTTCCTGAAATTTCTGGAGTGTTCCTGGAATCTGATGCTCTTAGTTCTGATACAGTTCTGCTCAGAAGATACTGTGCTGCTGTCCAGTGTCTCACATCTTCCCCATCAGTGCCATTCAGTGGCTGACTTTGCTTTGCTCTGTTTGGCTGCAGGCAAGGTAACAGTCTGAGAGTGGTGGACAATTAGCTCAGATGTTGTAGAAGGAGCCTGGGCAGACAATTGACCCTGCCTAGAATTACTGCAACCTTTAGCATGAGCTTTCAGCGACTTTTATGATAGCTACTAAAGCTCTGGCACTGGTCGGATGCAGCCGCAAAAGCAGTGATCAGTGGACATTCTAAGGCGTTGATTTTATTTCCGGAAAAAAAGAGAGACAGCACTGAAGACAAGATGAGGATGTCAGAATGAATAGTGCTCTGGCTGTCCGTCAGAGAGTAATTATGAATAATAGTTCTGGAGTGAATCAGTAGTTAAATGCAGCAAGGGCATATTTTTGAATAAATCAATGTAGTGTAGCAGTTTGATGGACAGGCAAGTATTCTGACAGCTAGTTTCAAGAGAAAACACTAGCTCTGATGTCTTCTGTGATAGTTTTTTTTTTTAATGGACCCAAAATTTCTTCAATGATGACAGCTTAGTAGGCTGACAGCTTCATAACAAAGGTAGCTGTTGGTCCAAATACCTGTCACTGATATAAATGGATGAAAGCAAGTAGAACCAAGTAGAACAACAGTACCTACTCTATCAACCATTTTAACAGTGAGGTTTAGCAGGTAACATCAAATCGGGAATGCGAATATTGAATCCAAATCATTAACGATTGAAATATAAGCAACAGACAGACTTTGGCTTGCGGCTTCTGAGGACACTTCCACACTTGGGATTTGCCAGTTGTTGGTAGTGTGAATCAGAGCACTGATTCACCACACCCCATGCATTCAGAAGAGAAATTCTCACTCGCGTCAATGTTGGTTCGAATGGATTAGCAGGTCAGTTCAGCAAACAGGGAAACTGTCGCTATCAAGGAATGATGTAGCTTTAAACTCTCATAACAAAGAAAAAGCAAGCAGATAACCTCATATTGCTATCACACTTCCAGCTTGAGTGATGTGTGGGAAAAGTCTTAGGAGAAGGCACTGAAATGGCCACTCTGCCCATATTCCAGTGACTTTACTAACAATAGCACCAGTGCAGATTAGAAGTGCAAATAGGCAAGACTGCTTGCAGAAGTGAGGAAACACAAAATATGAACAAGCCTACACAAGTCTGTGTACGATTTCTGCCACTTTTCTAGTGTAGATGTGCAGGAACATTGAAACCAGCTGGCTGTGAATCCTACCAGAGCTTCTTCTCCTCTAAAGATGCTTTGCAAATGTATTTTTTGTACAATGTGAAATTTAAAGTGTCTGGATAGGGACATAGTTGTCCCAACATTTGCACACTGAAAATACTCTGATATTGGTTTTGACTCATAAAATATATTGAAATGTTTTCAGAAAGTATTTCTAAGAGAAGAGAAAATGCAGAAATTTTGAGAGGAAATGTGTTTATAATATACATTAAATGCATATAAAAATTCAATACTTAATTACATATATTTGTGCAGCTTATTTCATTGCAGATTAATCTGGAAAAGAGACAGAACAAACTTATGAGTGAAAATGAAGGTGATTTGACCTACTTTGGGCCTGAAAGGTGGATTAGTGTATCCTTGTGGTTTGCCTGGCTTACCATGCAACTCTCTGCATTTTTAAACAAGTCCCATGTTTCTGGGGCATGGTGACAGCTGTGATTTTTTTTTCTGTCTATGGATGCATAGGATTTTGTGCTTATCCCATTTGGCCTGGGAGAGCAGGTAGCTGAGTGACTTCACCAACAAGGTCTGGTTCTAATGATGGTTTCCTGGGGATTATTTAGCTGAGAGTCCTAATTTGGGCTTGGGATATGCAAGCTAACAGCTACAGTGACTCTGAAAAGAGATTAGAACTCTACAATATACCCCTCAGCATCCAATCTGTTCAAACCATTCGGCTTTTTCTTTCTTTGTTAATGGTGATTTTTTTCTATGGCAAAGGAATTAGAAACAGGAAATTAACCAGCATAAGTCTGCACAGAAGTTTTGAGCTGCAATGAAATGAAACTCTTCTTTGCTATTACAAAGTAGCATGGACACAGCCATAGAAGAGCTCTAAGTTCTTGCTTCAAGCAACAGGTGATGATAATCTCATTGTTTTCCCATGACACTCAATTTTTTCATTCATGCATTGTCAGTGCATAACTCATGATCTGGACCACAGCAAGCAACAAAGGATTAGATACACTCAACCATCATGATGGGATCCTGAGCCAGGTTACGGTCCCTGTGCTGGCAATGTGTGGGGTGGGCAGAGGGGGGAACCTTGCCCTCAGGGGCAGGATTCTGTGATTAAAGATTGTGTCCTTAATTTGGGTCTGAGCTATATTTCTAGGGAGGCAAAGAACTGCACGATCTCACATAACATAGCAATTTCTCTCTCTCTCTCATATATATATGGGGCGGAGGGGCTAAATGGGCCATTGCACTCTTTGAACTTAACAATATTAGATTTTGACATGCTGTTTTCAAGTAAAGAAAAAAAAGGACAGATCCTGCAAAATGCTTCAATAGATGAGCCATATCAACCCAATCATGTTTAGCACCTTGAGGCTGCTTTCAAATAAAAATTGTTTTATGTAGCCCTCCTTGTGTCTGAAAAACCAACTCATCTTTCATTCATGGTCCAAAACAGAAGTGTAGTTAGAAAACAAAGATGTTGTGACATGAGATGGCTTCAAGGCCTATGTATAAACTGAATGGGCATAAAAGATATCTAAACAGTATAAAATGTCTGCTTATCAAAAGGGAATTTACATATGACTCTTTTCTGAAAAAAGAAACAAAGAAAAGAAATGCTATGTCCTTGAAATAGCAAGCTGGTCAAAGAATAATATAAATAGGCAATTGCTAGTGAGGTCTTGAGGATTTAAAGAATAAGCTAGCAATACAGCAGTAAGTAGCTACTGGAACATAACTCAGCTGTAGACACAACCCAAGTATTTTTTTTTGGAGGGGGGCAGTACAAATTGGTAACAGAAGCCCAGTTCTACACACATTCCATGAACCCATCCTATACATACAATTTCATAAGTCAAGAATAAAAGGATTCCATTTTGATTGTGAAATAACACCATGATCCACCGTGACTTTTCTACCATGTCCCCAAACTGCCCTTTCTCTATTTTGTTTAACAAGGAAATAATATACAATATTGTACAATACAGTATTTTAGTATACAATGCTTTATTGCTACCAGAAACACCATACAGAATTATCAACCAGTTTTACAAACCTCAAATCCGAAGTAGTATATATATATATATATATATACACACTCTAAAGATCCCATTGTCTAAAGATCTGGCCCTAGGCCAGAAAGTCTCTACCTGTTCCAGCACTGAAAAAATATAAAGTGATTTTGTTGAATTGCCTCCACTGTATTGCCTCCCTCCTGTACATGTTTACAAGTGGCAATTTTATTCATTACCTTACTTTTTCTTCTTAACTGATGAAATTGTGTATAAGGGATGGGACTGTAGGATGTGTGGCATGCGGCTTCTATTACCTAATGCCTTTAGTGAAATAACTTTAGGGGTCAGTGGGATATCATAACCTATTCGTAATTCTTTGTACAATGCAGCTTCAGCTTCCAGCATTCAGTGAATAAATTCTAATTTATGCTGCACTGAAGAAAGAATGGCTTAGAACTTTACTATGTAAGAAGCACGCATTTCACTCTGAACCTGATTTTTAGAGGATACCATTACTGGATTTTAATGTACTGTTTTATTATGTTAATATGCCTGAAAGCTGCTTTGAGGCAGGAAGGGTACAATCCAGTACAGGGATAGCTGGCATCCTGAACTGGAAAAGAAAACAGAGCACGGTTGGGCAGAAAAGAAGGCGCCTGAGCCCCAGCTGGACATCCACATATACCTGGATGATACCAAGGGCTGAAGAGGGGTGGCCAGAGTGCTCTCCTAGCAGGAAAGCAAGGGGACTACCAGTCCTCTGGGAGCACTGCTGGGAACTCCAGGTCCAAGGCTATGTTCTGCTGCTGCTGCATCACCGAAGCTACTTCACACAAACAGCATCCTAAGTGGTACAGTGTCCCTGCAGCTGCTCATGCTGGAAAGGGCCATCACCCTGGCTCATGGCTTGGGTGTGAATCAGGCTTAAGAACCAGCTGCAAAATATGACAAATACACCATTGCTTTGTTAAGTGTAGGTAGTGTGTGGGGAGTATAATGCACAGATAGTATCAATTCATATGTAAAACATCCTCCAATTAGCTGTCATTAATCATACCAAAGGCCCTAGTCTATCACAATTTGGAATGAATTATGTGTACAGCTAAACCTCTCCTCACCCCTGGAAAGGGATTATTTTCCAACCATGCCTTACAGCCTCCAGAGCAGTAGCTATTTAATTTGGACAGGGATTACTCTTAGTGCATTTTAAATGGAAGATACAAGCTCCATCTTCTATTATGGTACCATCTGGCAAAAGAACCTGCATAGTTCATTTAGCTTTTCCACAATGTCTTTACATTATTTTTGTGTTATTTTCTGCTATTGGCATGAAAATCTATGTGTATTTTTCTAAATGTATACATCTATTGTGTACATTTTTAAATGTAGGCATACTTCCACTATAATTTAAGCATGTTTGTGCACATTTCTGAAGTGCTTTCAAATGAAAGGGGAGCTTGAATTACAAGCTCAGGGATGTATGGATTTCAATAGCTAATTGAGTTTTTGTTTGGCCTGGAAGGTGTGGAATGGTAAAAGCTTCCTCAGAAATGAACTGCAACAAATTTCACATCCATACCTACTTGTCCCTCTGGCTAAACCAGTCAAGGAGCAGATTTAGGAAAAGTGCAAGAGAAAGGTAAGGGGGAGAGCATCCTGAGGCATCTATTGCAAACAGGTCAGCAGAAGGCAGGAAGTAGTCTGATTAATCAGGGGCCAAACTTTCCAAAAGATGAACTGGGTAGATCAAGCTGTTAATGTTGTAGCCCTAATAATATTATATTATATGAAAGGGTGACAGAAAGTTTTTAGAAGCCTTACACTGAAGTACACACTTAAAGGACCTTAGAGTTTCTTATAAGAAATTTCAGATATCAAGAAAGTCAGATTTTCTCCTTTGTTGAACATCACAGAAAATAGGCTGATCCTGCAAACTGGTTGCAAGAGCAAACAACTTGACAATAAGTTAGAAGAAAAACATGTGGTGGAAATCATTAGTCAGGGTTGACATATTTAATTAATTAATTAATTTCTACCCCACCTACTCACCAAAATGCTCTCTGGGTGGTTCACAAAATCATAACCACAGCATATGCAACAAAAACAAAAAAATTAAGGCACACATACTTATCAATCAAATAACAACAGGATGCAGGAAAACTCCCACAGCAGCCACAACTCAAGTTAATCCAGAAGTACAGTAGCAATGAAATACAATGAACAGACATGGAGTTTTTTTTAAAGGGGACCGCAGAGAATGAGGTGGCTAGATGGAGTCACTGAAGCAGTTGGTGTGAGCTTAGGTGGACTCCGGCAGATGGTGGAGGACAGGAGGGCCCGGAGGAATGCTGTCCATGGGGTAGCAATGGGCTGGACATGACTTCGCGACTAACAACAACAAATAGATTATACTAGCCTTTAAAATACTGAGCAAATAAAAAGGTTGTTGCATGGCACCAAAAAGAGTAGAAAGAAGATGCAGGTGAACCTCTTTGAGGAGCTGATTCCAATGTCAAGGTCCCACCACTGAGAAAGCCCTTCCCCTTGTAGCCACCCTCTTAATTTTCTTCAGAGAATACATGCATACAATTCTAACAAATCTTTGAGCTATTTCCTCTTCCAACCAGTTTGTAGGATCAATCCATCTTCTGTAATACTAAAAACAATAAGATCACCACTCTTCTTTTCCATCTCTTAGTAAATATTTGTGCCTTCTCATAGCTGTTTTCCCTGAAAGTTTCCCCATATGTCATTGCAAGACATTGCTATATAATAAAAGTAATGCTTTGGCAATGTATATTCAATAGCTTTGTATCTTCTCCAATACAATTAGGCTGATAGACTTTGGAATTATTTTGTATTGATCCTGTTCTCAACAATCCTGTAATTTATTACAAAATGAGCAAAGAAGCAATTGGCACCTACTTATATCTCTTTCCATCAATGAGATAGACAAAAAAGGCCAACAAAAAGGACAAATCACACATACCCTGGTGTATACTGGATATTTACCCTGGTTAAAATTCTTACCACTTTTATATTTATTTCGAAAAGAAGGGAAGTAAGACAGAGGCTGGATGATAGAGTTAGGAATTAATTTGTAAATGTACTCAGTGCAGGAGGCTGAAAAAATGTGTATCTTTTATTGGACCAGCTGCAGTGAAAGAATAGCAGTTTTTTCTGTTGTATAGAATTCTTTTTCGGCAATAAACACATCAGAAGAGCAATGCTGGATCAGACCAAGGGTAACTGCAGCATTCTGTATGCACAATAGCCAACCAGATGTTCATGGGATGCTCCAAAGCATCCCCTGCTTGTCTTCCCCAGAGTCATACTGCCCCAGATACGGGGGGTAATATATAGCTATCATGACTAGCTGTAGCTATCCTTATCTCCAAATCAGAAGTTATTCCTGCATACCTGAAGAATAGTTTTATGTACTGTAAAAGCCTGCTCACCTGTTGGACTCAGAAAAAAAGAGTACAGATTTACACATTACATCATCTTATTTTGAGAGTCTCAATTCTGCACTTCTCTTGCTGAGAGATATTTGGTGAGGGATGGGTTTTAGCAGCAGAAAAGCTTTTGAGCTGATCATGGTCTAGCTGATTTTAGGCCACACCATGGAAGTGAACTTTCTGTTTCCTTCAAATCTTGTTCTGACTGAGCACTGATTAAGGGAGCATGAACTGTGGAGAAACAGACTATGTGGAAAGAAAATGTGGCTTTAAAAATAAAATATCAAAACCCAAAAGATGTACTCCCAAACCATCTGTCAGAAAGCAATACTTTCTTCAAAATGCATGACCAAGATAGGTAATGCAATCTGCAGTGTTTCTGCTGCCTATCATTGAATTTACACAGCTATTCTCAGCAGTTAAAAACATGGATAAAAGAAGAGGTGTAAAATAGCATATTTAACTTATCATTTGGGTATTTTCCCATACAGTGCAGATTTATAGCTTGCTAAACATTTTCACACTGCCTGTAGCAGGAGCACCCCCACTACCTTCTCATGATTCTCTGGAGTCTTTGTTAGCTGATTGCACTCATGAGTATTTGGAATTATTATTCTCATGGAGGGCTTTGGACTGCTCTCTGTACCCCGAGAAAAGAAGCAAATATACTATTGCTACATCATCATCCTCATGAATATTCTTGCTGGAGCTTTAATGGCTTTTTAATCCTTATCTGATTAGAAGCATTATGCAGCCTATCATAAGTGATAGCAAATTATGCTTAACTAAGAAGCACCAAAACCATGTGAAGCAGGTCCATATGTGCTTGTGACTCTGGATGGCAGGATCTGCTGCAGTTCAGGCTGCGGCTGAACCCTGCAGAACAAAGCTCAGGGGAAGTGGGGGACTGCATACAAATCTGCAACAGCACATGAAGAAGGGGAATTAGACTGAAAGCAAAGGTAGTAATTATGGAAAATGAGATGATGGCAGTCCATTTCCCTCATGCTTTGTTGCCAATAACTAAGTCAGTTGCTTACTGAACAGTGGCTTATGCATCAGTCATGCAAAGAGCAACATTTCGCAGTCGCACTGGTCAGAGAATCCGACTGCAAAGCAACTGTTCCACCAGTTCTAACCCTCTGTTTTACAGAGACGCTACAAGAGGCTAATCCCACAGGTAACTGTCATGCCAGAGCACTGCACATAAAACACCATTCCTTGACCTGAAGCCCTCCAGATGTTTTTGACTGCAACTCCGATTAGCCACATCCATAATGACCACTGGGTGTATGGGAAATTGTATTCCAAACATCTGGAAGGTGCCAGGTTGTGGAAGGCTGCCATAATATGTTAAAAAAAACAACAACAGATCATTTGCAAAGTTACCCACCTTCATTCCTTGTCAGAGTTGGATCTAGTGTTGTTCTTCTTTAGCATAGTAGACCCATTGTAATAAATGGAATAAGTTAGACTAACATTGGATACAACCCCTAATTTGTCTGATAAGAAAGCATTCTTTCCAAGTGTGGCAATATACATTGTGCGCCTCCGGTCAGCACACAGATTTTGGTGCCTGTAATGCAGAACTCCATGTTTCAAACCTAAGGTCATGAAAAAGAAGCAGGACAGAAATGAAATAGACCTACTGGATTGAGTTAAGGTACACTCAATCAAGGGGAGACAATACGTGGATCATGGGCTGCATATACCTTATGCCCTGATATGGTCTCCACTGCTTCCTACTTCTCTGCTGCTGAAATTGCCCATGGCTACAAAAAAAAGGAAGAAATTAAAAATGACCTCTTCATCTCTGACATGTTAATCTCTGTTGTGTCTGGTGGCTCAGCAGCAGAAGTGCAACCCCAAACCATCCTGTCTGCACTAAACGTTCACTTTGTAGAACAAATAGACAAATTCCACATTTCCTCCTCCAGTGACCATTTATCCTTTGGCACAGATGGCCACCATTTTCCTTTTCTCTCTCTTTTTATGGAGAGAGAGAGAGATGGAGTTTATCAGTGAAGGACTCCCAGGATGAGGCCAATTATGAAATGCCACAAATGATAAAAAAGAGAGGACACAATTTTGTTTTGCATATGTTAATTTGTATCTGTACATTCATATTTAGAAATAATAATTTTAATTTAAACACAAATGCAATTCATGTAACATAGCAGGAAAGGCTGTGAACAGATGACTCGTGTACCTTTTTCATCTTGCTACCCAAGGTCCCTGCTCTTCCCTTCCTACGGTTCTTTATCTGGACTTGAACTGGGCAGCCCTTCAGCTCTGCTTGCCACTCACTTTGCTTTCTCCACCCAATTTTTCTGTTTCCTCTTCTATAGACCAAGGCAGGGGGATTTGGAAAGTGTGGATCCAGCCAGATAGATGCGTTCAATGCATTCTGCTCTTCCTGCTCAGGTCTGGTGAGGCCTGGGGTACCTTGGCCTGTATGAAACTGGGCCATGGATTCCCCAGTCCTGCTCCACCAGTTGCCAAGCCAAGTTGTTCTTCTGCCTGAAGGGTTGTAGTAGAAATACCACAAAATCCATTTCCAGAATCTTTGCATGTGTAAAATGCAAGTTATATTGCCTAGTAAACAAGTCTAAAAAATAAAAAGTATGGTTTGGATTCTATAATAAATCCCCTGTCAATTACCACAGAGGCAAAGCAAAATTGTGGACTAGGAACTGATTATTAGTTGCTTCCTAACTGTAGTAAATAAGGCAGCAGTTTGAGGATGGGGATGCAACTGTTTGCCCCATCCTTTTAATTTGCCTTTTTTCTGTTGCTCATATGGGAAATGAAACATCTGCTGGAAGCATTATAACACAATATACACTAAAGATGGTTGGATGATCAGACCCCACAATTTCCGCCTCATCCTTTAAACCTAAGAGCATAAAGTGCAATTTATGGGTACACAAAACAAAATGCAACTCCCCTGCTATAATTTTCCAAAGGTCTGAACAGACTAGCAATGTAAATCATCTACCAGGGTGCCAATTACACTTTAAGAACTTTATCTTCTGAATGAACTCCAAGATACAGGAAGGAAAAACCAAACATGCTAAAAAAAGGCAGAATGAAACATCTGGTTTTCACAGCAAATTGGATGACACATACCACAAGAGGTTTCTTGAATGGTAATAATGTATTATAACTAATTAATTTTTTAAGACAGATGTTAGTTTCTTACACCATTTACATCAGGGTTTTGTGTTGTTTATTATACTTTTACAGTTTTTAAAAAAATTATTTGGACTCCTGTGTAACCTACATCAATTTAAAACAGAAATGTTTCCCAGAATCTCTTTTACTATTATTTTTGTTGACTGTATTATAAAAGCACACAAAAGAGGATCAAGAAAATCATTCAGAATTCAAAGGTGTCAGTGAAGAAAATATCATATCGCAAAATGCATCTAATGAAGGATTGTGTCCATGAAAGCTTACGCCAGAATAAATGTGTTAGTTTTTAATGTGTCAGGGGACTCTTTGTTGTTTTTACAGCAACTACTCTCCAGGAAAACATCTCAAAATACTATGTAAATAAATGTTACAGGTGCAACTGATGTTACTCTAATATATGGTTCCCAGATCTTTGTTGATACAAAGTCTTCCTTCGCCTTTTCATTTGACATAGTAATAGTTCTCATTAACTAGCCATTGAATTATGCAGCTCCTTCTACCTCCTCTGCTGTCTGGAGAGAAGGACCTGGAATGTTATATTATGAAATGAACTTCCAGGGAAAAGAGGAGATTGTCACGAGTTAATTCATATAATCACAATGTTGTCCATTCTAAGAGCTAATACTCGCTGAACAACAATAATGAGTTGGATTCAGGCTTAGTCATACTTAGAGTAGATCCACTGAAATCATTGGCAGCTAAGTCATTGATTCCAGTAGGTCTATTCTAAGTATCATTATATGTGGCTTCAACCCATGACTTTACCACATTATTTTAAAACAAATATCCCATGTCCCACAAGAAATAAATTCAAAGCTGTTTCTATTCTTACAATAATGAAATATGCATACAAGAAAAAACCTAGTCCACAGAGTACAATAAACCAAAAATGCCAACATCCTAAAAATAAACATTCAAGAGAAACAGCATGCTTCTTTCCACATAAATATGGTTTGGTTGGAAACATATGCTCTATTGAATTCAGAGGAGCTTACTTTTGTTTGCCTTATGAATCATACATCTCTACAATTGGATATCAGGCATATAGTGGCTACAGGCACAGACTTAAGCTGTTTAATGCAAATCAAAATAGAGAAAGTATGGTAAGGTGAGAATTGCCAGGGAAACAACACTGTCTCTGTCAATAATTACCCTTTGGGCCGTGTAAGACATACTCTGAAAATATTTGCTGAAGTGATTTGCAATGACTGGAACAAACACCTTTGCTCTGTGAGACCCAGAAAGGCGTTCTTAAAACCAGCAGGTGCAGGGAGGCATTGCTGCTGGTGTTGGGTAGCACGGGGGCAGCAGGTGGGCTTGCAGAGAAAGAAGAAGCTGTTGTTCAGTGATGGGGCATATGGAAGGGCCGATTTCCCCAGTATCTCCAGGCTCTACTAGGAAAGGTCTCTCCTGATATGCTAGGAGCTGGCACCAGGCAGTGTAGATGAGGTATAGTCTTGATTCACACTTTCCAGAGCCCCTGACTACAGACTAATGCTGGGAACTGTAGTCTAAAATACGTTCAGGGTGCCAGGGTACCTGACACTGATGTTGACACTAGTAATTATGTCAATCACCTGAGTTGTTTCTTCATTCCAAAGGTTACCCTGGGCTTCAACATAATTGCTTGCTAAGATGACAGGAAGACCATCAGTCTCCTGTTGGACCATCATAATTGGTCCCCTGCCAAATAGATAAACCTGACAGATAGTGATACGTTTGTGAGAATGGTACTATAGAGTGGAGCTCCAACCTCAGATCAGAAAACTAGATTTCAAGTGTACTCTGTGCTGAATGAATGGGGTAGATACTAATTCGGACACACCCATTGTTGCCATGTGGCCAAAGTCCTGAACCGCTCCTGACAAGGTGACCTAGGCATATGTGTTGAAGTCTTTAACCAATACAAGTCACAGAGAGTCCAGCACCAACCTGAGACGACCTTGGTTAACCCAGCAAAGGAGACTGTGAGGTAATGGCATGGGCGGAACACCAACAAAATCTCAGGAATAGATCTCCCTCAGCGCACATGGGAAGTGGATGCTCTTTCCCTTTGCCACTGGATGTGTGATTCTTGCACAGTGGCATGATGGATGAGGCACGCATGCTGTGCAGTTGCTCAAATCTATTTGCCCGTGGCCAGCGAAGGCCAATTCATACTATTAAATTAGAGGGAGATACATTGCTTTGTGTCTGATCAGAGTAATTTCATGTTCAACCATGCAAATATTAAAAGCCACTTTTGAAGCACAATTGAGCATCTGCATTTCCTATTAACCATGCTTAACTAATTTGCAGTTCACCAAAAATAGCAATACGTTCCTAAGAAACACAAATAATATATGTTATAGTTTGGATTCAGACTGTGGGTTGAATCCAGTCACTCTTAAGTCATACTGATATCAGAGAGCTGATATTTTGATATTGAGGACCTGGCAGATCAAGTTCCCACTCAGCCATGAAGTTCATTTATGCCAGTGACTCACTTTCAGCCTAACCTACCTCACAGGGTTATTCTTGTGAGGATAAAGGGGAGATGAGGAAGATTATGTTAGTCAAATCATAATCCTCATTATTAGGGTTCCTGGTAATAGGAAAGAATATGAGATATACATGTAATGCAATAATAATGATAGTAAAAAGTTATCCATGGCTAACTGAAGTCTCTTTGATTTCGGTGGAAAGTAAGTAAAATTAACTAATCTGCATTTGAGTAATTAATCCAGCCCTATGTTAGACAAAAACAATGGGACAAATTTAGTCATGAGTTTTTTCAGTGCTCTTAATGAGAATTAAGAGCAACTAAATCCTGATCCAATGGAATATATTTAGTTTCACTGGCCAATTAGTAATGAATTGACTCAGAAGGGAGCTGAGTTTGTATTAAAATGTGTCAGTTATTTGATTCTCAAGACTGTAAGCTGAAAAACTCATATTTTATTTTGATGCTTTGATGTCTGTTCTGTTATTTTCATTTTTAAATGCCTTTGTTCTTATACTGAGCATTGCATTTTTATATTCTTATGTGTGAGATAAATAAAAATGAATGAAATAGATAAAACATTTCCACAACTTTAAGTGAGAAAACTTTTTACTACCTAACCATGTTGGGTAATGTAAAATGCAGCTTTCTTCTTGGGACAAGATGCAATGAACAAGATGATACCAGTTACTCTAAGCCTCTGCAGGCCCTTTGAGTGATCAATGTCACAGCAAAATGCCTCCTGGGACAGGGCTTTGGATTTTCTGGACAGTCTTCTGCAACCTGATACCCTCCAGATGTGCTGAAGCATAGCTCCCATCATTTGCAGCCACATGACCATGCTGTTGGAGATGTTGGAAGTTGCCCTCCAATATATCTGGAGGGCCCAGATTGGGGATGGCTACTCTGGAACATCACTTTCCCACTAAAATATTTTTTAGTTAGGTTTCAGGAACTATATTTCAGGACTGAAGCTCCACAGCACAAGAGACAGGCATCTGCTGTCCTCCCTCTAATTGCCATTTGCCCCATCCCAAGGGGACAATTGGAATCTGCCGCCTTGCAGGAAGGGTTAGGGTTAGGGAAGGACGGCTTTACGAGGCCGACCGGGGCAGGCAAAGGGAATGTCAGAGTCAGCTTTAGTTGGATGGACCCTCCTTACGCAGGGCCAATGGGCATTATTTGTCCTGAATATTATACCCTGGGAAATGCCCAAGTAGATCTGGTTGTGTTCTCTACTTCCATTCTTTGCTCAAGTGGTTCTTGCTGTATCCTCTGTTTTAGAAATATTGTAAGACATTTTGAGGATTCTAACTGAAATGTGGGGTAAGAAAAATCTATTAATGACACACTCTATACATTTTTAGAGAGGAAATCCTAGATCTGCCAGCATTCCTAGGCCTGGCGGTGGATAGTGAAAGTTCCAGGGTTGGGAATAAGAAGGATGAAGGAGATTCATCCTGATTCTTTGGAATCAGAAAGTGAAGGAGATGACAGTGGAACTGTGGAGGATGGGCTCTGTTGAGATTCTGAGATGAAGGAGGATACTGTAATTATCTCAAGGCCAGGTGCTTCGCCAAGCCATGCAGTTCCTGGGAACTGTTGTACAGCTCTTGCGACGGGCCTCTGAACATGAGAAATTCTGAGGTGCAGACCATGCCCATTCTGCGCTTGATTCCATGGCAGGAGGTCCAATTGAATGATCAGCATCCGGAGGGGAGGCATGCTCACTTACAGAGGGTCCCTCCCAAGGCAATAGGGCTCAGGCATGTACCTAAGGATAGTTCTTGGTGGTAAAATCTAGATTGGGTTCAGCAAACTGCTCTGTGCCTGCTCAGAAATCGGTTCTGAGTTATTTGAACTTGGAGGCAATGAAGGGTGTTTTGCAAGGAAACCATCTGTGGCTGGTGATTGTTTGAAGCAGGAACCTTGACATTTAAGAAGTTTTAGGCTGCACACGCATAAGATCTCATTCAAAACCAACCAATGAACAACAATACAGATATTTCATGTAATTTATTTCTTACCATTCCTCCATTTTTAGCTGGTTACATTTTCTCTAAAGATTGATATTAAAAATAGAAAGAGCAAGAAGTAGCTGTTGAAGGCCAGGTCAAACTGTTTTGCCATTCGAATTGTCCTGGCTCCTCGGGCAGAGTAAATCTTATAGCTTTATCTGGAGTTGTAGAGACTGAACCTGGAAGTTTTTGCATGCCAAGCATAGCAAGATGTATTAGGCAAACGGGCAAATCTTGGCAGTGCTGTGTGTTTAATTTAAGGCCATATCAAATGTGTAATGTAGAGAGTAGGAAAATTCTAAGTGCTGAAAGAGGATGTGGAATGGGGAACTAATTGAGCACCAGCAACTGAGAAGATTTGAAAAATATTGTTGATGCTATCCCACACATTATCATGTGCTAAAACAACACTGCCATCCACAAAAGAAAATGTCAGTGTACACATTACACTGAGAGAGCAAATTAACAACAAAGAACAGAGGAAGTGGAAAGCTGAGGCAAGAGTAAAACTGTATGAACCAATTCTGAAATTAGTTAGAGCATGTTCATATGACTGCAACTGGAAGACAGACCAAATAGGATAATGCCAAAGATGGTCGCAGTGAATCCACTTATAGCCTGAATCAGAGACAGTCAGTTTAGCCCAGGAGGAATCTACACTAGAGACCCTTCCCTTTCTTAGGGAACATTGTCCCAGTATTTATGCAAACTCCACTTACCCTCATTGAGGCAAATGCCAATGAACACAGTGGAGTTTCCACTGTGTTGAAAATGTGCTCTTGTTTCATGCAGAAATGCAATTGCAAAAGTAAGGGAGGGAAAGGTGATGCATTCAGGCCTTTAAAAAAATCTGTTTTCTTAATCCATTAAGCCATGTAGAAGTACAAAGGAGCGAACAAGTGGAGCTCTTTTGAAAAGGACTGATGGCTCCTCATAGAGAAGGAAAGATGGGGAGAGAAGAGGAGGAAATTGTGGTGCTGCTTTAATGGACTTCCACCTCCTATGGATGAAGCCACCAGGATCAGCACCCTGATTCTGCTTCATCCAGAAGCTATTCCTGAAAGCATGTTCATCCCCTCTGTACTGACTGTCTTAAGAGTAAGCATTAAGACAGGGTCATTTCCTTCTGAGAAAACATGTGTATGGGGACATTTTCAGCTAGTAGTTTCAGCAGAAGAGGGAGAAGCAAAACAGCATTGCATTTACTGCCAGGGATGGAGAGAGAGAAGCCATAAGGGGAGTGAGGGAGATGGGAATACAATTGAAGGCTAAATGAGCTTATCTCCTGCTCAGACTTGCTTGTTGTGTTGCTGAAGTTTGACAGACACTTCCTCCTGCAGCACAACTACCCCCCACGCCCAGCCCCCTAACAAATTGAAGTCAGTCCTCTCCACAGGACTGTATTGTAAATTTCGCACACACTGAAATACATGCCACAAAAAATATGTGCCAACATACTGTTGTGAGCAGGTCCCTTTCCTTCTTCCTTCCAGCTATCAAACACAAGGCAATCCTTCAATTCTTTTATTGAAACTTAACAGATGTTGCACAGTATGAACTCTAAACCATCTTCGAGGGAGACGCATTGGCCCAGATAAAGAGTTGAATCCAAACTGGAAACTTCCCTCTGCCACTCCCTTTCCATCAGGCTTCTTACTCCACCATTAGGGTGGCTCTTCCCACTTGAAGGGAAGATGGCTGAAATGACTAAGACCTTTCAAGAGAGCAGCTTGTTTTCCCCAAAAACTTCTTACTGGGTCAAAAACTGGTGTAGGGTCTTCCTCCCTCCCTTCCTGAAAGCTCTCCTGCCTCTTCCAAAGCAGGCTGGTTCTCACACTTTGCCTGAGATCCTTCACTAGGTAACCATGAAATGCCAAAGTCCTCAGCCCCACCTTGTTCCTCTACCTCATCCTCAGAATCAGACGAATCCATCTGAATAGTCTGTAGTGAGAAGCAACAGGCCCACTTTCCACACACATAAAAATTTTGCGATACAACCGGCCTGAAGGAAACTGGGATATAATGGCAGAAACAATGCAAGGAAGGCAGTTTATAGTGTCATGTTACAGGCCTATGAATGGGACATTGAAATGCTGGTAAAAATGTCCAGTGTAGTTGCCACACTTCCTCAATGTTGCAGTGGTGCCGGCATGTGCAGGCACTTAAGGTGCAATCCAGTGCACAGTCAGACAGCAAACAACCCCTTGCAGCTTCCAGCATCCCCAGCTAGCTACAGTACTGGGAATTGTAGGATATTTCTCTGTTCAAGCTTGTATAAAATTCTGCCCTTCATATTGCAAGTGTGTACACATTTACCAAGATGTAAGTCCCATAGGATTCAATAGATCTTACTCTTGAGTAAACATGCACAGATTTCCACTGTCAGATATCTTATACTACACCATGGCTGTAATTGCATGTACCCCTACTTGGGATTCAGGCCTGTGTGATTTATTTCTGGGTAAACACAGGGTTCCAGAGAACATATATCTGAGATCTTAAGTGTTAAGAGCTTTCTATAATACAAAGCTGTGTTTGGTATTATGCTTTTCATAGAAAAATAATAGATTCTATACAGCATTTTAGCGGAAAGTTGCAGTACAGCCTCTATTTGCACATTTGCTATATATACTGCGATCACTAACATGATTTACAATGAATACTCTAAATGGTTTTAATTTATTGAGTCCTTTCTCTAACTTGTAGGTTGCTATAAAAATGCCTTTTTCATTTCAGTTTGCAAACTGCTTGCCCTCCCCCTATCGATAGAAGAGATTCAGCCCTACAGAGGAAAGAGCAATAAAATCTCTTTGATTACATCCACTTACTATTTTATTTGATAGATTAAATGGGCCAAAGCATTCTACTTTGGAGATTAAGAAATAAAGCTCAAAGCAGCAGAAAGCACATCCCATTTTATCTCTTGAATAAAGAGCCTTTTGCATGAGTTTCTGGGTGCACCATGCAATGTTTTCTATAGGCACCATGGCAAAGAAAACCTAATAAAAATGACAAATTAATGAAGCATGAGACTCATTTTTATGGTTATGAGAAACACATTGTGTCCTTGGTTTTTGATAGGCAAATACAAGAGATGTATTGCTTTGACAGCTTATTTAATATAGAAAGCATTCATCATAACATTATACAAGTTAAAACCTTCTCTTGCATATTTTCATTGTGTTTCATTTATTTCCATTTTTCCTAACACAGTTGACTAGAATCATTTATTCTTCTTGCAGAAATATTCTACTGAGATTTGTTCATTCAATTTTGTTTCTGAAAATGCTATTTGATTTCAACTAGATTAGTTTATAAAATTAACATGCAGGTCTGGCCCAAGATGCTTTGCTGCCTGAGATGAAGGACAAGATGGTGCTCATGATCAGACTTCTTGCTGAAGTTCAGACTGGAACTTCAGTGCTGGTAACAGGATGACATTCTCCACCTCACCTGAGGGCAGCAGGCTAGTCTGGGGGCAAATGGCAAGTTGTGTGGTTCACATATCACTCTGCCTTCCAGCCCTGATCCCAGCATCTGCTACCTGTGGAAACCTCTTCACAGAGGCAGTTGCGCGGCTGATATGTTTTTGAGGATAACAAAAACCGTGAAAGACTGTTGCTGTTGTGCGCCACTGAAACTAACAGGACAGTGGGGCATGTGGCTGATGAAGTTGCCTTCCAGGAAGAGCAGAGAAGGCCAATCCCATCTCATTGCTTAATCCTTATAGCCAGATCCATCACCTCCACATGCCTTCCCTAATGTGGTCCATGCCCTCAGGATGTTTGGGATGACAATCCCCAGCCGGTATGGCCAATGATAAGATGTGGGAAAGGGTTTGGTGTGAAACACCTGGAGGGCACTCCCCTAGGGAAGGTCTCCTGGTGCTATGGCGGCCATGCCCCTGTGCTTCTGGCCTGCACAGAGTGCCAAACAAAGGCACAGAGGCAGAGCTTAAGTGAAAGGAAAGAAGTGAAAACTGGGGACATGGAATAGCTACTAGGGTGGCCAGCTGTCTTACCTTCCATAGTCCTGCATTTTCGAAAAGAACAATCCTCTATTTCAAAGAAGCATCCTCCACTTCAAGAGGTGTCCAACCCAATATAGTTTAAAATCAAAGAAATATAAGGAGGGAGAATAGGCGAGGACCATGAGGTTGCACATCTATAGTATATGTTAATTTATCCAATTAATATAGGTTTTTTTCTCAAAGTTTCAAGAGGCAAACCTACAGTATCAAACCTTCAAAGCATTGATTTCTATGCCGTCCATTAGCTGAAGCACTATGAGAAGTTTATAGGACAGAACATCATCATAGAACAGTAAATCCATACAATAATTTTAAAAAATATTAATCAGCAATCAGACTTTATAGTCTGCATTGCACTATAGGCCTTCTTGAACATCTGGGTCTTGTGGAGATGTATAAATATCAGAATTCCAGGGGCTTGCCTAAGGATGGTGGGTGAAGTGCTCCAGAGGTTTCACTAAACACTTGGCTGCAACCCAGGTGCATGTGGCAACCGCAAAAACGTTTTGTTTCATTATTGCAAATAGCAGACAGGGACATAAGGAGTGAGGGTTACAGTAACTTGGTCCCAAGTTTGCCTGTTAAGTTACTGGCAGTGACTGTAATTTTTTTCAGGTGTGACTTGCTGTCAGAAAGAGGCTCTTATTCTCTAGTATGAAAATACTGCAGTTTGAAATCTGCAAAACTGCTCCAGAGAGCTTTGGCTATTGGGGGTATAGAAATTAAATATAAATAAATATTAAATCCTCATGCTAGAAATACAACACTGAAGGCAAACCCGTGGTCTGTGTGCATCAAATGAGAAACATTAGCTGTACTCTTGTAGAAAGATCCATGAAGCACTCTACCAGTGATGATGTATAAAAAGAGCCAAAATTTTTTGTACAAAGCTCACTAATGCCACCCATTACACATGCCAAAACAATGCTCGGCAGTTTAATGCAAAACAGAGGGGGACAGAAAGTAGTCCCCCGAGTGTTTCACTTCCTAACCAGTGACCATGCTGGCAGGGAGTTGTGATCCAAAATATCTTGAAGTTGGATAGACACTTCTGCTGGATCAACTACACTGGCAGAAATGGACTTCCTCAGTTCATATTCCAGCTCCCTGATATCTCTGCAGGGGACCCTGCAGAATGGGTTGAGCCATGGAGAGTGAAACTCTCAAAAGTCATGGGGAAGAACTTATGCAAGCAGAGTTCTGCCTCTCAGAGGAGACTTCATTTCATGGTACCCAAAGCATTAGTCTCAACACTCGTGGAACGCGTACATGGAAACATAAGGGAGGCCATGCTGGATCAGATGAAAGGCCAATGTTATCTGGCACTTTGTACACCCAGTGGCAAAGCATAAGGAGAACATAAATGCAATAGCACTCTCCTGCTCATGTGCTCAGCATCCGGTTTTGGGAGACATACTGCATCTGGTTTTGGGGGACATACATGGGCACCTGGGCTGGTAGCCATCAACAGCCTTATTTGTCGAATACCCGTTTAAAGCTGTCCAACTTGGTGGCTATCGCTGTATCTTGTCCCTTCTGCCCTCTGTTGCAACATCTTATTTTCTCTTGATTCACCTTTTAAAGGGTGATAAAAACAAGCGCCTCTTTAAAGCCAGTAATTGTTTCTTAATGGTGGGTACTCTGTCACATTAGCTACGCTGCGCTATCTCAGAGAAAACTTTGATGTGATTTGCCCAACTATTAAGACGATTAGTGTGAACTTGAAATTGATTTATTTTGCCTATTGCATTAACCTTTTCTGGCAGACTCATCAGTTATGATATAGGGCATGACAAATGCACCTTGGTGTCTAAACATTCTCTTTACAAAATTGAATGTAAAAGCTAGTTCACTGTATGCTACACCCTACCATAATGATAGGAAGGTGACAAAAGCTTCACATGACGTCTTTATTACTGCAAGCTAAATAAAGGATTTGAAAGAAAGTCTGCTTTGACACACATTTGATGATACTTTAGAGTAAAGATTTTGAGAAGACACCTCAATTTTTAGGGACCTATAAACAAGAATTACTAAATTAATGCAAGGTGGCATAGGCTTGTTTATGTTACCAAAGTTTATTTTATGTAGATCTGTGAATATGTTCCATTTCCTATATGAATTCAAGACCTTTATTTTAAAAAAGAGAAAAAAGAGCAGATTGTTAATTTGTATTTTTAAAGGGACATAAAAACAGAACATTTCTTTGGCATTAAACACTGAACAGAGTTTCTATTTGGTATAGAAATTAAGTGCAGTCCATATGTAACTATGGCACCAGACAGTATTGTATGAAAGACCACATTTGAAGACCAGCAAAGAAGAAAAAAATTAAATAAGAAACCAGAAAATCATTTAAATGAAAAATGTTGTTCTATCTATTGTACTGAAAATATGCACATACTATGTTTCTCTGGGGTATAGATTACCATATGACACAGGGGAACTTGTAATGTTATTTAATCTACCAGGTGTATGTGGTAAGAAATGCCCTTCCCAAAGTACATGGCAGAAGTGTTAACTAACTGCTTCTATCATGATCTTTGAATTAAGACTATAATGTGGAAGTAGTATTCAAGGAACTGAGTGCAAGTGAGCTTTCTTCTGCAAATGCAGATTCTGTTGCCGAAGAGGCCGCTTCCCTCTTCATTTTGCAGAACTGCAGTAGGAAAAACCTCAAAGAAAATGCTGCCTGAACATGGAAGGAATTTTGTATTGTATTCTAAACCAGACATGACTTTTTCTATCACCCACTGGCAAGTTTGAAGGCAATCTGTAAAACTGATCAATTTAATGGCTATAGTCAGAGATTACAGAATTAAATGATCTGGGATTGCAGAGGGCAACCTACTCTGGTGGGTAAAGTCTTTGGTAGGGATTGAGTGCTAAAGCACTGAAGGACGGCCTGCAGCAGCTGTTACATGTGAAAGCTCTAAACTTTCACATGTAGAGTCTAAAGGCTTGGTGAGAGAAGGAGGCAAGTAGAGACATCATTTCCCTGCTTCTGGTGCAGCTGGATCAACCTTTCCCCCATCACAGCTGCCATGAAGGGGCAGTTCCTTCATGTGAGAAAGCAGAGGTACAGCTGTTCTTCTGAACCACTTGACTAATCCTTCTCCCACAGAGTGGGCATGAAACACCAACTGCCCTGAGGGAAGACATATGGAGAGAATGGGGGCAGTTCCTGAGCCAGTTGGCCTCACCCTTCCTTCAACAGCAGCTTCTACAGAAGACCAGTTTTCCATGAGAAAGAACAAGGGAGGAAGGTGAAGAGCTGCCAGTGTTCCTGAATCAAGGAGCATTGCATCTTCTCATGCTCCCATCTTACTATGTTCAGAAGTAATAGCTCTTCAGAAGTACTAATATTCTCTGCTGTTGTGAGGTTGACGGACTAACACAGAAGAAAGTTTTGTTGAGCACAATGGGCCTTACAACAACTATACATGCATGGGATTGCACTGTAAGGCAGTGACACTTTGGTTTCATTTAAAACAGAGTAAAACGTTAGTCATGGCTTCCATCCTATTGATTTCATTGGGAACTGATCTGTATCCAAACCATCATGATGTTTGCTGTTCGTGTTGTTGCAAGGGACAATCAGTTAACTAGAACCCCTGCTTACAAGTGGCAAGGCCTTAGTTCTACCTCTGATCTGGCAAGATCAGAGAAATGTTACTTATTTTGATGTGAAGAAGCCCAGAAACAAATAGGCAAAACCAGCTGTAAATAGATGTATACTGGGATAAGGTATTACAACATTTAGTAGCCAAAAATCAGTTAGGGAAAGAAAATGATGTCATGACAACAGAAAAAGAAATCATGATAAAGCAAGGCTTGCATCACCAGCCCAGCTTTCTGCTTGCAAAGGCTACCCTCTGCCAGAGTGACCATGCCCTATCTCTTCTTTTGATAAGTTTTATAAGTTGGCATGATGCATGGCATGTCTTACTGTGTTCTTTTAATCCTGCCTTTTCATATATATTTATATTTGCTGACATTTTGTTTACTCTGTTGTTTTACAGAAATTTCTCATCTTGCTCCGTGGCTGGGGCATGAACTCACAGCCTTGTCTCATCAATTTACCCTTTTCTTAGATCAAGCTGAAGTAATAAGGTGCCAGTAATAGGCCACAAGCACTTTGATTCTGAAAAGTAGCCTTTTTAGTTAAGTCTCTTTGGTACCTTAATATGATCACTGCCTTAATCTATAGCACCTGCAGCTCCCTTATTGTTGTTTTACTGCTTTGTCTGATTCCTTCTGTTGCTTTTGAGTTCGGAATGCTAATATGCTGTTGTTGAAGCTATTCTCTCTACCCTTCCCTTGTCACTTGCCTCCTGTGTCCACTGCTTCCTAGTGACGAGCATAATGACAGAGCTTTGGCTATTGGGCAGCACATGAATTTATATTAAATCAACTCCGAGCCACAACTCCAATTTGTGCTAGCTACACTGGCTACATGGGCTACCAATGTCAACTACATGCGGTCGCAGTTCAAAATGAGAGTCAGGGTGGTGTCATGGTTACGAGCGTGAGACTGGGACTCAGAAAATAGGTCTAGTCCCTGCTTAGCCGTGGAGCCAACTGAGTGACTTTGAGCTAGTCACAGACTCTCAGCCTGATCTATCTCACAGGGTTGTTGTTGTGGAGACAAGAATGAGAGCAAGAAGAAAAGAATTATGCAAGCTGCTTGTAAGAAAAATGTGGGATATAAATCAAATAAATAAATAAACAAATAAAGTGCTGATCATAAACCCCTAAACAGCTTGGGACCAGGATAGTTGAAGGACTGTCTCAACCTTTATAATACAGGCCACATTGAACTCTTCCTCAGCAGTCCTTCTTGAGTGCCAGCTTTTAATATCAGTTAGGCTGATCTTCTTGAGAGAGACAGAGAGCCTTTTCAGAGGTGGCTTCATTCCAGTGGCCTCATGCCAGGCTCTGCTTGTTTAGCTTGGCCTTAAGAATCTTCCATTTCAATCCTCCCTTTAATGGAGGGCACAAATAACTTGCACAATCAGAGGAGCAGTATTTTCAAGTATGTTTTATATTCACTATTCTCATTTTACCATGTCACAAACATTTATATACAGCCTTGAAAAGCAGCCCAGAAAAAGGAATAAATATGGTTTAAATATTTGCACTGTAAGTTTGTTTAATAGGATTATTGTGCTTTATGAATGCTGCAACTTTGGGGGCCTCTCACTCTGTGCTCTTTTCTCAGCTGTGCACCTTTTCCGATTCAGGGAAGACCCTCTGAGCAAATCACAGCACTTTGCTTCACAGCTGGTTTCCTTTCAGAGTCTATTTCAGGGCTGCAATAAGATAAGAGCTTGGTGTCCAGGTTTGTTTTTGTGTCTCAGGCTGCCTTGGTGGTTTCTTGGACATGTTGTCCCAGGACTGATCCTGACATCAAATGTCAGCCACAGAAAGCCATCAGGGCAGGCTTTTTCTAGTCACCTCCAGCCACAAGGGAAGCCCCACTGCTCCAAATATAGTGCACAGAAAAGAGGTGCAGATATCTCAAGCTTCAGCACTTGAACTACAGGAGTATCAGTGATTATTGACTATGGGATCTTACAAGCAAAAAAGGAACAGAAAATAAATAGATAGATAGAAGACACTAATATTTCACTAAATAACAGAGCAATACAAAAGACTAAAATGCATTAGCAGATTTTTAAAAATGGAACTTGAACTGCAGAGCTTAAAAATAGCATTCTGCAATAGATTATGGAAATAAACTGTCGTTGCTACCTGTCTAAAATACAGAAACAATTTACTTGACTTGCAAGTCAATTCTAGATCTTTTCCCTATATTAGAGCATCAATTCAGTACTCATCTTTCTGCATTTTAGGGCATCACACTCAGTCTTCATTCCCAGCAAGGAGAAACATTGTTGAGGAAATCTCTCTCTCTCAAATTTCTAGGCAGCATTTAAGTTTGGAACCACCTCAGTGTGGTGTAAAAGATAAAAACCACATAAACTGAGCACAGTGAATGCAATAAAAGCAAACCTGCTAATTAAATAAAAACAAAACCAAATTCAGTAGCTTGGGCCCAAAGTATTTATGGCTTTAAAGATTAAAAACAGTATTTAAAGGGCAAAATACTATGAATGTTCAGACAGGAAAAAGTCCTAAAACTTCCAGTACTTCCCAAGCAGGCAGATCCCCCCCCCCCCCGCCACACACACACACAGGTGCAGTATCCTTGTCACATGAGCAATGAGCACAGAATTTCCCATTTTTAATGGTTAGAGGCTTCAGCCTTCTGCAGCTCTGTTTCTGCATGAAAAAGTCTCCTTTCTGAGTTGAGGGGAAATGAATGCCTCCTAAAAGGAGTGTGAGGGGGATTTTTGACTCTGACTGATTTAATATGGCAAAGGCATCCCAATTTCATAAGGTATACTTTCAGAGTGCAAAACAGTAAGGACAACTTGTCCTCGGAATGCCCTCGCCCCATATTTATTCTGCATGAGTCACAGTTGCTGCCGCACTTCTGCTGAGGGCAAGCAGTTTTGCTTCATTATATTTATATCGGGGTGATTTACATCAGGACAAAGACGCTCCTTAAGTGTTGTCATTTAGCTGGACGCATCAGTTGATTGCTTCATCAAGCTCATAGCAAGTGCCTGAGGTCTGAACAAACAATGGAGTTGCAGCACATAACTACTTTGCATGGTTTCATGGATAAACTTGGAGACCCTCTGAATAAACAGACAGTTGGTGGAAACAAAATTGTATCTGGAAGGCAGTTTCTGCACTGCAGGTGACTACCTGGCCGGTCTCTCTCCACTCTCACCTGCAATCCTACACACACTCACCTGGGACTAACAGTCATGGAACCCAATGGGACTCACATCTGCATAGCTTTGGATAGCGCTATGCTGCAAATATAGGAGAGATTATAAGCCCATGTGGTGTAGTGTTGGAATGCTGGGCAAGGATTCAGACGTTCCAGATTCTAGTCCCCACGTGGCCGTGAAGCCCAGTACATGATGTTGGCCCACCCACTGACTCTCAGCATAAACAACCTGCCAGGGTTGTTGTGAGATCAAATGGAGAGAAGGGGGATTGTGTGAGCTACATACTTTGGCTTCCTTGTCAGAGGAAAAAAGTGCAAGGTATAATATTATAATGATATTTAACTGGCTTATTCAATGCCAATGCCAGGAAATCCAAATGGTACCCTTTTGAGCAGTATGAACGCAAAAATAAATTAAAGAAGTCACAGTCTACTGCCCTTTGGGCGTCCCTCAAAATCTGGTGCATTTGACAGATTGTACAGGTGGTCTGGAACTGTATTTTGTCGCATGCAGTGCCATAGACAAATTTACTCAACCCATCCAGTGATGTGGTGGGGTCGGATAGTGTTCATTATAAAAAGGATGGCATTGTAAATAACTGTAAAATGGAATATAAGAATAGATGGGATGGGATGGGATGGGGGTGTCTGTTACGGGTTGGAATCCATAAAATGGGTTAAAGTTTAGAGTTTTCATTGTAAAAGGGATAAAATGAACCACCTAGGATAACAGCAATCATTACCAATATATGATATACATATATGGGATGAGATGGGAAGGAGTACAACGTATAAAAAAGGGACGTGATGAGGTATAAGGAATAATATGGGATGATCAAAAACAGCATAGTTAGGATGAGGGTGTTTAGTATGTGGCCCCCTTTAGCTCTGGACAAACCCTTCTGGCTCTAGATGTGTTCCTTTTCTCCTACCAAACCAATGTTGCCCCAGCCATGATGCGCTGCCTGAAGAAAGTTCTTAAGGAACCGTGTAAAAATAACTCCTGATAAATGCACTGCTTTATTCTTTCAAAAATGACTGCTCTTCACAGGAGATATTTTCTTTCACAGGAGAAAGATTTATGAAATACGGCAAGGCAGCATCAAGACCTTAGCAACCTTAATTTAAGACAATTTTCTCCTTCATTCTTCAGTGCAAATTGCTGAGCAATCCAAATTACTTTTTTTACCTTTTTCTCCCTATGATGCAGTTTATATCATGCTAAGATCACAGTTTCCTGCTATTAATTATACACAATAAGGCTTGCTTTTTATCTCATGCTCACTGGGAACAATTGTATGTGGAGGGAGAAAACATAAAAATAAAGCAAGATACACCACACAGACCAGCCACTCTAGTCTATGAAATTCATTTCAGCCACGCATCCTGCCTTGAAAACTCATTTCATTTTAAAGAGCTGTAAAGGAATCATGGCTATATCCGGGACTGCTTATTGCAGTGGGCCCGAGAATAATCCTTCTGGGCCAATTCCTTCAACGTTAGTTCAGACAAAAATAAAAAATAAAAAAGCCCTCCAAAAGCCATCACTAGATAAATCTGACCTTATGTTAAGCCACAAAAATAATAAAATGCAATCTGGGAAGTGAAAGATGGATAAGGTAAAGGTTACCCTGTCACAAGGTTGCCTGTTCAGTGCAGCAGGGGCTATGTGCAGATCGTCACAGGACTTGCTCAGCTGAGAGGCACCTCCGGATTCCCTCCTCAAGGATCTACAGGATTGCCACTGCTGGTTTCTAAGAATTATGGATTCCCCTTTTTTAAAGTCTACATTCGAGAGCTTCTAACCGCTATTGACTTTAATTCATAATTTTGCACATTAGTTTCTTGGTTTGTGTGTGTGTGTGGTGTGTGTTTCTGATGTTTTAAATCTCATTTTGCAAATTTTCTTGTGAAGAGGATATATGCTGAAAGGTAGGTCCAAATAGAAGGAAGGAAGGGAGGGAGGGAGGGAGGGAGGAAAAAAAGAGTCAGCACCAGGAAGATCAAAGCAAAGACAAGAGTTGTATTCCCTAAATATGACATTTGCCTGAGGGTTATTGTTAAAGTTGTTTAATTTTATTTTGTGAGCCACTTTGCGATCCAGGACTTTTCTAGATGAACCTTTTACTGTCCATTCACCACTCTCCAATCACAGAAATTTAATGATACTTAGATGATGATGTCATCTTCTGGTGTCCCTCCTTTGATTTCCTGTGGCTTTCATGGGATTTTAAGAGCAGGGGATATGCAAATGCTTTTGGATTTGTGAAACAAGATGCAACTCTGCATCGGTGCAGTAGCATTATTCCACTGTATTCCACTATATCATCGCATCACCTAGAGAGGCTATGTAGTAGAAAGTACAGAGAGACAGGAGCAGAAGGACTTTGGGGCAGAGTTAAGTTAAAATCTTAATCCTGCAAAGAATCTAAGAGCAGAAGCAGTGAGTTAAAACAACTCATCTGGAAAAGTCCCCAGTCATAGCCCCAAAAGTAAAATGAAAAAGTAACAATAAACCAACTTTGAGATATTCAGGGAAATTACAGTGGAAAAGTGCTATACACTGGTGTGTGAGATAAGCAAGCATGCTGGAATCCACCCAGAGATCCATATGAGTAGCACCCAATGCACATGTGGGTTCTTGTCTGGCAAGAACAGAAAAGGGACCCTCCAGGATCAGACCTAGGGTCAATTGAGACTGGCTGCACAAGGTTCAATAGTGACCAAATAGATGCATCCTAGAAGCCCACAAACAAGGCATGAAGATACGGTGCCTCTGAAGAAGCTATGATGGTTGCTATTCCTATTCTCTGTGGATTTGCCTAGTCTAATTTTACTAAGCATATAAGGATGTCTTGCCCAAACTGGGCCTCCAAAGGTTGGACATGAACTTCTTAACCACAGGCCTTGTGGCTTGGCACAGATTCAGCAAGATCTGAGGATCCATGGCTGGGAATGCAAATACAATTTAGGACTGCACCCTTAATGACTGGAAGATTCTGAAACTGGAGGCTTATACTGCAAGAAAGGCAAAAAAGAAAATATGATCTTTGCCTCTCCATCAAGCACCCTGCATTTTTTGCTAGATGGGCTTTTTGGTACACCTAGCAATGGAATTTCAAAAGATGCTGGACAAGCCTCAGGTTGGCCCACATCCCAACCTGTCTTGACTCTTTCTCTCCCTGTCATTCCAAATGCACACTTTTCTCTGTGGTTCTTTCTCTTCTGGTGGCAAGGAGTCTGGGATCTCCAACTGCACTTTCTATGAGTGACATGCTGTCTCTAACTTTAGAAGAATTTTACAAGCCATCCCTGGGATGCTTGCCCAGGACCCATAATATTTCTCCGTTGTTGGTTTTACTTATTTTTTAATTTCTTATTTCTCTTTAACCCACTTTGGTCAACAATTGGGTCACAGGATTCTGGACCAGCTGACATTTCCAAACAGTGGTCTATATGTGTGGAAGTGTTGGCAAGATAGCCTTTTAAGAATGGAACCAGAGGTGCTTCTCATCCCACTCTCCGCCAAATGCACCAAAATGAGGGCTGCCTCGTAAACAAGCTTATTTGTTTGTACATGTTAATTTATTGAATTCTAGAGTACAAAAATATGGAACACAGTTATTAATGTATAATGTGACAGTATTAGCTTTGGTGTCAAGACATAGTGAAGAGAACAGACTTCAAAAAGAGAGGCATGGAAATTACACTCATTAGTGTTTTAATCTTTTGCAAGCAACTTGTTGCAGAGGAGAAGTCTCATGAATATATGAAGTGACAAGTCACAGGCTTGTTCTTTGTTTCCAGAAAAACAACTTGAATGGCAAAAGGTGGAAAAAATGGAGACGGGACTGTATTGTTCTTTATTTTTCATGATTTATTTTTCACTGTGCAATCACAATTTCCTTCTAAGGATTTTTAACTGGTAAATTACTTGTACAACAAGGTAGCTGTGGAAACTTTTGCTTTAAGTTTCTGTTATCCACAGATTGTCATGTCATCCAAACCACAGACTGATTAATTTTATCTATGGACAAAATCCATCTGAAGTCCTAGTTAATGCAAAATAACTTAATTATACCTCAATGGCCATTCATTTCAGTGGGTATACTTTAAGTAGGGCTTAGGTTGGATTTCACCAGATGGTCTGCCTGAAACAAGCCAAATTCAATCCCCAGGTTATGAAGCTGACTTGTTTCAACTAACAGTAGTTGAGATTAAGGTTTGGGTGATATACTGCATCAGTCAGTATACATCAGATGGAAAAGAACCTGTGGTTCAGGTGCCTCTCATCACATGAAACTGAATTAGTAAGTCCCCCTAGGTTTTCTCTGCTCACTCTTTTCCCTCTTTTACAAATATCTAATTTAAACCCACCTGACTTCTGCCTTAAAAAGGTCCACAAACCAGATAAACTGTCCCTCATGCTTCTTGGGTGGCCATCCCCGACCTTTTAGGCTGGCTATGAACCTGGCATCCACCCTGTGGATTTTGAAGCTTCTGTTGCAAGCAAATGTCCACAAACCAGAATTCTCATGCCATCTTTACAGAATGTTAACAGCATGCCTTGGTCTCTTGCCTCACCGCCATGAGAGAAAACCAGCAGTTCCAAATCACAACTTGTTCTTCAATTGGCAAAGGCAAAATGACCCTGCACTGCACTATGGGAGCCCTTATTTCTGTCAACAGTTCCTTGGACTGCTTTATGAAGCAGCATGGTAAGGCTCAAACCATGCAGTTTATTTCACTGTGTATGTGCAAACATTAGTAAAGCTTTTTCTTCCTACTGCAAGTGCAAAGCCTTTGAAAGAGCAGAAGCCTGGAACAACTTGTGCCTGTATATAAGAGATGTTCTGACTTTTGTTCTAATATTTTGGTAAAGCAGTGATTCCTCAGTTTGGAAGCAAACCTATAAAGTTCTACAACTTTTTCCTGCCCTGAAGGCTGAAACAGAAACTTCAGAGATGAAGAACGAATGACTCATAAGGCCAAACCTCCCATCCCAAATCATTACATCAACATTGTAAATGAACGCCTTTGGTAGGAAAGGTGCTCATGGGTTGTACTAAACCTCTGTTGATGCTGCTGTTTTGTTTTGTTTTTTAAGGCTCTTCAGTTTCTACTGTAGACTTTGGATCGAAATTTGAATAAGACTGTTATCTTTTTCTGTTTCCCAATCTTTTTCCTGACTAGAGTACACAAACAAGATTGCTCATCATCCTCCCTGGGATGGATAAACAGTTAAGAAAGTCTTATCTTCTCTGAGTGGGTCCAGGGGAACTGTTTTCTAGCATTAGTATACTGTACTAAGATTTGCTCTATTTAATGCATTGTAGGAGACTAGTTAACAGAATTCCCGCAGGCCTAATAGAAACCTAATTTGCAGAAGGCAGGGAAAATGGCAAACTGAAAACAGCTTACATAATCACTCTAAGTTGCCATAGCTATTGAATGAGACAAATTGTCATGCTTTGGGTCTCCCAACCATTTCTTCCTGGAATATTAATTCTGATTAACTTTAAGAATGGAGTTAAGCAGCAATTTAAATGGTATATTTAAAAATACAAGTGTAATTATTAATACATTCCGAACTTGTTAGAACAAACAACTAGTTCAACAAATTGGTTTTCCACATTCTTCATGGGCAATCATGGTCTGCAATCAGACTGAGTTGTGACCTTTAAATGATATGTATCAATTAGCACACACTAATTATATGCAAACTGGTATCCTCTTTTGTCCTCTGTTTCAGAAATGCTTACCTGGCTATCCTTAACTGTTCCCTTTTCTATGCTGCTGGGTTAATATTTCTAATCCATACATCTGTGTAAGTTAGAGTCATTGGCCTGCAATTCAAAAATACTGTGTTGGTAGAACACAACTGCCTCTGTGCCCCAAACTGTGTTCCTTCCAGGGTCTGGGGTGGGACAGGATTGTACTTCCCCTTGAAAAATGTTCTGGTTAACCCAAAGCTCTGCCATTCTTCCATCTGTATGGCCTATTAAGCTGGGTCAACTCTGAAGCATGGTAGAGTGACCCCAGCAAGGTTTAAACAGAACCATGATGAGTTGCTCAGGCCTGGTTTTTGTCCTAACAGGGCTTGATGAAAGCCAAACAGTTTTGGACATCCTTAAAGCATGTTCACCCACATCTAGAAACTCCTGCCATATAATTCTTCTAAAGTAAACACACACCTCTGGAGTGTCATTCTGTCTAGTTGGATTTATATTCCTGCCTCCCTGGGGCTAGCATTTGTTTCACAAGATGTCTTCTATAATTCTTGACATAGACAGTATGTCTTACTTTGGGTTTGTGTTCTGCTTTTTTGCTTGCTATGCTTCTGCAGCCAAAATACATTTATATAAAGCATGCTTCTGCAGATGAAGGATGGCTATCACTGTGCGTTTGTTAGTAGAAAATCAGGAAGGTGAAATGGCAAACACACGCCCATTAACATTCTTGAGCGCTGAACTGCTAGGTAGGCCATCATAATCTACCCTTCTCGAAGGAAAGCAATTAATTATTAGCATGACAAAGGGCTACTGAGATATTATGCCTAAGGCTTTAATCAAATGCAATTTGCCAGTTGATTTTTATTCAGCCCTTCTAATACTCCGCATAGCTCAAAATTTCACCATAATTTTCTCTCTAATTATTAAATTTGATCTCAGTGGAAATAGCTGACTTACAGCACACAGTTGAAAGAAAGAGGCATGCATGCATGCACTCTCGCATGCGCACACACCTGCAAGTATAACTTTTGCTAGATTTGTATGCTTTCACAATATTGATAAAAATTACAGTATTTAATATTCAGCAGTTGGAAAAATGGCAACCATGAAGAATGAAGAGGTTTCTCTTCTCAAGTATATTGTTCCACTACTCCAGTTGGATTTTCCAAGGAACTTATTTTTATCTTTAGCTTTTAAGTATACTTCTGTAGCTGAAAAGCTGAATACACTCACTGTGAAGTAATACCTGGACACTTGGGTCTATACATGCAAGAGAGTGAGTTGATAGAATCTCAAAAAGGTAGCATAGATTTTAAATTGCTTGTGAAGTATGTCACTGCTGAATTCTTCCCCATGTTCACACTCACACACAAAATTCCCTGCAAGCTAAAAAGAGACAAAACTCTACCACATCAGTTCTAGAAAAGTTCTGATTCAATCTTGTTCTGTTGTGTTAGCTCACTGTTGCTTTTTTAACTTTAGTTTTTTGTTGTATTTAACACACTAAAAATGTGGCATTCTTCTTTCAACCTACATACGATAGTTTAGTGTTCACGTTACCAAAAAAAGGACACCAATTTGCATGTACGTGTACTAATTTTGACTTATAGATGCTTTACTTATAGATGCTTTATTTATTTAAAGTTTTTATAAACTGTCCCTTTACTGGCATCTTGGGTCAGTTTACAATATTTAGAGAGAGTTAGTGGCATTTCAACAGAAAACAATACATCTCACCATAGTGGGTAAGAGTGTGATGAGGTGACCTCTGTGCTTTTTCAGTCTGATGTCCAGGTGATCTGGCAACTTCAAGGCAACTTGTAACAGAAGAGGGAATAGAGGAAAGATTCACAGCTGAGGCCAGAATGAATGGTGGGCAGTTTGTGTCAGCTGGAGAAAGCCATTTAGAATGAGGAAAGGAAGAGTTAGGGAAAGGCTGAGGATGGAGGAAGTTAGGCGTCTGAGTGGGTGAAATCAAATACCGTGTGATTAAGAAGTGATAGAGAGATGTCACTTAAAGCAGAGACGTGGTGTTCTGTTTTAGGACCATTATTATTACTATCTATCAACTAGTTGTTTGTTCTGAACATCGACCTGTTAAATACATTTATTCTCTGATATTACTCATGTACTTAGTGGGTTTGAAGACTGACGTAACTTACTCCATGTGCTAAGGAGTAGAGGATAGCAGCTGGCACTTTGGGTGTCAAGAAAAAGTCTGGTCTGCGTGACTTCTAGGGTATGAGGCCTTATAGGAGAGCCCTAGACATACCATGCCCTGGATCTTCCTTTGTGTTGTCTTTAAATGGCTTTGAACCCTTCCTTCAGATAGAGGACTGCTTCTAAACAATAGGTCACCTTGCCATCCTACACAAAGCAGTACAGTTCATTGAATCATCTCACCTCAGGACAGAATCATTTCATTCCTACTTCTTTCTGCTGCACGTACAGATAACGCTGCACTTCTGAAAAAGCACAAGGAAATGTTCTTGGGGTTGTGGTGTGTGACCTTCACTGAATGGAAGGATGAATGCTTCTTAATCGAGACCCTTGAATGTATATACACTTTACAAGTCTTTGGTCTTCGAAGGCAATTTCAGTTGCTAATGATGCATAAATAATAAATGACATACAAAAAATCTGTTTGTCCCTCATTCATAATGCCTTTAGTGGTAGAAAATTTAGTCAAACTGACTTCAAAGAATGTAGAACATGCATTGGAAAGATGTGAGTAGTTAGAGTTTCTCACATTTTGCAACATTGCTGCATATCCTGTTGTCTTTCGCCATCACCACAGAACTCACAATAGTTATGTGCAGCTTTGCCAGGAAGTCCAACACCTACACACTGACCAGCAGTGGCTCTGAGAGATTTCTGGGCAGGGTGCCCTCCAAGGAGCCGCCCAGTGCTGCCCTTGCCTTAGTTTGCTAACCTGCCCCATTTCTCTGCCCCTCTCCCCTCTGTCTGCTCTCCTCCCAACTATCCCCCAGAAACTTGGCAGGTGGCATCAGGCAGGGGTCTTTTTCCTTCTTTAAAAAATAAAAAAGCATCAGGTGAGTATGGTTGGTGGGACACCAAGTCTGAGGAACTTTTTTTTTTTTTTAAAGAGAAGCGTAACTCCTTCTCATTACGTTCTCCTTCTCTCTCCATGCAGCTTACTGGGTGGTTTGGAAAGGAAAAGCATTTCTTCTTGAAAATCCACCAGTGAGTAGCATGGTGGTGGTCATGCTGCTAACCGAGGTTAGGATTGCTGCTAAGCTAAACAGCTCATCTACCTTTGCGCAACTGTTTGCTTATTTATTTACATTTATAGCCCATTTTTCTCCTCTTCCTCCGAGGAACCTGCAGCTGCTTACATGATCTTCCTCGTCACCATTTCATCTTCAGCAAAACCCTGTGAGTGTCGAGATGGCATTCAACATGTAAACAACCCACAGGTTCATGAGCAATAAAACTAGAGTCCTTTATTGCTACTTGTCTACAAGATTTACAACTCAATAGATAAGCTCTTTAGCTGAGATCCTTGAAATGCAGACGTCAACCCTCTAGCGGTGTCTCTCCCCGAGCCCACGTGGGACTAGCTCCCTTCGTCCCGCCTGTCTTCCCTCTGATGTAACTGTCTCTGCTTTTGCTCATATCTTCTTAGAATTCTGCGACTGGTCGCTAGAGGAAAGTCAACCATGCCCCCTGCGTCTTCTGCTTCGTGTTCAGGAAGTTCAGCGTTAGTGGGAGGAGGGGCAGCCTGCTCTGACCCTTCCTGAGTGGAACTGGAGGCGTCTTTTCCCTCGGGTTTCTTGCTTTGATGAGGGTGTTTGCTCAATGGGCAGGGAGTCAGGGGGAGGCGCGGCTATCTGCTCAGCCACTCCCAAGCTAGGTTGCGGGGTTGGCCTTTGGATATAGGGTTCCAAGTGCAAGACCTCCTCGTGAGGTGCTGTCTCTGTCAGGGCTTCAGGCACGACAGTGAGGCAGCTTGGCTGAGAGTCCATGATTGACCTAAAGTCACATTATGAGCATCATAGGCAAGTGGGGACTAGAGCCCAGCAATCCTGAGCTCTGCCCCAACTCTCTGAATACTGTGCGACACTGGCTCACTTTTTAAAAAGGAGGAACCCTTTTGATGCTATGTTGTAAAGTGCAGGGAGAGAGATTAGAAGGAACCACTGTGTAGGGCTGGCCATCTTGGTCACTTTTTCTTCTTTTCTCCCACTTCATTAACAAGGCAGTGTCAGGAAAGGGCATCCAACCCCCCCTTTTTTTTTACATACAAACATGCACACACATTTTCACATTGGCAAGTGGGCTGTTCAGCAAACTCCCTTTGTTTCTCAGAGATAATGCCTCTGCGTGGTCCCAAATGCAGTCCAGGGAATGAAGGCAGTGCCAGGCGTAGCAGCAGTTGGTTCAACAAGCCAAGCACCTCCACAAGATGCTGCCGTGGAAGTTGAGTTTTTGGGAGTGGGCTGTTTTGCAGGAACCCCCAAGTCCAAGGTGCTGCTGTTACCCAGAGCATGGCCAGCTTGCTCGGGAACAACAGATCAGCTAGAGATATGCAATCCAGAGAGCTCTGTTCTGCTTGAGATACCATTATCTCAAGCAGAACAGATACTCAGATACCAACTGGATACCATTGTGTTTCAACTCTGGAAAGCAGAAGTAGGCTGCAACAGAGAATGCAGACAGGGAAACTGACACGCTCTTCCACAAGTACAGAATTTGCCTCTGCAAGAGTAGTGTGTGGAGAGGATGAAACTGGCAAGGATAGTTACAAGGATGGAGTATTTCTCTGTAAGGTTACAAAGCACACAGGAGGATTTGTGACAGTGTCATTTGCACAGAATTGCCATTTTTGAGGAAAACATGTAATTCCATTTGTGCACATTTCAACACCCCCAAAAGGAAAAAAATACAATTAGTGAAGCTTAATACCTTTAACACCCCCCTTCCTGAATCTGCATATTGGATTGACTTGCTACAGTTTGAGTCAACACCAGTTGGGGGAAACAGAATAAAGTCCACCAATTCTCATAGATCCCTAGGATAAGCAGATAATGAACCTACCACCAAGTAAACATGCTTTGCAATGTCAGCAGTGGGACTAAGAGGACTAGCAAAGGAGAAGAAGCCGCCCACAAAGAAGCTAAATCTTCAACTGTTTTGATGCTGCTTGGCAAAACCAGTTCATGGGGAGGAAAGCAAGGATGCATTACAAGACTGGCCTGTACTGAGCCTGGCCATTTAGCTGTCAGCCTGTTGTACTGATCTTAAGAAGCATGAGAAGGCCTTCAGCAGCTGCTGTGCATGATCAGTTCTGAGCAATTGAAAAGACTATCAGAATGTTCAATGGAATTCATATTCATAAATTATTTTCATATTTCTGTGTGTGTAATGGCAGTTAGGAATAGTGCTTGCCACATTTTATTTGTCAAAAAGGAATCTACTATACAATAAAAGAATATAACTGGAAATGAAACATGCTAATTTTAAATATCTCACATTTCATCAGACCATAAAATAAAATCAATTAGGAAAATCACAATAATCTGCATTGCCGTTTCAGGAATTCAGGTGAAGCATAAACAGCAGTGGTAGGAACTCAGTAGAGACACTGCCTATGCATGTATGTGTATTTTAGGTGATGGTGAGGAGCCAAATTAAAAAATACACACTATAAGAAATTATACTCCATCATAAAACAATTGTATTTGAAGGAGGTGTTTATGCTGAATTCATATGTTCAATTATACAACTCATTTTTATTTTTACTGTACTGACACATCGCAAATGGTGTCCTGAGGCAGAGAATTCATTGAATTCCAGGTCTGAAAATGCTCATTATAAGTGATTGTGGTAATTCCCTCCCACATCATATTACCTACATTGCATAACAGTGTAAGCATATGGCACAGACGTATAATGGCCAACCTCAAGGTAATTAATTTCTGTTTGTATCATTGGGATAATTCAAACTGACTACCTGTCTTGTAATGTTTCTTTGAAGTTTACATTTGAAGGTATGTAATCACTATTATGCATTTTTATTATTGTTTTTATCATTAATTGTTTTTAAACTTCAAGAACTGGTTGAAAACAGAAAGAACAATTGATTTTTTTTCAGAGATAAATTATTTCAACTAGTCTTTGCTAGGAGGAGGAGGAGAAGACAGACAGAAAGAAATGGCTGCACGTAACTTTTCAGTAAAGTTGTACATTCATGGCAGCCTTGCCCTTTGGGCTACTAAATCATCTATTGTGTTCTGCTTCAGCATACCACCTGTGTGGCAACTTCATTTTCACTTGCTCCTGCTTTGAGAGAAAATTGCTTCCCTTTCTTCAGCCCCCGCACCCCATAGACACTTTGCATTACAGATTTCATTCTGCATACAGAAAAAGAAATGCTGTATAAAAGGTAAAACCCACTTTGCCTTCCTTCTCTGTGGTTTTGGAGGACAGGTATCTGAAGAACTCTGCTTGGATACTGTGGAATTCAAGGTACACGGCAGAGGAAAAATTGAAAGTTAGTTCTTGGAGATATTTCCTTATTTGTTCTTTCCAAGGTAGAGAAATTATTGTGCATGGTTTCTGCATTTACAGGTTTTAATTTTGACCAGCTATGTGAATCATATAACCATTGAAAAGGAAAGTGGTAATTTCCCATTTAAATATTATGCTTCTGACAAGTACAGTTAATATACTAAAGGTCCTGTATTAAACATTACACCAGCAAATTGAGCTTAAGAATCATACAGGCATGGACAGCAGAGCAGAAACTCTGAAGACGGATGAAAGTGGCAGTCGGATCCCCAGTTAATGATATGAAGTGCCACAGCTCAAAAGAGATCGATGACGCTGCTCTGATTTATACTGGCTCAGGAACTGTACAAAAGGCCAAGACCATCTCTTAACATGAAGCAAAAGTAGAACGCAAATAAGCAGTTTCAGGAAGAAACAAGGGGGGCTGAAAAAAGTTTGGGCTTCTGTATTTTAGGGCCACGTAAGTGCTAAGGCTCGCTGACAGAGCCCAGGCTTACATGCAGTAGGTGCTGGGTGGGCAGGGCTGGCAGCTTCTTCAGGCAGGGTTGAGGCACTGGGAGGCTCTTCCAGTTAACATTAGCTATGCACTAGGTAGACTAGTGGTCTAACTCAGTATAAGGCGATTCCTACTCCTGCCACCAATGAATGTCAAAGCATTATGAATCATTTAAAGACTCAATTGATAATTCACTTGCTTCCTCTGTAATCTGCATCTCTCATTAGAGTTCACTATTTCCGTCATACTGGAAAGCTGTTGCGCTGAAGCCAATGACTACATTCCCATTGGCTTCACAAGAGTATCTAAGATCTTGTGATTATCAAGAGCAGAACGATATTGGCTTCCCTATACCATAGAGTAGATAGTTACATCTACTAAAGATTATTTTACAGGACTATAACGTAGAAACATACTGGGACATGAAGGAACAGAACTATTTTATATTTTTGAATATAGTTTGGTATGTGTTTTATAGGGTTAAATCTTTTTATTTTAAATGTTTGCCTGCCAATAAAAGCCCGAAAGTTTCGATAATGATTACTGGAATCAGAATTTGGGGTCAGGAAAACATGGGCTTGGAGTTAGCCCCTAGTGCCAAAACGTCTGCTGAGAAAGGAAAAGGTGGCAAGAAAGTCCAACAGATGGTTAAAAATGATAAAGAGCTTGCAGAAATTGATTATTTAAGTTGTGGTGTGGAAAGGGCTGTTCCGAAAGAAAAATAATATAGATTGCAAAGGTAACAAGGGAACTCTGCAGACAGGAATTTAAGGGAAAGTAAACCCTGCTGGTAGAGAAGAGTCTCTCTTTGACATAACAGCCTGAAGCCAAAAGGGGCTTTTACAGAGAGGCTGGAATAAAGGGTGGGGGGAATGAATTAATCAACTGCATAACAGAAAGTTGAAACACAAAGGATAATGGGAAGGCATTGCTTGATAATATACTTTTGAAGTTGGTTAATCCTGCATCTGTTGCATGTGTTAATGCCAGTTATTTTATTACTCTAATATTGTTGGGGGTTTTTCCTGTGAATGAGCAGTATCCATTCAGATGTTATACCCCTTTTCCCAATTAGTAAAACTATTCGAGTGAACTTCTAAAATGTTGTTTAAAACTGTTTAAAACATGAGTAGCCAAACCCCATACTTGCAAAAAGTGGTTTCTGGAGATCCAGAGGGATTTCAGGCTGATGCAGGCAACCAGGGAAGATAAGGCGCCTACCTGGGGGCAGGAGAGAGTATCTGAGGACAGGAAGGGCAAAGGTGAGTGGGTCGTACTATTTCGTCTGGTCTCCTTCCTACTCATAGGTGAGAAGGTCACTGGTTCCATTTGTGGAAGCTCATGTCTGAAAGATGCATGAGAGTTCACCAACTTTGCAAGCGTTTGTCACATCCCTCTTTTCTTTATAACTTACACTTTTGAACAGTTAGCTGCACAAGGCCTTGCCATTATGTGTGCTGTTTTGAATTGCAGTGCACTACAGAGCCTACGTAGTTGAGATAAAAGCAGACACAGAAACTAGCATACAGCTACAGCATCATTATTCTATGGTCGTTTAGACCAGAAAGTATGGTCTTTCCTTTTGCAAGTGGAAGGCAATGCTTTGAATTGGTATTTGGTCAAACAGGTTTAGATCAAAGTCTAAGGTGAACTGGCTGCAAGTCCTCTGCACTTTGAATACAAAAACCTAATATAAAATATGCAGCACACACGGACCTGGGTTCTCAGGATAAAGCTTCAAAGTATTATGTAAATGAGTAGCCTCTGCATTAGTCTCAGAGAAAATGAAATTCTTCAAGATATTTGCCTCCCCAAATCTCTAGTTAATTCAACTGCAAGAAAATCTCACCTACACCTTTAAACTTCGAGAAATCTTGCTTCCTATTTCTCCAATTTCATTTAGCACAGAAAGCGATCCAAGAGGCCACAGGCTTCTTCACAACACACTTGTCTATGTTCAAGTGTTTCTCCACTCTGAATATTAGCTACACTATTTCATTTTAATAAGGTATAAGCTGAGAACTCAGCTGCAAGTTTGCACAGACATAGGTTGTATAAACCCAGTAGAGTTCAATGTGATTCAGTGCAGCCATTTCCTGTTAGGCCAACTCTGAGCCAATAAAAGGTTAACATAAAGGGAACCAGAACCTGCTACAACACAGCGTTGCACTAAGGACTTCCCTTGATTGGTATCAGTCAGCTGATGGAAATTCATTGCTATGGTTGGTGCCAGCTGAGAAGGGCTGGGAGCAGGAAAACCATTACTCCAGGGTCTGGAGACCACAGAAAAGCCCAGAAGGCATGAAAGTAAAGTTCTGGTGCCCCAGTCTAATAGGAACCTGCACTGGAGGCTGGGTGTCAAGGCATGTCTTATATACTTTCTAGAAGGATGAAATTAAATAAAAGTCATTGCTTCATTTGGAATCCAATCATGCTTCAGTGCATTATTTTACCTGGTGTGCTATGCAGTATGCAAAACCTAGTTGTGTCATTCTAGATACAAGATCGCCAGAATGCATGATTTTACTCCCATTAGTTAATGTCTGTCAGAAATTCCCACAGGAAGATATGAAACAATGTATTCAGATACTAAATTGCAGTGAAGACAAGCTGCGCTTTCCTCCTCCCTAAGCTAAACCGATCCAGTCATAATGAGAGAGTGATCGTATGGGAAAGGAGTGCTCCTTGCTAAGGTAGATCTGGGCTGCTATGTGATGGGACCGTATTTCCAATGGTTCTCCGCACCCAAAAATCAGCTGGCATGGAAATTAGTAGATTCGGGACAAATTCAATACTTGTGGAATTCCTGAAGTAAAAGAATGCAATCACCAGACACCCAGGATGAGCTTCCAAAAGGCATCTCTTAGCAGTTGCTGGTGACAAAGGATGGGACAAAATGGAGCTTCGGTCTGATAATGGGAAGAATTCTAAAGTCTGGATGCAAACTGATGCTTATAAATGAGCATATATAGAGCATATAAACAGAAACAGTGATGCTTATAAATGAGCATATATAGGAGTTGCGCATCTGTTGTGAAATTTGCTACATTTAGTAATGCCATCTATCATTTCTTTTCTGCTGTATAGGTTGTCACCACTTCAGCATGCTGTGCCAAATTTAGATTCCACAGAGCAGCGCTTTACTGGTAGAAAAATGGTTCTTCTTCCTCAAATACTCTTCACTTGGGGGAAAACGTATCTCGTCTCAGTACCGTTTCCTACTAGATAAAATCTATGCAAGATTCCTGCCCAAAGAAAGTACTTATCTTGTAGATTTCCATGACACTCAAAATTATAGTGTTTAAGTGCTTTGCCATTTTTACAGCAAACTGAAATAGACTAAAAAGTCATCTGTTTATAAATGCGCACATATAATTTAGCTTTTGCCATTTAGGCACCTCTTGCTGTGAAGTACCAAGTATAAATTAGTGCATGATAAATACAGCATAAACTGTTATAAATAATAATAATGTTTGAGTAACAAATCTAACATATGCATCACATTAGCTACTTTTGGTAATTTGTAAGCTGCATTATATGTGGGAATTGTACCTCTGTTCCTTTTTCGGACCGCATGTCTAATATCTTCAAATATATTCAACAGCCTTCCCTAAGCTGATGTTCCTCAGGCATCATCCTGGAGAGGACATGATCCACTACCATTGCTGTACTAGCTGAGGCTGATGAGAGTTGTTGTCCAACCAACTGGAGGGTGCCAGGTAGGGCAAACGTGATATACAACATATTTAACTTTGTTGTTAAACTGTTAAAGCATTATAAAGCAGAAACCAAGCATAAAATGATGGTGCATAAAGAAGTATGCCAAAGATCCTATAATCTATTCCAGAGATTACTATCATCATCCCATTCTCATGGTAATTACACATAATGGCAATGTGGCTATGCTTCAACACTTTTCCTTTGCCCATGCTTACTGCCAACACTTTTCCTCTGCCTCTCCTTTTCACAACCCATCTGACACAGAGGTGATCCTCCTTACTTTTGGTGTCCTTTCCCATTGTCATCTCATCCTGTTTGCAGTTTTCCCATTTGTCACTAGATCTGCAACCCTATGCATGTTTCTAAAGAAAAAGGTCTCACACCTCCCAGCATGGTTGCTTGCGGAATGCTAAGAATTGTAGAGCTTCTTTCTAACTTTCATCTAAATATGCACAGGAATGCAGCCGAACCGCAATTCACATGTTTTCATGAGTTGCACTGATGTTCTGCTGCAAATTTCCCATGGACAGTTCATTGGCTACTGTCTGAACATAATGCTAGACTAGACAGAGCTGGTCTGCCCTGGCTTGGTTCTCCTTATGCTTTTAATAGCCTCCTGAATTTCAAGGGATTCATTGGGTTGGATCCTGACTAAGCTAGACATAGTCTAGTGCTGTATCAATTGGACAAATCACAGATTCACAGAAGATCCAGGTCAGAAAGTGCCAAGAAGGCCACTGAGTCCAACCCCCTGATAGTACAGGATGTCAGTTACACCATTCCAGTGAGATAACTGTCTAAATGCTTCTTGAATGCATCCAGTAGGGAAGAGCAGATAAGCTATCTTGGCAACAGGTTATACTGTTGTACTGCTCTTACAGTTAGAAAATCCTTCCTTGTGTCTAACCTGCACTTGGTGTAATTTAAATTCATTGTTCTGTGTCCTACAATCCAGGATGAGTGAGAATAGGTCCTTCCTTCTTCTTTGTGACAGTCTTTGAGACTAACAAAGGTCTAACAAAAGGCTAAAGTATGGTTGGGCAAACATTTTGGCCCTGAAGATCACATGCAGTGCCAGCTGTTGGGTCAGTGTCCACGCACGCATGTGCACGAAGTTATATGCATGTGCACACACTTTTTCTTCTGCCTGCTGATTGATCTCATCCTAACTGATAGGAGATGAGATTGCTGGGGTAGGGGAGTTTCATGTTGCCAATCCAGATGGTTGTTTCATTGTCTCTATTTGCAGCAGCAAAATAATGATCTGTTTCTTCTAGCTGATGGCTGGCCAGGGAAAAATACGCAGGACTTCCACAATCCAAGTGCCATGACATGTCATAGGCTAAATGTAGCAGGGGTAAATCTAAGCAGTAGAATCTTATAATCTTATAAATATAGCTGGCTTTATACCCAGATAATATTTTATTTTGGTTGGTGCATCTGGATGAAACTGATTACCTGATTATCAATTTCAATTTGGTTTTCAGCCACTAAACAGGATTGAGATTGCTTTGGTCACTTTGGTAGACAAGGCATGCCAGCAGCTGGATAGTGGCAACTCAAATGTATTAGGTGCCTTGGACATCTTGGCAGCTTTCAGTACTATTTGACTACAGCACCTTCCAGATTGCCTGGCAGGGTTTCGCACTGGTTCTGGTTAGTTCTGCCAGGTTGTTTCCAGAAGATGGTGCTGGGAGATCACTCCATGATAAGAGCTTGGTGGAAGTCACTACACTACTTTCCGTGGTAGCTGCAAGGGTAAAATAGGATGAAGTTGGGAGAGAACCCCATTCAGATAGCCCCTGTTGAGGAAGGAACTATCTACAGCCTTGGATGGTGAATACTACAATTTTTTAAGGTCCCTGGAACACTCTCCTAATCATCACAAGATTGCTCTCAAAGTCTGTTTGTTGAAGTATTTACTGTAGCATTTTTGTTATCAGATTCTTTTTCATACCGTTCTTCTGAGATTGTATCTGCTATTATTGAGTTTGGTTTTGTATGATGCTAACCACTTTGTGCTTTTCTTTGGAAGAGAGTGCAAGGTACAAATAAGTACATTTGGTGGAAAGAAATGGAAGATAATTGATTTAAATAAGACATAGTCACTCCAAACTTTTGCTTCATGGCTAGTGGTTTAACTTAACATAAGTAATGATTTATACTGTGATAGATATGTAAATAATTTGTTTTAATAGCACAAAATAAAAACTTGTACAACAATTGATTTAAAAAAATAACTGGGGTGGGTAGAGCTGTGTTAAATAAAAGAAGTTTGAATGTAGTTTATGACCAGTATACCTGCATGTTATGTTAAAAATGACCTTCCTTTTCTAAAATTACCTTGTTTTCTCTCTGTCCTTTAAAATATTGATGTGGCACTAAGAGAAACATCCCCTGGCAGAGAAATCTTGTAGCTTAGCTTTTTATACTCCTGCCTTGACCCTGTTGAAACTAGTAATGAAATGAAGGGGGAAAAAACCTGAGGTTATTTTGCTAAATAGGGTTAGTATGCTCCAGACATAACTCTAGTCAAGGTATTCCTTTAATGTAAGGTATGTGTACATTTGCATGCATGCCTTCACACACAAGTATGTACATTATTGAGCTGAAAGAGTGCAGAGAAGAGAAACTTACATGATGAAGAGGTTGGAGCAATTCTCCTTTGAGGAATGGTTACAATAACTTGGAAGGTTTAGCCTAGGAAAAGGCAAGTAAAGGGAGACATGATTGAAGTGTTCAAAATTATGCGTGTGTAGAGAAACTGGAGTGGGAGACATTTTCTCTCTCCCATAAAACTGGGACCCAGGGTCATCCCATGAAGCTGATTGCTGGGAGGTTTGGGCCAGATAAAAGGAGGTGCTTCTTCACACAGTGCACAGTTAAATTATAGAATTCAAGTGCCACAGGAAGTAGCGAGGGCCATCATTTTAAAAAGGTAAAGGTTTCCCCTTGACATTAAGTCCAGTCATGCCTGACTCTAGGGGGCGGTGCTCATCTCCGTTTCCTAGCCGAGAGAGCCAGTGTTTGTCTGCAGACAGTCTCCGTGGTCATGTGGTCGGCATGACTAAACACCAAGGTGCACAGAACGCTGTTACCTGCCCACCGAAGTGGTACCTTTTCATCTACTTGCATTTGCATGCTTTCGAACTGCAAGGTTGGCAGGAGCTGGGACGGAGCAACGGGAACTCACCCTGTTGTGCAGATTCGAACAGGCGACCTTTCGATCAACCAGCCCAGCAGCACAGCGGTTTAAACCACTGCGCCACCTGCAGTCATTTTGGACAGTTCTAAAAGGGGGTTGGACGAATTAATGAAGGAGAAGGCTGCAATCTTGATGGGGACATGCTGCCTCTGGTCAATCAGGTGGAGTGTGCCCATATACACTAGCTGCTGGGAAGAATGGGCAGAAAAAAGATGTTGTATTCATATCCTGCTTGAGTGAATCCTGTGGCAAGCTGGTTAATCACTGTGTGAACAGAATGCTAGACTAGATGGACTACTGGTCTGATGAAGCTTGGCTTTTCTTATGTTCTTGTGTTCTCACCTGCCAAACTGAGTTTCAGGCCATGGTTTGACCAAAAAGAAAAAAGAAGAAAAGGTTGTGTGGGACAGAGAAAATGAGTTAGCGACACAAGCCAACTTGTGCATTTCGACTCCTCAGTAGGCAGCTCATGATAGCCTCAATGAAAGCAAATATGTCCTTGCCAGAGTCTTGTAGATCTTTTTAATCATCTTTCTACTGTGGCACCCTCAGAGCATGATTGGTGTTACAGATTACAATGGGAATTATTCAGTCATTCAGAATTCAATGTTGCTAGTGCTTCTAAATGCACCTTTTAACATATGCAGTCAATGCTTTGCCTCTTATCAAAATGGGCACTGAAAAATGGTTAAAACACTCCTGAGTCATTAGGGGAACTGCCTGTGATCTACCACTAGCCTGTGTGTGTGGTACAGGCTGTTATACTCAATTGTCATGTTTGATTTAAGCCTTTTTCTGTAATCAGACAGAAATCTTATATTAATTAATCAAAAACCTTTCATTTAAAATGTGCCACAAATAATAGGGATTTGAGCCCTTGAAGGAAAATGAAACTATATAATTTCCAGTTAAAAGCATGGCCTAACAGAATAAGACAGGTTATACAAAAGGCTTCTGGGTCCATTTCAAACATTAGTTATCTTGGCATACATCAAGAGGCAATCTATTCCCCACCTATAGCTTCATCACAATAGCATTACCCTGGACAGCGCAGGCTGGCTTGAATCACAGTGCTACCAGCACAAGGCGAAAGCACCCAGTGCAGGTTCTGGACCACAGGGTATGTGAATACCTGTTGGGCAGCTGAACAACCCACCTAATTGTCAGGACACAGGTTTCAAATACAAAGAGAAAAGGACTTTTTGGTGCAAATTAAGAAAGGAGGTTTCAAGAAGAGAAAGAATAGAATATTCTTTCTACTTTCAAGAACATGTGAATCCAGTGTACTAAGGGTACCAGCTATCCCATCTCTCAAGCTCCTACCTTTGCTCATCAAATATCTTGGCATTTTTACCATTTTTCAGATAGTCCCTATCTGAAAGAGTCTACTCATAACAGAGTCAAGTGAAGACTAGATTAAGAAAAAAACTTATTATTTCCAATTCCACAAGACCTTTAGACATGGCCAGTGTTCCTTCTCCTTGTCCCCTGTAGCTTGGTCTCACCAGAGTGTGCTAAATAAGTGAATTCTGAATGTGGCTTTAACCACAACTTGTCTATTCACTTCTTAGGTCTATGACAAAATCACAGATTAGTTCAGTATTTTTTATCAGCTTTAAATTAGTTACCCTTCAGTTATCTGCATAACCATTCTACTTTTAATAGGCTGGTGTTCTTTTATTAGGATGGACAGGAAATCAGAGTACCTAATTTACCATCTCTTGCTCATTATCTGTTTTTAATTGTCTTGAACAATGTAGGCCTATGTGTTCAACATATACAATACCCTGTAGGAAAGTAAGTAAAACCATATATTGATCCTTGAAACATAGAAGACAATGTGAAAGGGATTGAGGATATTGTGTGGGAGTTTTGAAAAATTTTACAGAAGTGCAGTACGACCAGCAGGCACTAAAAAGCAATCAAATCTCACAGCTTGTGCAAGGTGACTGATCAGAGACTGCAAGCTTACTATTGTTTATTGACTACCTGTTAAATAAAATGTAATGTATCACTTTCTCCTTTTTATTCTGCTTTTATGAAATATGATACTAATTACAGTAAGCAGGATTTCTTGACTCCTAGTTCATCCTTGTACTGTCTTATTCTCTTTTCTCTCTGCTGTATCCTATTTTTCGAAATCTTACCCAAACAGACAGATATATATTCACATATATTAATTTCTTTATGGATCATTCCAATTATTATTCCACTGTCATTATGCAATCTGAACCATGCAGAATCATTAACCTCAGAATTCGCATGGTAAGGTCAGCTCTCCTCTGCTAGGAGTCATAACACCTAAAGCAGGAGTGGGCAGAAAGTAGATCTCCAGATGTTTTGGACTTCAGCTGCCCTGCCAGCATTCCTGGACATACTGGAATGTCCAAGCACCTGGTTACTTGAAGCTAACTTTCTTCAGTATGAACTAACACAACAGGGTCTCCAAGGCCCTGTTTTGGTCTTCCCCACCATCTGAACAGTGGCAGTTTTATCAGGATAGGACTTTTTCTAATGCAACACTTAATTCTTTTAAAGCTATCCTGGACAAAGTACATTCTGCCCCTTCACTGTTAGCCATCCATCGGCAGGTAAAATTTGCACTTTTCTATAGGAATCTGGAAGTATGAAAGGAGTTTTTAAATCTCTGGATATAACTTTGGCGACTTTTATGGGTTTTGCTGATTATCTGATTTTTTTTTTTTTTTTTTTTTTTTTAGGGGAGTGGTATTTGATTTTAACATCTTTAGTTACTTTGAAATACCCTAGATGCAAAATGTATATAAAACACACAGGCATAAACTAATTTTCAGTGATATCACAGAGCAAAGGAACTGCTGTGATCTATATCCAGGTAACTTCAATGTTCTTGTTTGTTGTTTTTTCCAGTTTAAAAATAAGTAAATACTATTGACTTGATTTACCTTTGCCCAAACAGTTCTTCCCTATACATCATGCCCCTTTGCTGCACTGAGTTTAGAAAATATAGACTTATTCCCGTCACAAAAGAGACTTCTCCATAATCTCTTTTGTCAGGTGTCAAGTCATTTATGTATAGATTATTAATGTGGCAATTTGCTTGTCTCCACTGGAGAAAGACCTTTAAATTTCAATGTTAAGAATGCAACACCACAAATCCATCATGTTAAACTGCTCGCAAATATTAGCACTATAGCTTTAAGAATAAATTCAAGCACTTGTCAAAACTTGCATTTCTGATTACAGTAAATCAAATTTTCCTCCCCTCCTGTCATCCTGGTTAAGGCTAAAGTAACATTGGCCTTTTTAATGATAATTCTAAACAAGAGAAAAAATAAAGGATATAGTCTTGTGCACATTAACTTGGAAGAAAGGGAATTGAAACTAATAAGATTTACTTCAAGTGCACACACATATAAGGTTTCATTTAAGAGTATTTGCTACAGTAAATGATAATAAAACTGATTAAAATATTCTCTTGCTAGACCACTAAGATTGCATTTATAATTAAAAGGCATAATCGTTATCTATTATACATTCCCAAACTAAACAAATAAATACACCATGTGTATTCCAGTAATACAATTGTACAATTAAAATATAGAGTATTTGACTTTGCCAGCATGAGATCCCAGAATAACATTGACCTCTGAATTATGTCATTTGCTTTCGCAGATTTTTGGCATAAGCTTTGCAAGCTTTACTGTGACAAAGGCATAGATTTTCAAATTCCAAAAAAGCACGTACATTTTTCTTTTAATGTTTCATTGTATGTTCAATTTTCACAAGAGCTACAAATTACTGAAAATGCCACCCAGAAAATTAACTAAAGATTCAATTCATATGTGTCCTGTTGTTACCAGTCATTTGCAAAGGTAACCAACTATATAAAATTCTATATAAAATTATATTTAATATTATTCCACCCATGTCAAATAGGCATTTTTTGTAAATAATTCTTGTATTTGAGAATGGGCTCCAGGCATCTACACACATATTGTGAGTGGCTGAAATCTGCTACTGTACTCCAAATCATAGGTTCACATCCAGATGGTAAATTGCAAAGTATGAGGAAAATCCTGCTTTAGTTTTCTTTGTTAAAATCCAGAGGGATTGAACTTTTTGAAACTGATTTTATAATATGTTATCCTGTGCATAACAGTTACCTGGTATTAAACCTTAAAATATGGTAAAGTATATAATACACACTTGCATATTGTGCTGAATATTTTAATTATGCAAGGTATATACTCTGCACAGCATCTCTAAGCCCACATGCTCTATTCATGCCAGTGTGTTAACTTCACAGCTGCCTGATGCCAGGACTTCAGGCCAGCTAATTGCAATACTTTGTAAGGATTTTCCAAGATTGGTGGAAGAGTAGAAAGAGAACACCATTCAGGTGGCCTCTGATGAATCAGGCAGGTTCTACTCTATATCCCTGCTGTATAAACATAGAAACATCTAATCCAATATTGCCAAAAATGACTGGTGGTGACTTTTCAGGGTTTGGGGAACAATGCTCTGATTAAACCTGAGATCTTTTTAATGCAAAGCATGGACTCTACCACTATGACCTCTGCAAGATTTTGTTGCAGGCCAATTGCACAGGGTGTGGGTATTCAGTTTGTAGCTTATGATGGAGACAGCCTAGACGTGACCTCACACTGGCGCTAGTGACGGTATTCAAAGCAAATGATTCAAACTTTCTACTCCTTCCATTACAATAATAAATTACTTCCATAAAACATGCAGTACAGCTGAGCTAGTGCAGCCCAGAATAAGAAAAAGCACTTAATTTTAAATTGATATAGAGCACTTGAAGTTAGCTGGATGGAGGAAACAACCATAAAGAATGGTATAAGCTTTAGCAAAATAAATAAATACACGCTATACTGAGTATGTAGATAAATAATTATTGAAATTTTCAAGGACTGGTCAGATAGGGCTGGTCCCTGACACTGATATCTTGGGCCCCACAACTGCCCTCCACAGAGGACTACTCAAAATGCAGCAGGAAATGGAATTCTGCCAATGAGACCTCATGCCAGCACCTCTGTTCATGGCAACATCCTGCTGCTGCTGCTGCTGCTATTATTACTACTACTACTACTATTACCACTTTACAATTGGGGAGTGACAGGCAGGCATGAAGATGGCTACAGATGGTCATTTTATCATTCTTTATTAACCCTTTCCACCCCACCCCACTTCAAAAAGGAGCTTTTCCTTGAATAAACATATTTAGCATCAGGGCATCAGAAACAAATTCAATGTTGTTCCCATTGCCATGATGATGATACAATTTGCATGAATTTAAAGTGTGCAATCTGCTCAGTTTTGCTTTTCAAAAAAATCAGAGTTAGGGCCCAGTGCTATAGGCAAGGTGCTCCAGCACAGTGCATTCCAATCTCAGAAGCTTTGTTCCATTCAAAGCCCCACTGGCCTCTTGCTAGTAGGATTGAAGGAAGCATGGAAGGAACTCTTTTTTCTCCCTGCCCCCCTCTCTCTTTCTTTTTTGCCTCACCACCCTTCAAGAAAGGGAAATCCATTGGATGAGCCTCAGGTGCTTAATGTCACCTCTGAGTACGGAGTGTGTGTTCACAGGCTGGGAGAAGTTAGATTTCTCAAATACTCTGATACTTTCTCTCTACCTACCAGCCTGTCCCAAGATGCCTATTTTTTTTCCTGTGGCATCTGGAAGGAGCCAGTGGAAGGGCTCCTATGCCAAATAATAATGAGGAAAAAAAAAAACCCTATGGGACCATTGCTAAACAATCCTGTGGCCCCTGGGATGTTCTCTTTCAGCAAAGAAATATTTTGTTTCTTTTGGCTCTAAAGCATCAGGAATGCATACCCACCTGTAAAGCCTGGGTGGTGAAGTGAGGGACACAAAGAAGAAAAATGATACCTGTGCCTCACAATAGAAGTTATAAACATGGCTGAGTAACCCCAGCACTACCACAAGCCCATAAAGTCAAGGCACTAAAATTCCCAATGTGCAACACCCTTTCTTGGAATAGTCTCTGCGTGACCTCTTCCTGCCAGGAAAAAGCACATACCTCTAATTCCTTTTATTGTTTGGCAGTTGCTGAAATTCAAGCTTGGGGATCAGTCTGGCTCCCTTGGGCACCCTGCTCCTGTTTCTTTCAGCTCCTGGTGCCTGTGCTGGTTTCTTGGCTTTGGTGCAATTTGAGATTGCACCAAAGCCAAGAGAGATTGAATTGCCTCTCCTAAGGCTATGTTACTTGCAGCAAGCAATTTCTGCTAAAATATGCTGCTATTTTGGGTATTTTGGTCTCTCTTCTTTTGAATTCAGTCCTACTGACCACTGGAACATGGCTCCCCAGAGTTTCTCCAAAATGGAATTTGGCACTCAAGCTGAAGGATTCTGCACCCCTGCTATGGACGCAAAGGATGTCGCAGGGCTGCCAGGGGGTTCAGTTTTCTGTGTGATCTGCAGTGCTGCACAAAGGTACTTACACAGCAACTTCATGATACATCAGAAGCAGGAAATCTTTACTGGGCAAGAGAACTTCTGTACAGGGTCTTGCCACCATAAATAGTGATTTTCTACCTGCTTTACCTAAGAAAAGCAGCTAATACTTAGAAAGTATGACCTTAAGCACAATTATGGGCCATTAAAATCAATGTGTTTAAAATTTCCAAATCCATGCTTAAAATGAGCTTAAATACATATACCTTCTTGTTTGAGTAAATGAGTTTGAATGGAGCTTGAACGATGCCTTCTTTTGAAACCAAAAATTTCTATGGCAAAGCATTCTGCTACAACTTATTCTGCTTTCTTGGATTTCTATCTAATCAAAATTCTCAAGGTAGGGCAGATTCATGTTAAATAAGTAATTGCTGAACACTGAAATCAGGGACCATATGATATGAGTAAATCAATAACACTCCTGGAATAGAAAAAGCCAGCAATGTGGAATTGATGTGGCCAAGCCACATATCAAGAGAAATTATGATAGAATCACTCCAGGATTGGACCACGTCAGATTGTGGAGGTGAAGATCAGCTTTTCAATGTTTCCTAAATGAGAAAAACTAGCAGATTAGGACAAAAGATTCTAGCCTGATCCTTTGCTTGATGTGCTGCTCCTCTGCTCACAGTGAAACACAGTCCATTCCCACTTTTATAAAATAAGAGATGTTCCATTGTAAAAGATGTTCATGGGGTCACAACTTGCATTGACAGCATAGTTAAGTATCACCAAGAGCGCCAAGGGAAAGCTTTTTCCATCACCTCAACTTGCTCCTTGAGTGACATGTGTAAGCTCTCAGAAGTTATCAGTTCATACAGTTCAGTGAAAAGGCTAAAGATCATTGTATCAAGAACATGACAGCAGGTGGGGAGGGAAGATGGAAAAGTCAAGAAAAGGTCACAGTCAAACCCAGTAAGAGGCTAAGCACAGATAAGAGCAACAGGAATTCACAGGTTTGGATTTTGTTCATTGCTTTCATTCACGTTAACATGTCCCCAGACAAAATATTCTGGATCCATTAACACGATTCCTCTTACAGTGCAAAACACACAATTTATGCAATGATGCCTCCCTAGAAATTACAACTGGAAGACTATTCTTCCCCCTGAACTGTCGGAAGAGATTATTCTTCTCTATCTGAGAAGTGCTCTTCAGAAAATGTGTGGATAGGTGGGTGTATTCTTTTTAATAGGAGACCAATGAGAACTTAAGGGTTGCCTAGGCTCTTATTATCTGCTCTTGTTTCTAGCTTGAAGCACTTTGCAGACTCTGTTAGAAGAATTTAAGTACTACAATTGAATGACATTTTCCATTTACTTTTCCAGTAATTTAATGTTTGGAAAACTGGAAAGTATCCAGATTAATAGATGTTCCAGCTGGGCAAATAAGCATCAGTCTCAGGTACGTAATGAAAGTGAATGGAAGAGGAAGGGCTAACTTTGCTCTGTTAGACTATACCTGCTGAATGGGTCTTTGAAGCTTTGTTCATATGCTCTGAAAGGCAGCAGGAAAATTCTTACAGACCTCAAGCTCTTGGGGGGGCAGATGACTGGTAGGGAACCTTTCAGTGAAAAGTGGGGAAAGGCTACTAAACGAAAGAGGAAGGTCACTTGTGAGCATGGATCCAGTGCGGACAATTTAGGGCTAGCCAAATCTGTCAGATTCACTTTTATTTCATTTTTTAAGCCTTGTGTTTTTTCCCTCCTGTTAATGTAAGTTGCTGCTAAACATGGAACAAGATTCTCCACTGTTAGCACTGCACTCAATTCAGTAAGCACTCATGGTGGTGGGAATCCCAGGTCACAAGGGTCTCCACCCCACCCAAGTATTGGGGGAAAAAGATATGCATGTGTCCCTTTTCCCCATGTGACCCCAGGGAATTCCCTTCAGCAGTCATGTGGAGAAGGCATGGGCAGCAGGGTGACTTTACGAGGAGCTCTTCCAAAGAGGGGAGAAAGGGGTGGGGAAGATAATTTGCTCTTAGAAGCCCTTGGCCAGTACAGGCAATGCTGGGGGGAGGCAAGGAGAACACCTGGCCAGTTAGAAGTAGAGGAAAGGAGGGCCCAAGAAATCAAGCAGGGAGCTGTATGAGTGCAACAGACCACAGGGATCAGTATAGCCACAGAGATGAGTAAAATGACTTCTAATTTTCTTTTTGTTAATGCAAACACATAGGGTCCCAGTCCTGTGCATAGGTAGGGGAAGTGAACCCCACACCTTTCCTTTTTCCAAATTCCCCTTGTCCAAAAAGAGGAAGGGAACCTCCGTTTCTGCCTTTTCTAATTAAAATTGCATGGGGGCATGATCCAAATCGCACATGGCTAGAATCATAACGTTCCCACCCAGCTACTCCTCCTACCCAATAGGTCGAAAATCCAAAGGAATTAAGCTTCCCTTGGGGTGAAAGTGGATGGGTGGGAAGGTTTAAAGACAGAGCACTTGTTGGGGGGAAATGATCAAATTCTTCGGCCCCCACCCACAGTCTGTTGATAGTCCTCTGTTGACCTCACTGAAAGTTCCTTCATCTCTCTCTGTCAGGTTCTGCATTCAGAAAGAGCTGCAGGAGCTGGGAGAAAGATGGCAGTTCTAAAATGTTGCATTTTGTGTCCCATCAGCTGCTGCCTGTTTCTGTTAAGAGAGTAAAAAGTTAGGGTAGAGGATGGTGAAAAAAGAAATGATGAATGGAAATTGTGCTGTGCTAAAAGTGTGTAGCTAGTGGGAGAATGCTAGGAACATGTAGTTGTGTCTGAGCTTCTGTTACTTCTCTCTCAGCTGCAGGAAGTGTTAGTGTTAGTTTATCCCAACTCTGCTAAAAAGAGCTGAGTTTCCTGGCCCTCCTTGCTTCTGGGAAAGCATGCATAAAACTCAGCTGCCATGTTTGGTCATGGCATGGGGAAGAGAATGTATTCCTGTTATTTGCTCCTGACCTATTGGCCACAAGGTAAGTTTTGGTTGTTGTTTCAATAAGAACATAAGTGGGGGAAATTGGCTTTAATCTCCTTTTAAATTTTATTTAAATCTTTTTTAAAACCTTGCCTTTTTAGCAGTTTGGACTCTTCTTGCTGTTGTTTTTTTTTAAAGACTTGCTGACTGTTTTTTCTAACTCATATTATGCCTTACATGTCCCTCAGGACTTTTCATATGCTTTAGAATTTGAGTTTTGTGGGATTTGAGTTCTTTGCTAAAAAAAAAAGAAAAAAGAAAAATGTTGATTCAAAAGGACTACTTTAATTCTGCTGTTTGGATCAGATGAACCCCAGAGCCCTTCTTTTCTCCTAATGATAACTGGCTCCTCGATTTAAAGTCTGTTCCCCTTTTGGGGATGCTCAATGGATATGGAAAAGGATATATTTGGGATGTTCAGAACTTGCAGACCATGAGAAATTCAGTTCTTCTTCCTTGTGAGTATAAATGTGCAAGATTAACTTTGTACTGTGCTGCTTCTTACAGTTACTTCTGAAAGAGAGAGGGATTGCTATGGGAATGCTCACTGGAAGAAGCTGATTTTCCCCCTTTGTGGCTTTGGGTATGTTGTTGTTATTATTTGTTGTTACTGCAGCACATCAAATGGGTGAGTTTATTTTCAGGACTTTCTCCTGGATTCCAAAAAAACTCTTTTCTATATGGCTCATCATTTTCTTTTGCATATGGATTCTCCCTCAGTGTTTTGCACTCATGAGTCCCCTGATTCTCTGCAGTCAGAGCTGTTGCTAGAACAGGAAAATGGAGTCTGGAATGATGTTTTGTATTGCCCTGTGATTTCCGTCCTGTTTCTCTCAACATTTCAAAGTGTATTTGCCTGAGTTGCTCTTTCCTGTCACATCATTTCCTGGCTGCTAGGGATTCCACAGCTCTCCCTCTGGTGACCATGTGAATCTATGCCCAGTGTTCCCTGGAGCACACCTGCTCCAGTAAGCACCAGTTTCCACTGACACATACAGCTATTCCCAGCATGGAGAAGAAGACCATGTTGCACCTCCCTGCCATGTAGCTGTAAAAGATAAGAATCCTGTCAGCAAAACAACAACCCCTCTAATTTGACATCACAAACATGACTGAATACAAAAGAATTCAAGCCTGGATTTGTTACAGCTACATACTCAAAGCCCTCTGCCTTGATCCACAAGTTGTCCATTTCACTTTCTTTCATAATTCAGTTTGTGTTGTTGTTTACATTCAAATTCCTTCAATCCCAGTTAAGAAGAAATTTGCAATTTTAGTCATTTCTTTTTAAAAACTGAATCAAATTCTCACCCATCTCTATGACAAGCTATCACATATTTATTTATTTGTTAGATTTATATCCCACTCTTTTTCTTTTTAAAGAACTTAAAGTAGCTTACATTGTTCTGCTCGTCCTGTTCTCAATCTTATTCCCACAACAGCCCTGTGAAGTAGGCTGGGCTGACAGTCTGTGAATGGCTCAAAGTCACCCAGGTGACTGCATGGCTGATCAGGGACTAGAATCCAGATCAACTGAGTCCCAGTCGTATCCTCTTAGCCACTACACCACACTGGCTCTCATGCTTGTAAGCAGTATAATTACATCTGAAAGAGTTACATCTGCATTACATCTTAAAGAAAGCTTGTCTCAGCGAAACAAAAGGCAGACTTGAATTATTATGAATTCACACCCTTGTCATGTCATGGAGAAGGGTAACTGCTGCACTGCAGGAAAAAGTTCCAACTTATGCAGTTTTTCCTTCTTGCCTAAGGTTGCTGCCAGGCCAATACTCTGCACAGCTCTGTTTCAGTGTGCTAATTAATGGGGAACTTTATATTCATAATTTGTAAATAAGTTAACCTCAGCCTATGAATAATAAAAGTCGGGCTCTCCTTCCATCTTTGCAAGTGTGGGCACCCCCTGCTTTGAAAGCTGGATATTGATAAAAGTGACACAGAAGTTAAATTATCATTAAAGAAGAGTGGAGACCTATTCCCCTCTTCTGAGTAATCTGTCAGTGCTTAGGGCAAAAGGCAGTCCCCATTCACACGCAGCAGCTGCCAGGAAAAGGATCAATTGCTCTTGTGAGAAGTCTGAACTGATCGCATGGAGAGGGCTTCTGAAATTATGCTGAGGACTGCATGCAACCATAAGGCCACAGGTTGCCCACTTCTTTTAAAGCAACTGTAATCCAGTCAAAATGATTTCCCTTTTTATTGGTGCCCTATCCCAACTGCTGAATCTATAGCTTTAAGGGAGTTTGCAGCCATGCACACATGCAAATGAACATATCCTCCATGGTCACCACTTGGAACTATGGTGGAGCAAGCTTAACCTGCTTGGGTTTGTGGCTGGATTCCTACATGCTTGTATGAGCATCGTGATTATAATTTATTAGATATGATGCATTTACTGTGTATTCATTATTTCTTATTCATTGTTGTTCATGTGTTCTTTAGATGCCATTGTGATTCTCCAGCCTCATTTCTGGTTTTTTGTGTTCTATTTTCCTGGGGAGTAGTGGGAGTCAGAGTGACAAAAACAGGGGATTGTTTCTGAAAGTGAAAGATGGAGCAATTGCCTGCTTGGGTGCATGTGATATTCTGCTATTGTGCAGCACCAGCTAAAGGTTATGTGGATGACAAGTGGGCAAGCAAACACAGTTGTTACATGGTAGGTGGACATCAATAGTCCTGTATACACAATACGGATTTGAGAGCTTCTATGATCACTTCCATGATGGCCAGATACCTCACAGCCATAGCCGTTTTAGGAGCTAAGACGCAGAAGGGCAGGCTCTTTGAATTTACAAGTAAATAAAACAGGCCGGAACCAGTTTTAGGCATCGTACTACTAGGCTAGTAGAAGTGGACATATGTTTTCGTCCGTCACAGAGCAGCACTTCCCCCTCACCCTCCCTGTTTCCTGAAGATGCTAAACGGAGGGGCAGGATGACACCCTGAACAGGCAGATCTTGGTGAGGAGAGAAACTGTGAAGCCTCAGATCTGGCAGGCACAACTGCCATGAGCACAGTATAAAGCAGATCCTAGATCAGTGGTGGCGAACCTATGGCACACGTGAGACAGCGGGAGCGCAGAGCCGTCTCTGTCGGCATGCAAGCCAAGCCACCCCAGTATTGCCCCAGAGACCGAGCACCGGATAACAGCGTACATATGGGCCATGCGCATGCTCAGAAAGGAGTGGCGGCACCAGACAATGATGTCACAAGCCATGAGATATTAGTCACAACTCGTCTGAGCTTTCGCGCAGCCGGTCAATGCGCTGACAAGGATATACATATATTTGATTAGACTGGCTTTGAGCTGTTTTTTCTAAACGAAATCCTCAGTTTTCAGGTTTGATTGCAGTGTTGGCACTCTGCGATAAATAAGTGGGTTTTGGGTTGCAGTTTGGGCACTTGGTCTCTAAAATGTTCCCCATCTCTGGGCTGGGGTTGGAAAAACGAGGTGCCCTGGCATGATTTTGATGGTTGGAATGTGTTTAGAAGTGGCAGAAATGATGAGCTATGTGGAAAAAGCTACTCAAGGAAGGCTTTTTCAAAATAGCCCTCTTTTCAATGTAACTTTACCCCTATATTAGGGTTAGGGGTGTGCACCAGGATAGGGTTAGGGTTACAAAAACGAGGTGTCCCAGCATGATTTTGATGCTTGGAATGTGTTTAGAATGGGCAGAGATGCTGAGCAGTGGAGAAAAAGGTACTCAAGGAAGGCTTTTTCTAAGTGGCCACTTTTCAAAGGTATTTTATCCCTAGATTAGGGTTAGGGGTGTGCACCAGGGTAGGGTTAGGGTTACAAAAATGAGGTGTCCCGGCATGCTTTTGAGGGCTGGAATGAGTTTCAGATGGGCAGAAAAGTTGAGCTGTGCAGAAAAAGCTAGTCAAGGAAGGCTTTTTCAAAGTGGCCACTTTTCAAAGGTATTCTACCCCTAGACTAGGGTCAGGGGTGTGCACCAGGGTAGGGTTAGGGTTGCAAAAACGAGGTGTCCCGGCATGCTTTTGATGGCTGGAATGTGTTTAGAATAGGCAGAGATGATGAACAGTGGAGAAAAAGCTACTCAATGAAGGCATTTTCAGAATGGCCACTTTTCAAAGGTATTTTATCCCTATATTAGGGTTAGGGGTGTGCACCAGGGTACGGTTAGGGTTACAAAAACGAGGTGTCCCGGCATGATTTTGATGGCTGG